>NW_013665639.1:1046321-1116680 GCF_000517525.1 Limulus polyphemus | reverse complement strand
ACATTTGCTGTTGTATTAAAGTTTTTCTTCATTACCCATTCAAGCCGTCTCCAGCCATTAGAAGTTCATTTCTATTAGTATAACATGGAGTTGAATAAAGTCCGCTCTATCAAATGTAACTTGGAGCTCAATAAAATCCCTTTCTGGCAACGTACCATACACCTCAATAAAACCAGTTCTTTAATTACGTAATGGAGTTCAATAATGCCCATTGCTATCAAGGTAAAAACTGAATTGAATTAACTCATTTATTCAATGTATTATGGAGTCTATTGAAATCTTCTCCGACAACGTACCATTGAGTTTAATTAAGTTCTTTCCTGTCAGTGTTCCATAAGTTTCCATAAAGTCAGTTCTGTCTTATACCTGTAAACTGAACAAAACTCATCTCTGTTAATGAACCATAAAGTAAATTCTATCAATGTGACATGGAGTATACTAAAATCCTTTCTCTTATTGTGTTATGGAGTTTAATAATAGCCATTTCTGTCACTGTATCTCGGATTTCGATAAAGTATCAAGTCCGTTTTTAGAAGTATTGTGGCGTTTACCTCAATGAAGACCATAATTTCAAATTACTATGGAGTACAATTAAGTCCTTATGTCAATGTATCCTTAAGTTTAAACATCTTCTGTGGTACCATAGAATACAATAACGTCTGTTCTGCCACTTCATTATAGAGTTTAATAAAAAAAAGTTACTGCTAATGTTTCAACTTCTGTCATTAGTCCTAGAATTAAAATTTGGGTCCTAAAGAAATATAAACCAGGCAAATAAATAAACAGACAAACATAAAAGCAAATATATTTCCAATATTGCATTTAATTCTAATAATTACTGCTAGCGTTTCTTATGTATTTTACACAGAAAATGGGTGATTTCATCGAATCTCTTTGGCCAGTTCTTTACACTGAGTGATATAATAGGAAAATACATAAAACTGCTCAGTATGATGCAATATCTAGCTCACCTCCGTGGCTCAGCGGTAAGTTTGGCAGTTTGAAACGCTACAATTCGGAGCTCGATCTCGCGGTAGGTACAGCACAGCTTTGTGTTAAACAACAAATAAACACACAATATGTGGCCCATACCAGTAGTGAACATTATATAAACAAATCGGTAATTTGAGGGTTAATGGGTCCGTCATGGCCAGGTGGTTAGGGCGCTTGACTCGCAATCTCGCCCAAGAGTTGGCAGTGGGTGGTTATGACTAGTTGCCTTCCCTCTAGTCTTTCACTGCTAAATTAGGGACGGCTAGCGCAGATAGCCCTCGTGTAGCTTTGCGCGAAGTTAGAAAAAATACCCCAAATTTCAGGGTTAATGAGCAATGTATCAAAAATACTGATTATAATTAAATTGTATAAAAACAACATCATCACCATTACCCTAACAATGTTAACACTAACAGCCAAAAGTGAGACATGTACTATGTTAAAATAACGTTTAATGTGGAAACTGAAGCTTACTCATCTAAAGCATCTGCCTCAGGTTCGAGGGTTTCCCAGTTTCAATTTTCACTGATTTAGAAAACTTCTGAATTGTTAGCGGATTGTTAAGCAGAGTCGACTATATTAGAATTGTAGTTTCGGCCTCTGTGATGAAAGCCTCAACATACAGACCAAACGTCGTTCACATCTGTATGTAGCCTATAACGCTTTAAACCCGTATGTATTGAAAATTAAGGTGGATTTGTAAAAGATAGAACTAATTTTTGAAGTAAAGTTCTGAGCTTTGTCGTAACAATATATAAGTTTGATATTTTGTTTGTTTGTAATTAAGCACAAAGCTACACAATGGGCTATCTGTGCTCTTCCCCCCACGAGTATCGAAACCCGGATTCTAGCGCTGTAAGTCCGTAGACATACCGCTGTGCCACTGGGGTGGGGGGGCTTGATATTTTGATAAATCACTAATGAACTGCGCTTTTAACATACAATCAAGATGCAGAGTGCTATTACTGGTTTGTGTGACACAAGTTAATCAATAGCTCTCTTCCATATAATTATTCATGGTTTCTCTCCCTTCGCTCGAAGTTTCCACTTAAGATGTAGAAATCCCTCGATGTACCTAATTTCTAGTATAAGGGTTGTTATGGTGTTGGTGCCTTAAAAGGTAAAGCCTGATTATAACGAATTATATTTGTAATAGTACACTAGTATCAAGTTTATTGTATTTTTAAGTATTACATTCTTTATTCGGTCTCTTTGGATTTTTCCCCGAAGAGAAGAGTAATTCAACTACACCATGTTTGCCATATTAATTGCCTACGCCGCGTTTTGTTCAATACCATGTTTGTTCTATTCCAGCCGGACTGATGATTTCTAGTATTAACAGAAAAGTTATGTTTTATGCATAAGAATTCTCACAAACTTGTGAGTTTTAAATCAATGAAAGTACTAAGTATGCGAAAATAGTGATTATTTTTACAAATTGTTACTTCTGTTTTAAAGATAGGCATAAATTAAAATGATATCTAAGGTCATTGATCCGCTTTTGAGTTTTCGTGCTAATTTAAGGAATCACGAAAATATTGTGAACCTATATTATGATAATTAATCTTTAAATGTCTGAACTAAACACGTCACAAAACTTTCTATTACCTCAGCTATAATGCTACCTAGCAAGAAGTAAAGCTGAAACTAAGGGTTCTGCGGTCCAATGATAACTACCTGTCAGGAGACTCAATGAGTGATTTATGTGAGGCACAGGTTTCTGCCTATCATGAAAGCTTATAACAGTGCTGGATGTAAATAGAAAATTCGAGCTTCTACTAACCTTTGTTGAAGAATAATTTCATTTTGAAATTTTACCAATGATAATTAACATAGTTAAAGATCAATTAGAAAAGTGTAGTCATTTGATAAATCAAACATAATTACTTAGACCTCCAACAAGAGTCTAAATACTAAATTACCACTCATCTAAAATTATCTGTTCATTTAAGGGGTTGTCCTGTTAAGCGACTGTAAGACTTTTGGGAGACTTTAATGTCTGATAATCACTTTAACCAAATTCGCCGAGTGTGAAATATCTTTAACTGTAAATCAAGAATACATGAATCACTCATGTATATCTTGAGAAGATCTCAGGGATTTATAAACATAATCAACTAAAAAGTCATGATCATAGAGGACGACTGTAAAATATTGTACGCCAAAGCTCTGTTTAATGTGTGCAAAGTTTGAGAGCAATGATTTTAAAAGAAAGCTTTAATTACATTTCAAAATTCTTGAATAATAACTTCATGTTAGTAGACAATGTGTTAGTTCTTCAATTGAAGTATTTTTTTATCATGGATTGGTCAAAGGGTTTTCTAATTAGATAAGCAAAAAAATATAACATAACAGTAATTCAATGCTAAGTTAAGCAACAAATAACTTAAAAATAAAAGTACCTTTTCACGTGTAGCTTTTAAACACAGCTTACCAAATTCTATAAGCTTTACTACCATCTACCATAAACATATAACAAATATACTTGAATGTAGTCATATAGCATACCCATAAACGAGCCAGGTATAAGGTATTATTGTATTAGCATTAGTGTTAGACTCAGGTCAAATAAGCAACATGCTTTAACAAGTTAATGCATTTGTTAGTACAGACCTAGAAGTATTCATTTCCTTGATAGCAGATACTCAACATACAGTACAAGTTATATTAGAGAGATTTATTAGTATGGGTACACATAGATGCAGAGGAGAAGCTTCCAACATAGGTGTTATTGCCCGCCAGCTTGGATTCGGGTATTTCATATGCTATTAGTCATATAGCTTGAAACAAGAAGACTTATGAAATCAAGGATATTAGCGAGAGAGCAAAGGCCGAAAGAAGTAGACGGGGAAACATTGAAGGCAGTACACAGCTGCCTCAAAAATGTTCATCTTACCCGCGCTAGACCTTCCTTTTGTTCTTGGTTTGTTGCCAGAACTTGAGGACGTGGGGATAATGGGTGCTATGGAAGATTGTAATGATTTAGAGCCTAGAAATGGGCTAGTAGCGTGAAAGCTGTAGGTGGGTCCACAGAGATCTGCAGAAGGTGGGGGTCCAGCCGAATGAGCACCTGGGGCATAGGCGGGATAAGTGGGCATGGGATGGGCAGTTTGGTGGATGGGACTGAGGGACGAGGAGAAGCCAGTACTACCTTCTCTAGGCTTGCTACCAGAGCAGCTTGAGAGTGCGGAGCCTAATGTGATCATGCCGGCGACCGAGCCCTTTTCGTCCGATGTTCCAAATCCCGTGACAGCACCGCTGAAATCCATGCTCCCGGAACCGGCGCCCGTCACATTATCCGGCGTGGCATCCTTCGGAGGGGTTGGGGGAAAGCTGAACAAGTGTGGACTAGAGTGAGAAGGAAGGCTAGAAGAGCTGGGGACTGGGTGTGAAGCGGGATGCACCCCCAAAGGTGCTCCTGTTGGACTGGGATGATGAGGGGGCTTGCTTGTGAAAGGTGAACACCAGGCAGACCCATGTGCTGGATGTGGAACCATGGGCTTGGCTGTTTCTGTGATCCATGGGTGTAAAGGAGCGTGAAAATGTGGCCTGCAGACTTGGCCTCCTGAGACTCTGGCTGAGAAAAATAAAAGAAATATGCTTCAACAACAAAAGAAAAGTTCCTGAAACACTTTTTTTTTTCAAAAGAAAAAGCAAGAGAAATTGCCAATATAAGTTAAATGATTAATTATATTTGAACTAAATTTGTAATTATCCACGAACGTGATTGTATTTTGATATATTTGCTGTACTTATAAATTAACAAAGTTTTGTTAAAAGTTAGAAATATTAATTTAAGTACTCTACGGAAAGCTTAATATAAAGTAGATGATTGGTTTATTTGGTTTATCATCTAACTACTTGCAACCGATTTTGTTTGTTCAACGGCTTTTATAAAGCTGCCTTAGATATTACTGACCCTAAGTAGAAATTACTGTGGCCAAATTGCCGAAATCATCGTAGCAACACAACATGAGAAGTTTGTTTGCATGTAACCATTTTATCAAGTATTCTACTGGGAGAACTAGCACTTTCTAACCTAAAATAAATTAATTAGGAATATGCATAAAGATTCCAGTTTGTCATCATTTCATTGCTACATTTACAGGCTTACAATTCAATCCTCAAATTAATTTTATTACATCGAAAATCTAGCAATCAAAACTCGACTACAAAAGCTTAAAACCTTCTTCTTCAAAAGTAACCCCTGATGAAAGATAAGCCCCCTTTCCGAAAGCCTTTTGAATTTTTTATTATTATTGTTATAACATCTATTTACATATCCACCATGTTATGTTACAAATAGTCAAATCAACTAAATTCTAAGGGTTAATCAATATATATTTTATTTGCGATCAGTGGCTCGCGGAAAGAAGTGATAGAAGGTTTCTCATCTTCCATCCTGAATCTACAACATTTTCCGTGGTTTCTGCTCGAGAAATTCAGTTTAAGCATATATATCTTGCCAATAATATTTTAATACTCTTAAGTTTATTACTAAATAATGAAAAAAAAAGAACAAAATGTTAGATGATAACCGTAGTGCTCTGAGAAATTTCATTCATTGTAATTTAACCAACAAACAATTAATCAAATTTTGGGAGAAATTATACACTAAAGTAACAGAGATAGGATGCTCAACCATTCAAAATAAAAACATTGTTCATTTTCAATGTAAAGAAATTACTGTTAAGCTATATGCTTGTCGTATATTTTTTCACTGTAGCTTTATCAAACAAAAATATAAAATTTCAACTTGAAAACTCACTTAATTGTGAGCTTTGTTACAAGACCTTTGGACTCATTCTCGACATAGGCTTAAACAAGTGACACTTTTATCACAGTACAGACACATAGTGTTGATTGGAATGTCCGGTATATCTATTTTTATTTTTTGTTATTTATAACTTAATTTTTTGTTTATCATTTCAATGATTACTTTGCATTGTTATGTTATATCATGTGGATTTAGGACAAACACAAGCCTAGTGGGTTGGTCGAACCTCGTGAAGTATTATTGGGTTTATGGCCGAAAACATAGTTAGCAGCGAGTGTATCCAACTAATTGAACAGTGCATTCTAATTTTTATAAATAGTATAGGTTGAACATTAGTTAGGTATGTTCATTAATAGGTATATATTTTTAGACCTTATCCACGTATATAGCTTGCTTTGATCAGAAATTAATATTAATTCGGCGTGTAAACTGTAAACTACAGATTGAATTTGCCCTCTTTCAGGAAAAATAAATAGCACATGCTAGATTTTGTAAACTTATACAAAACCTAGCAGTTCTTAATATGCGTGTTTTCCTTTCTTACTTTGTTCAAACGCTTAACTATTCCCAGTTTTGAGCTATACAACTCTATTTCTGGACGAAGTTTTACGAGAACAGATCAGCCTCAGTGCCATACAGTATCACATAAGGTTACTAAATCGACAACATACAGTATCACTCAGGGTTACTAAATCGACGCCATACAGTATCACTCAGGGTTACTAAATCGGCACCATGCAGTATCACTCAGGGTTACTAAATCGGCACCATGCACTATCACTCAGGGTTACTATATCGGTATTTAACATCACTTTTGCCCCTTACTTTGTTATTTATTACGTTATAAAGATAGCTAAATGTTCATTAAAATCGTTGGCAGTGTGTTCTTTTGACGTAGGTGCCTTCTTTACTTTAACGAAAGGCCGAGAAACTTTCGACCCCTGACCACTGCTTGCTCAGAAAAGACTGTATCGCATGAGACTAGCAAGTGTGCTTCTGTCGTTTTTTTATATCTTCACCTGTAACCGCTTTATTGGCTGGGATTGATTTTCAAAAAGACAAGTTTACGACTTGACTGTCTATGCCGAGAAAGCATTTAAAAGCCTCCAGCTTTACCAAAGTGGCACACAAATTATGAAACTTCAGCCGTCGCAGCCAGAATAAGCTGAATTATGTCCTGTGCCAGAGGCGGGCAAAAGGGGATGTTGTGTTGTCGTTGGCGGGAGAGACCCCGCGGGGCTCGTCCTTGTCCTCGCTCACTTGCAACGCCTCGAATTGTTCAAGGGGTGGCGCCTGTTGCTTGGTCTATAAAGAAGCTTCCGTAGGCCTGGTGGGAAGGCTTTGTAGAGTTGTCTATTTCTGTTTGCCAACTCTCCATGAGGTTCTATACAGCTATGGAGGTAGACATATGTTAGCTCTAACGTAAAGCGAAACATGCTTCGCATTAAATAGACCATAGCCTAAGAAATAAAATAAGAAACTGACACTTTACATTCAAATCATGTGGTCAGTTTATGCGTTTCGTGTAATGCATTTACTTACAGTACGAAAAAACAACATAAACACAAAGCTACAGTATTTCCTGGAAAACAAAACTTAACATAGTAACATCATTATACTGAAACATCTAATATAAAATATTTTCTTCTCTCTCTCCATAACTTTCTGTCAACCTACCAGTCTATGTCTATAAATTATCATATACTTTTTATCTAAAATTGGCTTTAAACACAATTAGTTAGTCTAATTGTGCAACTAATCTGATCGCAACATGTGTGACATTTCATATTAATTACGAAGAAATAATGGTAGTTATTGTTGTTGTTTTCGTGAAGTAGGATTGAATGAGCCAGCTATCGGCGAACTATGCAACTATTATGGTACTTATCACCATATTGAAGGTAGCTAATGTGGCCATGTTTAGCATTTTAAAATAAGTTTAATATTATTGTTTTTATAGCTTTCTATAATGAATAATTTTTGACATTGAATAATCCTAGTTATACCGGTATATGAAACTAGCTGAGATAATTTTTAGTTTTTGGTGTATGTCAGTAGCTTGCTTAGTTGAGTATTTATTGATAATCTAAACTGTTGCAAATGTTCAGCTTCTTCAAGTCTTAATTCAGTGCTAAGAAACTACAGAATGTAGATTTACAATATGTGTGACAGTACTTGAAACTTTCAACTTTCCCTTAATGCAGGGAAGACGATACGTTCAGTTAATTACAAGTGTTTATTATCCAACTGCGAAACAAAATGAACTAGATATCTCACATTGAAATTGCATTGCATCATCAAATTCTAAATATTCTAAAAATCAGCGGCAAAAGTCCTGATTACGTGCTCAGAAAAAAGAGAGCAAGGAATGTGTATTGACTTAGACACAAGAAAGTAATACTCCTCCCTGGAGGCCTTTTTACCAATTATCATACGTATCGAATTCAAGAATTTGTGACAGACCCACGAACTTGACAAAACAGTATGTCGAAAAAAGCCTGTATCACATATACAAGTACAGTTAAGTCTTGTGTTAGTGATCTGATACTTTGTCTCTAAGACGATCACTTTCCGTTAGGCTATGACCAACCGTGATCGTGTTGCGTCGCGGGTTACAGTTACCGAATACAGGACGGGTAGGCACGCGACTCGACTGCGACAGGACATGACAAAAAAGGGGAAATTCTCGAAACAGTCATGCTAGTTACAGCTACGATTATTTCTAGGAATGTTCTCCGCTCTTTTCTAGGAAATCATATTGATCAACAGTTGGCTTTTTTAAAAACTGGCCTCACTTTAAAACAATTCTTTAACTAGAGATTGCTAACTTTGCTACACTTAGCACAATGGATAAGCTGCATGATATCTGAATTACCGCTAAGCTATTTGTAGGACTAACTCTACCATGCAAATGTATAATACCTCATTCGAACTTGCTTGTTGAACGTGATATTCTTGGTCAGTCCAATCAAGCAACGCGGATTTATTTTTCGACGGAATATAATTTAGCAAATCATCATTGTTTGCTGTCTTTAATACAGCAACATATTGTGACATATATTATTATATTAAAAACAAAACTGGTAGTTGTTGCCTAATGTATACCATTTGCGCCAGTTTATTTAAATCCTTCTTTACTGGTCATTAGTTAGTTATAATTTATGCTTAATTCTACACTCCATGCCCCTTTCGCGTGCCTAAGTTGACACGACCTTGAACCAATGATATATTTACAGTTCTAACCTCGAACCCAGTTGACAACCAGTGTTTGAGAAAGCTATTAACCAGACCTACAGATATGGCAAGACAAGCAGTAAAATGAACATAAACATCAGTGAGAAATGTGAAGATTTAAATTAAAAGATAAATAGTTCCAAACGTGCTGTTCAAGCCGCCTGACTCATCTATTCAAATATCTTCTCTAAATCACTTATAAACAATCTCTGCTTAATGCTAGAGAATGAAAGTTTATTTTGTCGCTAAAATGAATAGTTTATTTATATATATTTGTTTGGAGAAGCGGAGAATAAGTAATTTCAACAGCTTCGTAATTAATCTCTGTGTACTAATGTAAGTAATTTTTCATTTATAGAAAATAACAAAAAACACCATGAAATTCATACTCAAACACGCCAGCATACAAAGTCATTTATCAATATTTTACAGGCATGTAATGCATATTTGAGTTAATTAATTAATAATTTTTTTCAAATACTTGACCACTGATGACCATTCCCCATGAATGCGCACATTTTTACTTTCGTTAATATGAATAGGTCAAACAAATGCTGTCGGTGGGCAATAAAGTTTAAATGATTGATTAAATGTTTATGATTATTGATTTAGGCGGAAAACTTAGAAATTTTAATAATTTCTCTCCGTAAACAACAGAAGCTGAATTATAGAATGATAGGAGATAGCCACAATAAACAAACTTTAGATGTTATTTTACAGTTACTTTAAACATGAACTTTACGGTGGATTTGAACAGCTATAATGTTTAACAACTCTACCCAAAAACAGATGAAGAAAAAAAGCTAAAACGTGTTTTTGTATGTTACACGTCTTGCGCGTATGTATATTTCACGATACGGTCAGTTGTGTATATAGAATAGTCTGACTTCTTCAGAGTACTGCAGTTTTTGTAATCACGAGAAAGTCAATAAAAATGTATACATAAAATATTTATATTCATTTCGAAACGATGAATTATCATTTACACACTCATAACATTATTTATAAAAAAAAAATAAGTGTCCGTCTCTGAATACAGATAAAACTGGAATGTAAAAAATACGATAATAAAGGAAGTAAAATAGAAGTAAATCGATTCATTCAGTAAAATTATTACATTGAAAAAAACTAATAAGGAATGTCACGGGAAAGGATAGCGAAACGTATTTCGTCTTGTTTTTTTTTCATTTTGGAAAAGCGCTCAAGTGAAACGAAGACAAAAATCACCCTCGAGGTAAATGTTATCATGAATGTGAGTAAAGAATTATTGAAAATCCCAGCACTTGGAAAAGCCAAACATCGGAAGCAACTCATCCATCCATCAGTGTATCAGAGTTGTAAGGTGAATAGTTGATAGAGAAAATGATAGTACTTCGGCTTTCTTAAAAGTTCAGAAACATTATACGGAAGCAAATATGAGATAAGAGCTGTGTATATTTCTTGTGTTTATTTAGTTTAACCTTACATATTTTCATGTTCGAGAAATAACACTCAAAACAACCGATACTTTTCTTCGATTGTTTATAAGTGATCATTACGCGTATTTATAAGTCCCGATATTTTTATTCCTAAATCAAGCTCATCGTGTAAGTGTAAATTTCTGAGCTACATGTCATTTCTGCTAATGTTATTAATCTTTTTTATATACCGAAATAAATATCAGGTTAAAAGTGCTATGATAGAAAGAGAAATATAACTTGAGTATTGCTTGAACGCGTAATGTTTCAGTGCATAAAAAAGAGCTATGTAATAAAGGGTATTGTTAGCGAATAAATGTTATTGCATATCGGTAATGTTTTCATTTAAATTAAAAGTTTAAACGAAGTTTGTGTCTGACATTCGTTGCAGACATTTGTTAACTTCCTTATCTTTTTTCAATACCGTAGAAACTTTCAATAAGGAATAATGATAAATAAATCTGTTGTTTTGGCAAGTCCTCATCTGATGAATTACAGTATAGATTTTTTTTATCAAAATTAAAAGCTATTTGGTTGTAATATATGTAAATGTAATAAGACTTTTCCACAGTAAAACAATTAAAAACGCTATGATTCATTTTCATCAGCAATAAACGTGGTTGTGTTATAAGATCTATGTATAGAGAGGTAACGAACTCCATACAGTATATATAGAGTGAAGTAAGCATATTCATAACAAATATATATATATATAGGAAATACATTAACTGGTGAAGTTATGTTTCTAAATGAAAAAGCTAATGCATTCGGACCAGGAAACAGTGATTCAAAATCTATTGAAAATTTTCAACTTCCTCTTTGTATACATATACATATATTCTGATGTCACTACTCGGTAATCTCCTGAAATAAAATGACAAAATTCAGATAAACCTATTTATGAACAGTGGTACATATAATCATTACTAGAGTTCAGTTTGTCATATAAGGAGAAAAAAAAAACAAACAAAAAAAAACAGTATAAATTGACTCAAAAAGACACAAGTGTAGCTTACGAAGTGTTCATTTCCACTTTTCAATAACAGCTAATTTAAACGTTTATATAGTGGTTTTGTTTTTGTTTTACAACAATGGAAAACTGTGGGAACATATTACTGGACGATGCAGATTAGCAACGAAAACATAGGATATAATCTAGTTGGTAATTAGGATATGGTAATAACAATAATTAGAAGCTAACAAAACTTGTATGTGTTTTGATTAGCAACCATATAATTAATATTTGACAAGGACACTACATAATTTTTTTTCCCTCGGAAAAATTCATATTTTAGGTTTGAAATATAAATCATGTGTATAAATCGACCCTCACAAAGCCATATGTTTTCTGTTCTTTCCTTCCCTGACATAATTTTGACAGTTCAAACGTGCGTTTTTACTTTACCACCAATTTGATAATTACTTCAACAATGGTAGATTTCAGTAAGATCTCTCTGCTACGTGATAACTGATACTTTTGTACATGTAAACCACGTTTTTTCTTCATGCCCGCAAATACGGCATGAGGGTTTTCTCTTGAGAAATTCGTAAATGTAAAAGGACGCCCGCTTAGTTGCGTCCAAAGCTAATTTAATTTCTAAACATTTTTCGTGTCCGATACTCTTTTCAATCTTCCACCCATGATTTGATGAACGAGGTTTCTGGAAATTAGATTAATGTAAAATTGTACAAAGCTCTTGTGAGTCAGAAATCTAAACTACGAGGGAACACAGATAACATACTGTGATAGTGCTATGATATACAGTTTATAAATTATACAAGGAAGTACTGCTGAGAAACAGGGAGGAGAGTTACTGTGAATTTGTATAATACATTTCTGGAAAAACGGTAAACGTAGCGCATTTTTTATTTTGACATGTGAGTGTCCATTTAAAATCATCTTCTTTTGCGTGTGTATATGTAACCAAGCATTCGATATTCTTAATTTCAGCTGTTTACGGGGATTGTTGACATTTATCTACAGTATGTATAGATGCTTAGTTGTCATTTCTTTTAATTTTAATCTCTTTCTTTCTATGTATACAAACAGAACTGTTGCATATAATGTCTTAATGCGAACTGTTTGAGGTTTGTGTTTAACACTTATTTTTAGCATATATGCATGCTCGTTTTTGTATAATGTAAAAATATCGCGCAACGAAGGGAAAACGTTTCAAAACTCATCCTTTAATGAGTAATATCATTTTTATTCATACATCTTCATTTGAGTTTCTTACTAATTGCAAAATGTCTGAAGAATCCACAGAGGGTTTGCGCGCCACGGCGTTGAAGAAGAGTGTATTCAGCTGATTATTAAGGGTTTGGGCGCCACGGCGTTGAATAAGAGTGTATTCAGCTGATTTTATTATGGGTTTGGGTACCACGGCGTTGAAGAAGAGTGTATTCAGCTGATTATTAAGGGTTTGCGCGCCACGGCGTTGAAGAAGAGTGTATTCAGCTGATTATTAAGGGTTTGCGCGCCACGGCGTTGAAGAAGAGTGTATTCAGCTGATTATTATACATAATCTCATATGGTAGTCTAGTGTTTGCTTGTATTTTTACATTTTGTGACATAAAATACATGAAAGGATGTATTATGATTTCTGACTATATCTGCAGAAAGTTTTACCCACCTTTTTGAAACTGCGCAACTACGACCGTTTTAACTTTCGAACAGGTGTTTTAGAAGTTTAATGAATACAAGAAAAAAACACACGAAATTCCGTATTCCTCAGTTGTGAGTGTTAATTATACTTTACAATCATTTCAGATAAGAAATCATTGTTTCGAAGTTTTCAAATAGCTGTTTCCAAATGCTTTATATTAATACTCTAGAATTAAATTTATCTAACCCTTGACAGTGTAAATCTCAAAGTCATTCATTTGTTTATTTAATGCCCCTCAGTGCACCTGTGAGGCCTAGTTTTATTTGTTTTGTAACATGTGTAGTTGACATGGAGCAGAGGGGGATACACATTGGAGTGAATTCTTTGTTCATCCTATTTGTTTGTGAGTAACTTCTCGGTTTACTAACCAAATCTTAACATTTTATTGCCATCGTTTAACATAAAGCCACTTGTGAGTTCTTTTCCATGCTTGTTTTGTAAAAGCCTTTTATAGGCTGCTTACAGAAAGTGTTTTTCTGTATCACTATCGCTGACTTGCTGGGCAGGAGCCCCTGCTGAATGTAAACAGTCTTGCTGTAGGTTAACCCTGGCCTTTCTGAAGCGAACATTACAAACCAGCTTGACAATATGGTTAAGTTTTGACAAGCGGGTTGCACTATTGTGATTAAAGTTTAATTTCGGGTTGTCAGCTCTTTCCGTAGTAGAAGGAGGTGTACACACACCAGGGGTGTCAGAATCATTTTCTGCTCTTCAAATACTATTATAGTCACTCAAAGAGAAGAAACCTTTACCTCCCTTACACCACGCAATTAGCACTTCGTTTTACGTGTTTCAACAAAGAAATACACCACGCAATTAGTACTTTCGTTTTATGTGTTTCAGTAAAGGAATACACAGCGCAGTTAGCACTTTTCATTTGCCTATTAATCCTTACTACTTAGTTAATTTCACTTCTTTATTAATCAATTTTAATCCAAAGTCAAACATCAAACATTTATTTGCTTCACATATAACAGTTTGTTTCCTTCAGCATATCATATCCTTAAGATACAAACTTATATTTTTGCAGTAATTTATATAAATCCAAAATATTATCTTCATAGAGAGGACTAAATGCTGTTTTTGGTAGTAAACAATGCCAAAACTTTAAAAGCATTTTTGGGTTTGTGATTAAAATAGCCGATTAAAGCGAGGGTACCCGACTGACGATTGAGCTGGACCACTATAATTTGTTTTAATACGAATGTATGCATAGATTGAGTCCATGTGTGTGTGGAGAAGCATAAATATATACACGTGTGTATATATAAATAACAATATATGATTGCACAGAAGTGAGTCTGTGTATGCATTGTCTTGTATAATTGAAAAGTTTGATCAATGAGTGTGTGTAGGGATTGTTGAATACAGCTGAGAAATATGATCTTGATTTCGCACATCTTTCTGTCAGTTAACATTACTTTTAAATACACAATGGAACAGAAGTTTTTATACACTTAATTAGTTTTAATTTTATCACAAGAATTATGTAATGGTTAAAGATATTTTCAGTTGAATAGTTTTACAGTTGCTGCAAGAAACAGACACTTGTAAACTATTGACACGAACATAATTTTGAAGATATCAGTAAGAAATGCTAGTTTTAAAGGAAACATGTTATATATATATCCATTTATGGCAAGAGTAACGTGTTATTCTTCATTATAGATGTTAAAAACTTAAAAATAACGAATGTTACAATCAGTCTACTGGAACGCTATTTTTACTTCGCAGTAACAGAAGAACAAACGAATACCCATGAAAAACTGTATGATAATACTAATTAAATTAACAACAGAACTAATTCATAAGGTGTAAATGATAAATTATTAATTTCGAGCTTGCTAATTGATATCTTTGAATAAATGAATCACAAGAGGAATACAAATTATTCATTTGTGAAGTAAACTATTACCCATACACCCCTCTATAATTATACAAATTATTTGTGTGTGAAGAAATCTATCACCCATACACCCTCTATAATTATACAAATTATTCATTTGTGAAGTAAACTATTACCCATACACCCCTCTATAATTATACAAATTATTCGTGTGTGAAGTAAACTATTACCCATACACCTCTATATAATTATACAAATTATTCGTGTGTGAAGTAATCTATTACCTATACACCCCTGTATAATTGTACAAATTATTTGTGTGTGAAGTAATCTATTACCCATACACCCCCTCTATAATTGTACAAATTATTAATTTGGGAAATAAACTATCACCCATACACCCGTCTATAATTATACAAATTATTCGTTTGTGAAGTAAACTATTACCCATACACCTCTCTATAATTATACAAATTATTCGTTTGTGAAGTAAACTATTACTCATACACCTCTCTATAATTATACAAATTATTCGTTTGTGAAGTAAATTATTACCCATACACCTCTCTATAATTATATGAAGTAACGATCCAACTTCTTTAACCACTTAATACTGCTTATCATTTTATTTCTCCAACACAGTAATACTTACTTGTATTTTAACAAAACAATGGTAATAATAAAATAAGCAGTGGTTGTTTGAAAGTTGTCAGGCATAATTGACGATAACAAAGACGGTTAAATACTTAGTAAAACACTTATTGTATAACACACTTAACATAGCTGACTTCTTGATAAAAGACCGGTCTATTGAATAATTAAAATTAAGTTCAATAATGACATTTTTTCCCCTTTCGGATGTTTCAATTCCTTGTTGTATTTTCTTTTATTCAGTTTCATCAGCCATAATTCAGCCGATAAACTTACAAATATGCGCTGTATAAAAAACAAATAATGTTTATGCTCTTTTCACTCTTAGCTATTCACGTTACGTATATCACTTTATACATATATATATCTTAAGCAACATTTACAATCTTAACCCTTTATCTAATATATTACGATGTAAGCACTATTCATATTGTTAACCGTTTACATTATATTTAACCGCTAATATATTTTAAGCAATAATCCCAATGCTAAACCCTTATCTTACATATAACCGTTAACATATCGTAAGCACAATTCATATTTTAAAATTGTCCTCTCGCGTGTTAAAGATAGTTTAAACATTATCCACGTCCCCTAACATATTTCTCATTGTGCATATTTTAGTAAGAATACAACTTAAGTTATTCACGTCCCCTAACATATCTCTCATAATGTATCGTTTAGTATGTATACAACCTAAGTTATTCGCGTCCCAACAACTACAACTTAAGTATGTTTCACATTCTTAACACACACACACATATATATATGGATATATGGGTTTTTATTTAAACACAATACTTTAACACTAACTTGTTCATCTGTAAATTATTAACTCAGTTATTTGTTGTTCTTACTAATATATGATATGAAACTAAGCGAACACTTGGTATTAAAACGGTAACCTGAATAAATTTGAGAAATTAAGTACTTGTATCCAAATATCTTAAAAATATAAAAAATGACATGTATATCTTATCTTAGCTTATGCATTAGTACATAGTAAAATGTTCCTCAACTAGTGAATCTTTCGTAAGACAATGTATTGTGTATATCCATTTGTAATTCAACTGTAAAATATCAATTTTAGTCTGTAACAAATCAATGATTAGCTGTGTTATGCCTCATACACAATATTTATGTATACTTCACAACTTTCTACATCAAATGTAAAAAATAATACAATTATTATTACCTTTACAACTCGAAGTCACTTTAGTGTACTTTAACTTGAAAATAAATATTAACTCATTCTTGAGTAATACGAACAGAACGTTCATCGTATTTTAACCTGTTCACACAGTAACTGTACAACACTTACAACAATGTAAAAAATATTAGTCTAACCAATCTGAACTTGTAAGTTGTATACAAAATTTAAAATAATTATTGTTGTATCTAATTTTTTTAGTCATATATAACTTGATAACTATAAAGCCTTAATTATTCGATGTGCACATTTAATCTCGTGGATAATGGTATATAATGACTGAAAAAAACAAGAACATTTTTACTTACACAGTAAGTCAATATGTCATCATATCATAAGGAATAAGGTAGCTTTAAGGAGCAAGTTATGACACTTAGGAAGCAAACAAACTTACCATGTGGTGTTCTGTAACCGTGAACGGCTCTAGCAGCTGCTGGACTCGCATAGTAACTCGCAGGGTTTACGGGGTTTCCGTTGCTGTCCAGAGAATGGAAGAAGACGTCCACATCGTCTGGAGCAAGCAGGTTGCCAGAGCCATCCAGTCCGGTACCCATACGGGGTCCGTCATAGGCCCATCGGTGTGCTGCGGACTGGCCTTGCTCTGCGGAGGCCATGTCCATAGCAGCTCGCCCGTACGTTTGTTGGAAATCCACGATGAAGGAGGAAGGAAGGGCGCCCAGGCTGAAGCGGTTCAACAGGAGACCCTGTACCGTGGCGGTTTTGTCACTCTCCGAATTCTATACCAGGAGAAAGCGATAAATGTTTAACTCGAACTAGGAAGAAGCTAGCGAAATGTTTCCATTTCGAGTGTCTTGTTGCTTTAAAGTTACAGGCTAGAATGTCATAAGTTTTTTGTGCTGATTAATAATAGTTAATTGTTTATTACATATCACGCTAATACACAGCGAGATTTGTTAATTTATCTTCCTCGACTAAAAATCCATAATTTCAATAACTCGTAACCGTACGATCAACAAACAAGTTTATCTCCATACTTTGACGTAAACAAACACTACACGCCACGCGCTATTGAGAGTCACATGTACCGCAGCGCCGTTCAAACCAGAGCTCTGATGGATAGCGAAAACTACACTCACTCGTGCACAGCTAATTCTGCTGCTCTGTTGTCTCTAGTGTTGGTTGCGCCCTTTTGCCAAGGCTTGCCAAACTGATACAACCCGCTATACAACTGGGAGTGTCGCGCTTCTCCTGGCGCCAGGGTGTTAGCCATGTGAATGCTACGTCTGGCCCCTCGAGTTTAAACCATCCAATCAACGAACATCTATTATTTAAAAGCATAACAAAGAGGACGGAGCAGACGTAAGGGATAATGTTAGATTGGTTAGCTTTTCCCGACATGCAGGCTAAGCCTATCTGTGGTTGTCAGTCATACCTGAGTTCCGCCCCTTTACAGTAATAACTAATTAAGAGAACAATGACGCATTGAGGCCTTATTCAAAATGTCTGACACATTTAGTTTTTCAACAGGACTCATCCTATTTGGGCAATGAACTAAGGCCCGAAACGAAGGAAATTGTCGCTTAAAAACCATTGGTTAAGGCCCACGATGATGTTGCTTGAACTGCACTAAAGTGATCTTAGGTTGTTAACTGGTTTGTTTATCGAAGTTAAAATCAATGGAAAGGCAGGAGGAGGGGCTATATGAAAACCATGCATAGCGAGTAAACTCTCCTTAGATTTATAGTCGAAGGGTCACGCTTTTGCTGAAGAAGGGTAACCTTCACACCACGATTTTCGCCATCCAGATCATTGCCCATTGTTCACGTTTGGTGGTGGTGCCGATTTAATGGCATTACTCAAATTTTTGAGCGTTAAAGTATCACGTTGCTGACAAGCAAAATAACGAGGGAAGTTTCGAATAATAAATTATCAAGTTAACATGGTACATGTGACGTTTTCTATCAGTTTTTATTGTTTGGACGATACTTTTTTATTGGGACTACTGGCGTGAGAAAAGCTAAAGTAGTAAGAGAGCTCGTCACGTGTCACACTCAGAAGTAACACATAGATTCATATCTTAAAGGAACGCATAAAACTCTCATACATGTTGTAGGCCTTCCAGATATCAAAACTGTCTACAGTAAGTTTGGAGTTAAACACAGTGAAATTTATAATAATCATATTTTCTGTTATCCGTGTGTATCTTCAGATAAATCTCGCAATAACTGAGAACTCATTTTGTTTTTGTCAACTTTTATCCACTTTTCTCGTGTCATTTCAAGTAAAATCTTTGACACCCGAGAAACGGGCAACCCAATTATTACAAATTATAGACCCAGAAGAGTTGTCAATTTCACTGCTAGATTTTAAGAGCAGTAAAATTGTTAAAGTTAAATGATGATAATGTAAATAGTTTTATGGACATACTTGTGTATGTACAATTACTTAAAGTGATTAAAGAAAATTCAACAGCAATTGAAGTATGTACTTTGAAACACACCCACACTGATGAACAAGCTTCTTTAAAAAAGTAAGTGAAGGTTCTTTCCATAGATAAAACTCAAGTACAAACAGGAATTCTCCAGATTTCTTTTTCCTGTCTTTTAACCCACGTTATTGTTCTTTCTTTGCTTGGAGACTTGAGAAACCAAATACTTGTTTGTTGTTTGTTTTTGCCGTTTAGAGCAAAATGTTCTATTGATCTTTTAGCTAAGATTATGAAGCTTAATTTAGCAGTTTCATACTATTTCTCCTTTTTAATTTTATCGTTTCTAGCTATCTTAAATGGATTACAATTTTTGTTATTGCTGAATGATTGTAATTAGAAAGACACCTGTTTAAAAATGTCTATATTATATATATAACACGTTCAGCAATGACAGTTTTACATTAAAGGTTAATATTCACTACTTAAATACTTTTTTATAAGTGTTATAATTTTCAGCACTTAGGAAAACACCTTCTATCAGTCACACACATTTTTATCGGTTGTACACAGTAATAAAACGTTTGTTTATTTTATTTACAGCATTTCACCAGGTTTACTTGATGATGCCAACCAGGTAAACCTGGTGAGACTTTGTGAATAAAATAAACAAAAGTTTTACTATGTACAACCGATAAAAGCTTGTGTGAATTTTAAAACCTTTTTAGTATTATCACTCTTCACACTTTGTAGAACTTTCCAAAAGTGTTATCACTAAGTTTATAAAAGCATGTAGAATATATTGAAAACAGGCTTTACATGTTTAGCTCCAATTTCTATGAGCATGTTACTTTCTTCATAAATTAAATCAAGTTTTCACAATACTTTTTCTAAGAATTCCTGTAAAAATAACTTTCAATACTATATGGTTATTTTAAAATACAATTATTTGAAGTTTATTGTTAATAGATTATTTGATGCTTTATTTCACCGAGTATATCCTACCTTTCCGTTTGTCAAGCTGTATAAGATCAGTATTAAATTTAAAGTGAAACTTATATAATACAAACACTGTTGGAGCTGTTTACTGTAGTTTAATAAATTCTACTCAAATGGAACAATATTAGTCATCCGTAATAGCAGACTGTCATGTAAACCTATTTCCATGTACATACATTGAATACAGAAAACTTTCTAGCTGTATACTGAGTATTTTGGAAATATCTTTGCGCAAAGTATACAATTTCTGATTAGCTAGAAAATATTCCGAAATAGAAAGGCACGCTTCCTATACAGTAGTATATTCACGTTCACAAGCTTACCATCTTGAGCAAGTTAGACGTTTCTGATATAACTCTTTTTTATGCATGTTTATTATCTCTGTTTTCTCTGTGACAGCTGCTTCTATAGTATGTGTCCCACTCTTCGTAAACAACTCTGTATAACATAGTCTTCCTTAAACGCGAAATCTAATAAATTTAACACACTTCATATTTGAAACACTTGTCATTAAGAGATTATTTCAGTCTGAATAGTGTCAGTCACCTACATGGCATACAACACTACTGTGTCACGTGTCAGCAAAGCGTCCTTTCTAACACTGGCTGGTGATGAGCCCAATGTCTCTAGTATGATTCAGTGCACACGTGGAGATAAATATGACAACAGTAGAATATTTTCAACGACTACTAAAATACAGAAAATTATGGAGATAAAACAATAACACTAGAATATCTTCAATCATTATTATTATACAGTACACCATATAGTGGTGAAACAATGAGGAAATATTTACTGATATGACGATAATAAATTAACAGTACAATATTCTTTGCTGCTATTAAGGTATGACAAGCTATACAATAGCGGTATAATATTTCACCACTTCTAGTACATGGTGTATTAGGATAGCAGTAGAACGACGATGAAGTGTTTTTTGCTATGCTATAAAACATAGTATACTCTGGTGATAGTATAAGGATGGGCGATAATTTTTTATTTTTCAGATATACTAAGGCAGCATATTATGGTGACAGTAAAATGAACATAATTTATTTTCAGCTCTAATAGGATATGGTATATCATGATGATAATAGAATGAGACACAGTATACTCAGCTCTAATAGGATATGGTATATCATGCTGATAGCAAAATGAGACACACAGTATAATAAGCTATAATAGGATATGCTATCTCATGGTGATAGTAGAATGAGACACAGTTTAGTCAGCTCTAATAGGATATGGTATATCATGGTGATAGTAGAATGAGACACAGTATAATCAGCTCGAATAGGATATGGTATATCATGTTGATAGTAGAATGAGACACAATATACTCAGCTCTAATAGGATATGGTATATCATGGTGATAGTAGAATGAGACACCATATACTCAGCTCTAATAGGATATGGTATGTCATGGTGATAGTAAAATGAGACACAGTATACTCAGCTCTAATAGGATATGGTATCTCATGGTGATAGTAGAATGACGACACAGGTGACAGAGGAAAGATGTGGTATAATGTGGTCATGGTAAGTTTTAGTATTTTAGATCAATACTGAGATATATTAAAATGTAACTTTGTTGGGTTTTAACCTTTATTATTGGAGCGTAGCATTAGGTTGTTAGTTCAATAATCAAAGCAGTAGATGTGTGTAGCTCTAGCCTGACATTACAATATATTATGATGGTAGTAGAATTACAGGATAATATTTACTGCACTACTATGATACAATACAACACAGTCTATGAAATCTAGTACCAATTGTTTAGGACAAATGGTCAAATTATCAATAATGATGGGCGTTTCGTCTGTATATGAACACAGTAATCAAAGTACTATGGCAGATAGGATTATGACAGAAGGCTGATGTTACAACGGCCTTCGAAATAAGTCGAAATACTTTCCTTGGCATCTATATTCATAGCCTCGACTGATTATACTGCAGTAATCTCAGGCGTGCTCATCAGTCTACCCTTTCTTGACAGTTATGTTTATTAGATATAGTTTTTGTTTGTTACTTCATTAATTACAAGATGTTCTTGTTTTATTTCTGTTTTGAATGTACGTGGTTTGAATCGCGTTATACTCTAAAATAATGCTATTTGATCTTATTTATCAAACACTTATGTTAGCCACAGTTACCGCAAATATTCTGGTTACTCTATCCTATTTCATGGGTTTAGAACCTAGCTTCACAATTTTTTGTCCAGTTTTGGGATATACATTATTTAATAAATATATGTATTGAATATATATATATATATATATGTGTGTATGTGTGTGTTAGAGTGAATATGGATAAGTGACATATGGTGTATATTCTTCGGATATTATGTATAATAACCAATATCATTAGAGAAGGTACATAGTTGAATAGTCAGTGAAATGAGCTTGCACATTGACCGGTTAACGAACATAATTACCGCTAGATAATGTGCATATTGACCGGTTTATTTGTGAAGCCATTATCCTACAATACACACATTCTCCAAACACTCTGGTCAACGTACATAATTGTCAGTAAATATACACATTTACCGTAGCATATTCACAGTATATTATTGTATAACATTCATCACCAAACATATGTATCACATATAATCATATATTATTAAAGAATCTAATTGGAAAAAAAATATTTTTTTAATTATGGTTTTGGTATAATATCCATACTCACTTTTAAATATTTTGTTGTATATCATCGCCCCCCAGTCTCACAGTGGTATGTCTGCGGACTTACAACGCTAGAATCCGGGTTTCGATACCCGTGGTGGGCAGAGCACAGATAGCCCATTGTGTAGCTTTGTGCTTAATAACAAACAAACAAGTATATCATCGACCTACCAGTTTAAAAAAACAAAACATTCTTTAATTGTAATAACTAATTTTTAGCATCTGGTTATTACCAACGAAATGAATAACCTGTTTTGCTTATGTACCTTATGTATGACATGTTTTTATTTACTAAACCTATTCAATTATGAAGATTTTGAATATATAACACTATTGTCACAAAGTGCCACTGCTTTTCAAGCATAAGCCGTATATTAATTAGTAATGAGTGCAGAACAGAGTCCATTACCATATTAGACGTTATTAAACAGCAGTTCAGCCGTAGGTTAAAAAGCCGCAACTGAAAGCTAAGTTTTAGAAACAATAATAATCAATTGATCGTCAGTCTTTTCGACGCTTTCTATATTAAATTATATTATGAAATATAAATTTTGGTGTATGATTTCCCCCTAGTGGCGAGCAACCTAAATCATAATAGGATGACCTGCGCTTTCTATAACTCAATACATTATTTTTAATAGCCAGTCTATTACGCTAAAAATTATAAAACATACTTATATCAAGATAGAGATACAACCAATTTTTATAGCCGAGCGCGAGAATAAGGAAATAAAACAATTCAACATTAACATACTAAAATTAAAAGCAAATCATTAGGTCACAACTTACAGTTTTTCTGCTTTGAATACTGTCAGCTAAAACACGAAGTATGTTTTATAATAAAATTATATATATTTTTGTTTTATATTAGATAATTATCTCACTTTATCAAACCTCATATTTAATGTATGTTTTATACTTTCAGGGTTACATTAGATTACTGCTTACTATCATGATAGATAATGAATAGGGCTTACTGTAGAACTTCTTTCGGAAATGTTATGTACTAGACGGTTTGATTTGTTATATCTCTCTCTCTTATAGCATACATTTTATAAAATATTTTTTTTTTTGGGGGGGGGGGTGACAAAGAAGGCTGACCTCACTTGGGTCTCCAATTCAGTTATGATGTAACTTGCTATATGTCTTAATTTGGCCTGACTAGAAATGTTTCATAGAGATTGTGTAGGACCCCTCCCGAGCTTGTGGGAGCGGTAGCTCCTGTTGCCCCTCCAAATGAGCCTCTGTATTATTGATTAAGGGAAATGCCCCCCCCCCAAAGTCCACGATATTATAAAGATGTTTATTATAGACAGATTCCTTTTTCCCATATTATGTTCGATCCAATATAATTCAGTTTTTATAGTAATCGAATATATGACAAAAATGGTTATAAATTACGAGCTTCAACATATTATAATCATATACAATACACCTTGAAATGAATATTCCGTACCTCTAATTAATACTCAATTTTTGAACAGAAGGTAAGAAACTTTATACAATCATTAATCATCGCGATAGATTTGAATTTAGAATAGAATCAAAATGTTGATATAATAAGGTTAGACATCGAGAGATAAACTCATGTTCTTTACTATAAATAATTACTTGAGTATTAGGTTGGATTTAAACGTATATCTTATGTTTTCTCTAGGTTTTATGTAATGTTTGAGGCTTATGGAAGGACAATTAAAGTTTTCTGGGGCGTTTACAGTCACATTTAAATGAGAATACAGATCTATATTATCTTGTAATGATTTTCGAAACATTTCATATGAAGGTTAAATAATAATTGCATCATGAAATATTGAGTGCAAAACTATCTAGAACAGCAAAGAGTTTGTTGTGAAATAACCTTTAAGTTCACTGATGAGCACGATGTCAATGTTATTTGTATTCAGGAAGGAGTACGATTTGAAATAATATGCAAGTTGAATAGTATGAACAGGTTTTGTGAAATAACATTCGACTTCACTAGCTAGTGTGGTTTGAAATAACACAATAGGAGGTACGATATGAGAAACATTATTCCTAATCAATTAAAAAAAAACATTTAAATTTAACAAGGAGAACGTTGTGAAAAAATCGTCCGTTGCGATATAACATTTAATTCTAGTAAGATGTAAAATATGAAATAAGATTTTATTTTATCAAAGAGTACGATGATTGTCTGTAATTAAACACAAAGCTACACAAAGGGCTATCTGTGCTCTGCCCACTACGGGTATCGAAACCCAGATTCTAGCGTTGTAAGTCCACAGACATACCGCTGTGCTACTGGGGGGGGGGGCGAGTCCGATGAAAATAATATTTAAATTCGAGATATTTTTCTAATTCTATCTTGACTTAATGCGTTTAAACATTCATAATATTTATAATTAGTAAATGTTAACCATGTGAGTATTCTGGTGAAAATGACAATATAGTCAGTTTACGGGAAATTAGTAAATCTATCAGTTCAATTAAACTAGTGCTTTTAAAAATCTATACTTATCTACACCTCTCACATTATCTAAGAATAACATAAATCTGTAGAAACCATTTGGACAAAAGGAAACGTGACTATCACGTGTTCCAAAATTGTACATACAGGAGTAAACACCACATATTCACTGCTGCTCTAATGACGGACCTAATGCTTTTTTTTTGTCACATTAAAAGCTACAGATAATTTAAATTTATTTATTTATTCGATAATTCAATGTCTGTGTAAAAAATAAAAAAGCTTTGGTTTTAGTGAAATTGTTTGAGAAACCTGACTGTACTTGAACGTGAGTTGGAGTTATTGCTGTTAATAAGTTCTGAACATCAGTGAGTTAGATCAGTAATTCAACTAAGATAAACTGAAACAAAATGTATAACAGTAAGTAAGTATGGTGATCACATTCAGGTAACATCATTTTACAAAACCCTTATTATAAATTAATTTTATAAAAGAAAAAAGTAAATTTTTGAGAATCAGCTAAATTGCTTTTTGGTGTTTTAATTTCGTGGTGTAAGCACATTGTAACGTATGTTTTATTTCATCGGATAAGCAGTATATACGCGCAGAAGTTACGACTACTGAGATATTTTTGAAAAGCAGAGTATGGTGTTTTGAAATACTAATGCTAATTTTAAAGTGTTTCATAGATATAATTTTGAGTATGTATAGGCTAACAAGGATCAGAGAGATTACACTTCTGTATATTTGCGATACACGTGCAAGAACCTACGCAAAATATTTTCACGTCTAATATTCACGAATGCATAGGTTGATTTGGTTTGTTTCGAATTTCGCGCAAAGGTACACGAGGGCAAGCTGAGTCGAGCGTCCTAACCACCTGGCCATGACAGGCCTAAAATTCACTTTTTTAAACCTCTATTCGTAGTTTATATATTTTAGAGCAAAAACACATTGGGCTATTTGTTGTGTCTATCGCGGGAAATCGAACCCAAGATTTTAGAGTTATAATCCATAAACTTATTGCTGGAGAATAGAGAATAAAACGCTATTTCGCTCGTGTGTCATTTTAAAAACACAACACAGCTAAGCACGTTTCTTTCAAATCATACTGTATACAATATGGAATAAAAACAAACTAAATACTGCTGATATCTGGATTTAAGCATCTTTTTAGTAGCTAATAAATTTTCTCTCCCTGAAGGAAAAATAATTTCTACTCATCTTTCCAAGGACTGTATTTCACACGTGCTTAGATCGCACGAAAGTTTTACAACTTTTTAAGGCGCACGTGCTTCTTATTTTCGTGTTAACGTTTAATTCAGGGTATAATTTTTATTATCTTTAACGCACGGGTCTGCTGACTGAAAAAACACAACAACTTTGCCCATAATTATTTCAATTATCATAGTTTCAACTGGTCGTTGTTTTTGTTTTTTTAAGCACAAAACTGAGCAATAGGTTATCTGTATTGTGTCGACTGTACGTATCGAAACGCGAACTTTAATGTTACAAGCCCTCAAGCTTATCGCTGAGCCAATAGGGCCTTTTAAGTTGTTACTTACTTAATGGTAAAAAATATTGATTGTTTAGCTGATTATTACATTATTATGTCTTCCTTTCTAGCTAAATAAGATTTCTGATAACTTTGGAAAAATATATTTAAAAAATAGAGAGAGAGAATCTGTGTGAAGCTGTTTCCACGATAATTTCAGTAACTATTTTTAAACCTAGGTTATAATTAGTTAAAACATTTATTTGATTAAACAGTAAATAGCATTCAAGATCATTTGATTATACAGT
The DNA here is from genome assembly GCF_000517525.1 of Limulus polyphemus. Lineage (NCBI taxonomy): Eukaryota > Metazoa > Arthropoda > Merostomata > Xiphosura > Limulidae > Limulus > Limulus polyphemus. The sequence goes on along the minus strand of NW_013665639.1, from coordinate 1,089,528 downwards.
AAATAGCATTCAAGATCATTTGATTAAACAGTAAATAGCATTCAAGATCATTTGATTATACAGTAAATAGCATTCAATATCATTTCTAATATATTATATTTCCAAAAAGTTATAACTTGACTCCGTTCATGTAGCACACAAAGAGTTTTTACATAGCTCCTGTCCCTTTGTACTTCTAATCAATAATCTGTTTTTCAACGATCCTTAATCATCACGTTAACTATGAATATAAAATACAATTAAATACAATAAGTCGTAATTTTCTGTTTCAACATTATTTGAAGACCAGTAAACTGACGTGGACATTGAAGATTGTTCAATGAAAATCAAATATCTAAACATTTTTAATATTCCGACGAAATAATAAATAAATAAAAATACACGGTCAAAAGTAACAAAAGTTCATGTTTAGCAATAAATTCTGAAGACAATTTAATTTTGAAAGGGTGTTAAACAGTGAGTGAATATTATCGTAATCTCTATAATATGGGCCATTTTAAAGTTAGAACCTCGGAATCTCTACTTTATGATCACATCCACAGCCTAGTAAGCTATTTGTGACTACTTACACTCACTCTTCTCACACATCTCTAGGCAAACTATATCCAATTTCACAACATTGTATCAAATCAGCCGCTGGAAACCATGACATAATTTGGTTTTACCTTTAGCATATACAAAATAAATAAGCTTCCAAAGCAGGCATACACGTTATACCAAGAAAAAACTGTTGCCGTTTTAATTGTGGCTGGAAAACATTAATTAGACTGTGCGTGTTTGGCTGTTGCCACATTACGTCAAATTACAGCAACATTCCGCCACTGAATATACTTCGTAGTAAAAGAAGTGTGTGCTGATAATCTGAGAATACCTCTTCAAACTTACTGTGTAGTGTTTAAAACTATCGGGTACCATGCAGTGATAGGAGATAACAAAATTAAGATTGTGCGCTACAACATTAAGAACAAGCTTTTCTAAGGACATATTTCTAGCTGTTGTTGAAAGAACTTCGAATTACTCACTTATCAAGTCCACAGATAAACAAACGCAAGGTAGTGAGCCCAACGACACGACAGGGACGGTAGACTCTGGTACTCCTAGTTACCTTGCCAATCCAGAGATAAGTACGGGTCTCCAAAGAAGGCAGAGAGGCCTTGAAAAATGCTTAACGCATGGCCTGCGGTGAAGTAGACGGCACACACGAGTGGACCGTCATTTCTACCAAACGTGGTTTAGAAAATTTGCTGAGAATCTCGAAGCACCTTCGGCAGAAAGAGGCAGTTATCGTGGCTTTGGATGAATGTGACAAATACGTGAGCGTTTCAAAAGCGCTGTCCCCCAAAGCATGTTGCTTCTCTCACCAGAACCACACCAACTTAGGTGCCAACAACGCGAGATGAGGGACCACCCTGCCCCACCCCCATCTATTGCATCTGTCAAAGCTGTGCAGTCGTGTGGTCGATCACCCTTGTCAGCCATCGGATTCCAAGAAACTTGGAAGAAATCAATGGTTTTTATTACCCTTTAATCCAGGCTTTAGTAAATGGATGCTATATAAAAACCGACTCCCAGTGGATGAATAAACAAACCTTACACAATATGTTTTAAAATAACAATTTCGTCAGGAGATACTTTGTTTGTATAACTTGAATAAAACCGTAAAAAAAAAATGTACGTGTTAAATCAACCAAGAATGCACATAATATATAAGAGTATGTTTAAATATCGTTTCTGCCAGATTACCTATACATAGTTTTATATAAGCTTTTTGTGTTTCTGAAGAACATTTACAGCGTTGAAAGTAATTGTAAAATATCACTTGTGGTGGACGCGTGCTTATATAAAAACACGAATTCATAACACTTTAGTTTCGATTAAAACGTATTAGAAATATTGAACGACGCTCTACTACGACTATACCCTTAAATCAGCACTTCAGTTTCGATTAAAACTTATTAGAAATATTGAGCGACGCTCTACCACGACTATACCCTTAAATCAGGACGTTGGAAGAATCAACAGGTGATTGATGCTTCGTGTCATCCTCGACTGTTAGTACTGTTACAAATCTTCTCTAGCTAAAAGTGGACACAAAATGCCCTCCCACTGCCCCACCCGGCCCGGCCCACACCAGCTTGGCGCCGACTGAGTGTCACGACCGTAAATTCTGCTTGTGGAGAGTCCCATAAACCCATGCTGCCCGACCCCCTCCCCTCGTTCCGAGTTGGGACACTAAATTTTTCACAGTCTTTCCTCGTGAGACACTTGGACTGGAGGGCTTGCTTGGCGCCACACTGACCGGAACCGAGCTGTTGATGACTTTCCTGTTCCTGGCTTTACTCTGAAGTACATGTCCGTTTAACCAATCACTTGTGATGATGCTGTGCCAATAATTGTAGCAAAGTAGACAATTAACAAAGGTTAATGTGGAATATTTACAGCCTTTCTCTAACAATAGAAACTTAACATATCAACACTATTTCTTTAAACCAAAGAAAATGTTCAGTGCCACAAGTGCTGGAAATTTTAACACTTAAGTGATTATGCGCAATGAACCATTCATAATAATGAAATCTTCGGCAAATGTTTTCCTTCTCGCACTTTTTCATTTTTACAACTACTTTGTAAAACACAGAAATAAGGTTAGTTGAGGAGGGATTTATAGTTTAGTTAGAATTATGTACGCTCGAATGTTGATTTCCACGTAAACAGTCGAAACGCTTGTGGCAACAAAAACATTTCCGAATTCTGCTTTTGTGGGAACAATAAATTGTACCCATAAAAATAGGTAGGATAAAATTGATACAAACTGTTGAAACATGTTTCACATATTGAATCTGAGATAAAATGTTAAAGTTCCCTGCAATACACCACCGAGCATATCATTAAATGAGTTCATCAAAAGTGTAATATTATCGAAAATAGGTTTAAAAGAAACAATATTGCTATGAACTCTGTACTAAACATTAAGACGTATACACGTCAAATTGGTTTATTAGTCGAGCATTTATTCTTTAAACACTGTTGTTCAGATATTCATACATAATAACAATTCTTCAGACAAACAAATGTATTCATTTTATATTCGAAAAGAGCAGCACATCAAACGTGCACATGAATCACATATTCTTACATCAGATATACATTAGTCATCGAGAGTGCTTTTCTTATACTCACATGTAAAATGCGAGTTGTGATCCAGTGTATACAGTAACTTTTATGCTGGTATATTGTACATGCGATATATTTATATTGCCACAGAAAACGCTATCTGTGAAAAATATGTATGAAAAAAAGTTACTTATTCTTCCAAAACAAAGTCTGCGCATCAAGTGTTTATAATGTAACTGCATATTGTAGAATTAGACGTGAATAAAGTCTGCCCATCAAGTGTTTATAATGTAACTGCATATTGTAGAATTAGACGTGCATAAAGTCTGTCCGTCAAGTGTTTATAATGTAACTGCATATTGTAGAATTAGACGTGAATAAAATCTGCTCATCAAGTGTTTATAATCTAACTGCATATTGTAAAATTAGACGTGAATAAAGTCTGTCCATCAAGTGTTTATAATCTAACTGGATATTGTAAAATTAAACGTGAATAAAGTCTGCTCATCAAGTGTTTATAATCTAACTGCATATTGTAAAATTAGACGTGAATAAAGTCTGTCCATCAAGTGTTTATAATCTAACTGCATATAGTAAAATTAAACGTGAATAAAGTCTGCTCATCAAGTGTTTATAATCTAACTGCATATTTTGAAATGTCAATCAAATGTTTGCGACACATTTTATATCGCTGACTTATACAATTAACACTCCCCGAATTTATACATTATACTCTCACATTTTATGGTATTTTCTATCAAATGTATAATTCAGATTGTTAGGACCGTTTGCCACTTGTGTTCACCAGTTTTCTTTACTAGATCAAACACATATGTCCATCAGAGGGAGTAGTATCCAACACTAGATCAAATACAAATATCCATAAGACAGAGATTAATTCCATTACTAGAACAAGCACAAATTTATATTAGATAAGGGGTAGTATCCATTACTAGATCAAACACAGATATGTATCATATAGGGAGTAATATCCATTACTAGATGAAACACAGGTATCCATCAGATAAAGAGTAATATCCGTTACTAGATTAAACAAAAACTGTCAATCAAAAAGTCTACGGTAGCTTTTTTGATTACTAAATAAACCATGAACTGTTCGTCAAGTATGGAGTAATGTTTTATTACCAGATCAAACACGAAATGCCCAACAGATGCGTAAAGAAGTTATTATTCCTAGATGAAACACGAACTGTCAATCTGTTAAAGCTAATGCTAGGTTAAAGAAGAAAAAAAGGCCAACCAAAACAATAACGACAAAATACGAGATAATCCAGTCCACTACAATACTATTGTAACAATCGGACTGCTTGGCGACTTTTAATTATTCTGATTTGATACTCATTTTAAGACCCATTTGTAATCTTAAAAGTACTCATGTGCATGCTAGAGGAACAATACTAAAGCAGTTATCGTTTGTTTAAGGAAAAAATGGAAAATTTCATTTGAAAACATACTTAGGTTATTTTGAAGGCTGTAAACATTGTCGTGCTATTCCAAATATTTTGTATTTTAAAGTTTTAAACAGAATTAGCTTTATTAAATACTATCGCGAACACCAACAATAAATTCTACAAAGTAAAACAAAATACGAAGTTGGACTGCCAATGTTTAAAAAATTACGATAAGAAATTTAATTTTAACAGTATAGTTTTCATTTACTGAATACATTTATGTCACAAAAGTAAAATGATTAAAAAATAACCTTCTGTCAAAATGTAGAAATATTACACAATTACAAAATTTACAGAAATCAAGACAGAAATTTACAGAAATTGTTAGTAATGGCTGTAGTTTTATTAATATTCCTAATATGTATAATTGTCAACTACCTGAATAAAAAACTTTATCGCATGAAATCAATTTATATTTTGACATTTTACATTTTATTTTTACCATCAGAAAATGTATTACAGTGACTAAGATTTTTCTCCATAATTTTGCTAAATGGGATTTTTTTTCTTACAATTTTCAAAGTTTGATTTTCACGTTTTGTATGAGAGGAAGAAAAAACATGCGCATTATAAACTAAGATTTTTTTGTTTTGAATTTCGCGCAAAGCTACATGAGGGCTATCTGCGCTAGCCATCCCTAATTTAGCAGTGTAAGACTAGAGGGAAGGCAGCTAGTCATCACCACCCACCGCCAACTCTTGGGCTACTCTTTTACCAACGAATAGTGGGATTGACCGTCACATTATAACACCCCCACGGCTGAAAGGGTGAGCGTGTTTTGTGTGACGGGGATTCGAACCCGCGATCCTCAGATTGCGAGTCGAGCGTCCTAACCACCTGGTCATGCCGGGCCTATAAACTAAGTAGTAACGAAATTCTACTTTTTGCTACACCAAGCCAAGATAACGCTATTGCAATTTTTAGTTTGTGAACGTGTATAAAAATTCTGAATTAAAGAGAATATAAACAGACTAGACCCATTGGATCACAGGCAGGTTATTTTATTCAGTTTGCCAAAATACATAAAAAAGATGTTCGGTAGACCCAATAATTTCTAACGTAGGATTTACGATCATTAGTTAGTAGCTGGTTATTTAACAAAGTTTAAGAAGTCACATAAAATATTAATTTACGTCAAAAAAGATAACTTGGAATTTCCAAAATGTTTCAAGATTTAAGATTTTATTTATTAATTTTCAACCTCTAATGTTGCAAAGGGTTTCACAACAAAATCACAGTTTTCTACCCCGATGTATTCTACTATGAAATAATCACATTTTAGTTTTAATGGTGAGATCTATAGTCAGGTTGATAGAGTCGGTTTGCGATCAATCTTTACACCAACAGATATCTTGCGTGGAAAACAATTGTTGGATGAGAAGTATGTTGATAACAATTTTGTCATCTCTTAAATAAAAGTGTCACATTTATTTGTTTCAGCAGTATTTGTATAGTAAATATGTTAACAATAAATTCACAGCGAAACAGGAATGTGAACAAAGATTGCTTTTGTTTCCTATATACCGTTGTTTATAACAATAATAACAGAGGTTTTAACATTAGATTTTATCAAAAGTACTTAACGCAGTTGTACAGTCATTTGGTATCCAAAGTTGTTCACTCAGTTTAATCAAGAACTTATTCATCAAACATACAGAATCACTATAGTAATTATGAACTGTTTTGTAAGAAGGTAAATACAATCACATGGCCCGGCATGACCAGGTGGATAAGGCGCTCGACTCGCAATCGTTCGAATCCCCGTCCCACCAAACATGCTCGCCCTTTCAGTCGTGGGGGCGTTATAATGTGACGGTCAATCCCACTATTCGTAGGTGAAAGAGTAGCCCAAGAGTTGGCGGTGGGTGGTGATGACTAGCTGCCTTCCCTCTAGTCTTACACTGCTAAATTAGGGACGGCTAGCGCAGATAGCCCTCGTGTAGCTTTGCGCGAAATCCAAAAACAAACAAAATACAATCACAGAATGTTTACAATGAATTTCCGCAAAGCTATTACTTCTTAAATCGATGTTTAAAGAAAATGTAATTACTTTTGCGTTGCATTACACTATAGAATGAATAGTTAAATTTATATTTCAGGTAATGAAATTGGTTGAACGTGTCTAACCACAGGTAAGAGAGATTTATCTTCAACTAGGTATGAGAATCAAACACTTCTTTAAATATAGCGTTCATTAGTTGTTTATAAATCTATATGCCCATACTGTGGTATGAAATATGTGGGGTCCACCGGTAAATGCATCTCTTCACACGAATAAAATAATACTTATCGTTAAGATGTTTTGAAAGACATCCAACATAGAATAGCATGAATTAACGGTTTTCTAACAATCACATTAGCTCAGGCTATTTCAAGGCTACAAATAGAGCTAAAAATTAACAACAATTCAGCATAATTGAAAAGCTCAATCACCAATGCTCAGCTATACAACTATTATTACAAATTGTTCACAAAATGTATAGAGTAGTTTTTAATAATCTAATCAAAAAATCAAATGCCTACTGTCCAGCAGATTTGTGCAGTGTCGTTTCTTTATTTATATCACCGATGAAGTTTTATTAAATATGTTTGACGTTGCACATATACATAGTAATATTTTACTTTAAAGAACCTCGTTAGATTTCAACAGGAAGCCTCTCAAGAACACACATAATGCTGACATGTAGATTAAACACTTTCAAAATAAGTAAAAAGTTTTTACATGTATATTCTCTTCGTTTAACGAGCACATAAAGCACCCTATTCCAAATATGTCGCATTTTGTCGCCTTAATTTAAGCCCACTTCACAAAACAGTATTCGCTATTATAGCAGTTATCTTATAATCTAGGGTACGATACCCATCAATGAATATTTTTGGTGTTTAAGCGCAAAGCTATACAGAATAGGCTATCTGCGCTGTACTCGCCGCGGGGATCAAACTCTAATTTCTGGAGTTAAACGTCTACAAGCTACGGCTGAGCCAAAGAAGGGCCCATAAGAAAAAGAAATGTGTCTATAAATAACAATTTTGACATATCAGAGTAGGTGAGAGAAGGGATGTTGATTTTTAAGATATCTAAGCTTGTGATTGAGACTAATTCTTGTAAAATATTGTATCTTTGATAAAGCAATTTAGTTTGACAAAAGGCATAACGTGCATAACTCAAAGAAGTATTTTTATAGGTTTAGTATTTGTGGAAACCCTGCCTCAGCCGTAGTGCGTTTTCCTTTTATCTAGGTTAATATATATGTACTCTCATGTGCGTGTACTGTGTCCACTTATTAACTTTAAACTTAATAAAAAGTTTTATTTTGTGCTTGTTTTCTTCATAGCAATGATTTATCGTAAATGTATTTATTTAACAATCAGTTTCTGTTTATACAAGTTCAGAGATTTTTGTTGCGTGCTTCATCCAATAAAATAAGGCATGATAAATATATCAGGGCAATATCAGAAAGTTACACTACTTAAAAAGGTGGTTGAATTACTAGGGGCAAAACCAACAGAATAAAGACATAAGTCGCATTTTTCAGACAAATAAAAAAAAGAAAAAAGCATGCTAAGAAAATGCTATTTTTAAATATAATGTTTACTTGTCCATCCGAATGTACAACTAACTATCACAGGCCTACATCGTCCTTTGGAATTTTATTTTATGCGAACTACAAATGAAATACGTGGCTCTACTCAAGTAATTTAATTGAACGTTTTTTTTCGGCCACTAGTATTAATGCGTGTTTCATAATTACGAAGCTAAAAATACGCTCTTCGTGTTGGATAACTTATGTACACAAGTCTACATCGCAAACGAGGGCTTTTAATTACAAACGTAATTTTTGGCTTTGAATGTATGATAACCCTCCGTCTAGAATTATGTTTAAACGTTTATAAAGCGAAGTTACCTTTGTATAGCCTTTATTAATTAAGAACCGTGTGATTAACAACACTAACACATGTAGTACAGTTCTCCTACCCCTAAGGAATAAACGTGCAGACAGTTGTATTACTATTATCGAATAAATGCACAGTACATTCCTATACAACTATTGAATACAATTTTCCTACTCCTACAAAGTAAATGTGCAGTACTTTTCCATACTCCTACCAAATGAATATGTAGTCTAGTTGTCCTATTCTTGCTTAATAAATGGACATTATAATTCTTTGGTGCTATTGAATATGTGCGTCGTACGATAATCCTGTTCCAAGTAAAAACGACATAAAACCTTTTTACTTTTGGAATTTTAATCTTTTATACTTTTGTCGTTTTTTACGTTATTTATACGTCTTCCTCTTACAGGAATCACGAAAGATAAATTATGTTTTTTTTTCAGGATCCTATTATGTCTGACATATGGGATAAACTGGTGTATACATTTACTTATATCATTGTTTGGCACTCGTAAAATATCGAGGAAGATTTGTTTGTTTTATATATTCGTGCAAAGCAACATTAAGGCGCTAATTGTACATAATTTTAAATTCATGGACTAGATGATGCCCAGACCGAGTGAATATCACCACTGCCTTCCACATTTCCGCCACTTAAAAAACAGTCCTTTTCAGGACGTCACAAAAAATATTAGTAAGTTAGTTCATTAGTTAAAAAAAAATCAGTAAATGGATTCTGTATCCTACAGATATTTTTACAGCAAGTATTGGAAAAAAAGGTGTATGTTCTCAAGTGTTAGTAAGGTATCTTAAAGTAAGTGATGTTCACTCTTTTCTTGAGTTAAAATTATACAAGTTTCACTATCCTTCAGACTAAATCACATCAGATCTGATAGAGCTAGCAGGAAAACAAACACACATAAAGATAGTACAGTTAATAGGTTGGTGATTAAGTTTTGATATCGGACGTATTTTTATTTCTGGTATTATCCTCGAGAAAAGCTATGTTGCTCGTAAGAATGTGCTAACGTATCTGATTACAATCAGATCTTTAAAAAAACAACTAACATAACCTTATTCAAATGCCACCAGAATATAATGTAACAATTTATGACAACCTATTGAGTCAACTTCGTGTATAAGCGCTACTCAACTGACTACCTTATCAACGCTATCATGTGACTTGTAGAGTTCTATATCTTGGGTAATCCAATCGACCACGTGTTAAGTATATCACGTTCAAGTTCCGCTAAGCTTTCCGTTTAACCTCACAAATAAGTAAACATGATATACTAAATTGAATTTATTAACTCATATCTTATCTCTGCCATTAGGGAAATGGCATAACCTTTCCCACAACGTCTAATCTTTCGACACGCGAATAGGAGCATCATATTATGCTTATTAAGAACTTTTGGTCAAAAATAAGTTAACCGTACGGATCAGAACCATAAAAGTTACTCTTCAATTAATGAAGTTAACTGTACATTAACAAACTAACTAGAAGTAGAGGGTGATTATGAAGAAAAATTCTGTATTTAAAATGATTGTATATTAAATTCTATGCCCTATACGGGAAGAAAAATTTCAACAGAATTACATATATAATCATTAATTGCATACAGAAAGGTTTGGAAAATGTGCAAAATAACAAAACCATGTATTGTTTTACTCTAAACCTAAATCGCTTTCTTCTATTTTAGCATTCATTATATTTTTGTTTTTTGTCTCTTTTTCAACAATACAAGATTAATGAACTGAATAAAATGCATACCAGTAAGCATGATATTGAGAAGCTGTTCAGGACACATGGTGCTTCCAGTAGCTTCATTTGAGAATAAGCCTGATATACTGACTGATAATGAGAAGGCATAGTGAACACCATAAGATTTTCTGTGTTTGTTGTGCTTTTTTTAGTTCAAAGCTGCACAACGGAACTTTCTGTGAGGGTTTTTGAAGCTGTCTGTAGCATTTGCAAACATCTAATTGTAAAAACATAACTATAATTTAAATAAGACATGTGACAGGAATGCAGCTGTTTACGAATACTGTGTTTTCTAAATATTTTGATTCTCAGGTATTGACTCACCAAGTACAAGGCGGAGAGATACACGAATAACAGATAACACAAATAATCTAGAATAGAAATGGTTATCCTAGAACTTCTAGTTATGGTGACTAAAAGGTTACGTGAACACTCCAATTATGAAGTATTATGACCGAAAACCTGAAAACCGTACGTAAATGTATAGAGATAACAAGATATCTATTTATGACGTAGATCTTAGAACATGATTGCTCCAAAGCTGAACTCACGAGTAAAAAAAAATGCGTTAATGATTCGGCATTGTGTTGTACATACTCAAGAAAACCAATTGATATAAATGTTATCGGGCTTCTGGTTCTTTGGCCTAGCAAAAACGAAAAGTGTAGTCACAATATACATATTTTAGATGCAAATTTGAAACATCTGCTTTACAAATTAATACAGAAAAAACAATATTTTGCCGACTTCAGAGAAGTGGCGTCATTTGGTTGGTGTATTTTCCCCACATTAGGCAAAGGATTTTGTTTGGTTTTTGTACATTCTGAAATCACATATGATCTTTCTTGTTTAAAGTGAAGAGTCAAAAAACAGAAACTTTCAACACAAGAATAATAGGATTATTCTGTTCTTCTGTAACGTATATCAACGATGATAAAGATGACACAGAGCTTAATTTGTCTTAAAATCTCTTTTTCTGTAAATCATGTATATCTATATATATATGATATACTTCTTTTTCAATACTGGATAACTCTAACATTTCTAGATTCTAAACTAATTTTCGTTATATATATGATAACCAAATAGTCTGAGGTTTATGAAACATGCCATAATATATATATATATATAGCTGTACATAGCGAGTTAACTCTTTGTCTCATATGATATGGCTCTCTCTGGGTATGCGCTAGAAGTAATGAATTCGTTACCGAACTATGCAAAAGTTGGATGCTCCCCTCTCAAACAAAAAACATTGAGTCGTTTCACCGCCTTGATATTAGGTATGAAAAGGAGAGGAATGTAGAAGCCAGATAGTTTAAGTTATTAGAATATGTCTGACAAATGTTTCGCTTTTTGTGTGGTAGCTATTTCGTTTGAGCTGTTGAAACATGTCTTACTAGTATAAGATAAGGGTTAATTCTTTAAGTCAAATGAACGCTACGTATACTCGGTTTGATTCAAGGAGGTGCTTTACCACATATAAAACTCATGTGGTATGACAAGAACATTCATGTACAGAAATAGTCAAAAATATGCCAAAAAGTCAAATATTTTCCACTGTTTAGTTTTTAATATAGTTGCTACCACCTCTTCACTCTTGGAGCTGTGGCTTGATACGTTTGATACGTTCATTCACAGGTTCATAACGATAAGGTTATAAAGCTTGGAGGTAATAAGTAGAAACGTTTAGAGCTTTAATTAAAGCACATAAGAACAATAAAAGAGCATTAATTCCAATGAAAGGAAGGTTGTCTAAATTAATTTAAAAGCCAGAATAATATCTTAAGGAATATATTTCTAAAGATAAACACGATTCATGCAGACAAAAAGTATAATTACTCAGTGTGTGTGTAAGAATTTTTCGAATTTTTTTTTTTATAAAAGCACTTAGAATTCTGGAATGTCATTTATTTATTTGATTCGTTATTACAATTTCCCTATTCGTGAATCTGAATTTAAATGAAACGTTCCTCGAACAACAAATAATCGCACTGATAAAACAGCATATAAAAACTTACCAGACAGGAAATGTTCCGTTTTCAAATGTTAACGAGACGGTTTAATCTCCACAACACATCAGTTTAAATAGTTGCAAGTTTTTCCCTAAAAGTAGCTATAAATGTTACTTCTTCATAGTCTGAAGTACATGTTTTAGCAAACACAAGGGCTACAACTTTTAGATCAAATTTAAAATTAAGATAATCGTCACATGACGTTATATATCTTTTTTTCAACCAATCAGGACCATTTTCCAAAACTTTTATAAAGTACACGGTTTAAAACAAGTAAGGGCATATAAAAAACAAACAACTGAAATTGGAAGTTAATTTAGTTTGTTACGAAATATAAAAGGATAAAAACATCGCAGAATTTCGTTTGTGGATTTTGTTTCAGTTAACTACTATATATCTTACTTTTGGTTTGAATTTAAAAGTTAACAGGATATTTTCTGAGAGGAGTTAAAATTGTAAATCTCAATAACCAAGGGACCATGTTTGGATTAGTAAGTGTCATATAAAGCCATGTTACAAGATTCTGGTTTTACCCAGAACTGCATATGGAAAACTGTTGCTTCTAATACAAAATACTAGTAGATTTTGACAATAATACGTATTTGTTTTAGAGATTTACTTTAGGTGACGTTAAGTGACATTTTGTTTTACACAATTATTAAAATACAACAAATATTAGCCCAAAAGTGCAGATGGCAATCAAAAATTGTGAATAGTGTTTTTACGGAAAAAATCAAGGGAAAAGAAAAGTTGAACTGATTTCAAGTATGACGATAAAAATCTAAGTTTAACCTTCTTAGGTAGTACAGTAATGTTAATTTATTCAAATATACATTAATGATAACCGATATTCCACGTTCAGCACTTATACTTTAATAATAATTCTCGTCGTTTTATAGATCGGTCGAAAATCGAAAACTTCCAGACTCATAATTTGTTTGTAACGCAAGATATATTACCCTGTACTTTCCTGAACAATATATGATGTAACATTTTCGTCGCATGCTCTATATTATTACAGGGATGACTCCGAAATGGAATATTAATGAGATATTTCTATTGCACAGAGTAACTCTCTGACTTTTGAACCCTCTATGGACATTCAGTAATACAGTTATTGTCCAGGGTGTGGTGTATAATGGTCAGCTACCTCTCTGGTTGTGTCTCGTTCCACTTTCTACAGCGAAAGGAAAACAAAATTAATCGAAAATTCTGTTGTTACGGATTTATAATTTACCCTTTTGTCATCCATATCCAAATTTCTGACACAAAAGGATGAGTGAAAAGAGAAGAAAGAAACCTAACATTTGCTTTTTAATAATTCATACTCACGTTTATCTGAACCTGAAACTACAAGCCAAGTTTAGCTAACACACTGAGAACAATTTGTTATTAATTCATGTTTGAATGTGTTATTATTTAATGTACGAATAGATAACGATTACAAACTAATTCATTTTGACAGGCAACTAATTATTCTAACTTCAGACATCTTAGTCAGGAAGTGATGGCAGACATTACGTTATTTGCAAAACGTTACATACTTATGCATGATACAATTTAAGCAAAGGTCGTTTTCGTTATATCAACAGGACAAAAAGTATATACACACTCAATCGCAAACCAGTTACTTGTAGTTATTTATGCATAATAATACTACCAGACATATCTCTACGTAAGTGATACATATAAGGTGAACAATACATGACAAACATGTTTTCCCTTGCTTCCAATTATAGGTTCTTAGATTGCATATCAGATAAATTGTCTTGACATATAATGGAGTTAATAGAATGGCTAAACCCCGCAATCATTGCCAATAAAGACTTCAATTAATATTAGCATATTTTAACTTTAGAACAACTTTCTATTTGTTTTACCAGGCAAGCTTGATTTGTTTTCTCCAACATATAATAAATTAATCCCCGACAAAAATAGACCTTTTCAAGTCAGTGTAATATTCAATCTTCAGATAATTATTAAGACATTCTCCATATACTCAAACACATAAGAAATACTGTATGTGAGGTCCATTAGCGCGTGATAAGCTATAAAATTTGATTATTGTGTTTGTTAATCGAGCATAAAAATGTTTTGTTTCATCGCGCAGGCGCAGCTTCTTAATCAATACTCAAGGCTATTATGGTAATATTTAACAGCCTAAAGCGGAGTTTAACTTCGTGAATAATATTATTACTGGAACATTTTATAAGATACACATCTTAACTTTCATATAATAATTACCACAGCTGAGAGATATCTGGAAGGCTAAAACCATAAATCTTTATTCTAGCATCGGATGTTCTGAAAAAAAAAGGCACAAAAAAACTGGCAGTAGCCTATGGCTATATGAACACGATAACAGTCGATTAATATAATTGAAAATAATTGTAACTTACCTTTCAATCAAATAAAACACTTTTTTCCGTAAAATATCTTTATTTAATTGTTTTTGAATATCACAAACGCTCATTCTGCTTTTCAGCAGATACACCGCAGATATGGATTTAGTGCCATTCGAGATTTTTCTTTAGAACTTGCAATGCGTATTGACAAAATAAAAGGATAACGTAAAGTATCTATACAAAGGTGTATAATAAATTTACCAAATTGTCAAAACTGAGTCCCCTTTTTTGAGGGGGGGGGAGAAGGATTAGAACTGAACACAATGATTATATCCCGAGGTTCCTGTCTGTAAAGAAATGGGACAACAAACATGAATTCATCTATTCCTGTGAGATTTCTTTCTTTCTTTTTATTTGTTATGACCACAAATGTTTACCTTTGAAGTTACCTCCATACTCTCTTCAACTTCACTATTTCGTGATTGATTTAGGCTTGTCTAATTAGTGATTTATTATTTTAATTAGACCTTGAAAAAATTCTCCGGGTAAGTCATCCTGAGAGTAAGTATCAACCAGTCGTCACAAACGATAGTGTTTTGCTAGTTTATAAACAAAGCGTTTAAACATCTAGTTAAAAGTCAATAGACAATTCTCTCTTTCTAGATATATTCATCTAGCAAAGGGTCAGCAACATCCATCAAAAAATTCTCCACCATTTCTTCAATAAGGTGACATTATGTTGGCTTTTATCTTACTGAAATTGTAGAAATGAGTTTATGGTGAAAAAATCCCAGCAGAAAGTGTTATATGTATACTAACTTTTTCAGAAAAAAAAAATCAGTTTCCAATACATTGTGAGATATAAGTAATGTTTTAATTCTATAATTGTGTAGACATTTTAAATTAATTTACCTTGCTAAAGAATATAAAAAAAGATTAATAAGTATTTTGATTACGCTTTTGACATTCTGAATATCGTTAGTAAAAAAAACATATCAAAGTTTTCATATTAATGCCCTGAATTAACAACAAACGCTTTATAAGCGATTTTCTTTGTTTATCTTGTAATCTTCAGCTCAGTTTAGATACCTTCTAAAATTATGGTAAGAGTCTATTCTTTTCTATTGCTAACACTTGACATAGCTCTGAAATACCCATGAAAGACTACCTAGAAGCAGAAAACTATGTAAATCCAATCACCATAGTTATGACAGCGAATCAACTCAATTTTCCGTAACACCTTCACACATATGTTGATTTCTGCCTTTGTGCTTTTAAGGGTATTTCGTTGATTATAAGCAACAGAGACTCTCCCCTACCATGCACAACCTCAACCTGCGCTTTGATCAAGATTTTCCCGAAAATGGTTTTCTCTGATCTCTAGGAGAAATTTAAGACTGTTTTCATTACCGATTAAGAAAAGTGTTTAGGTAGAGATGTATCTATAAGTCATGGCTACAGAGTCATTGAGTTAATGCAACAAGTTCATGGAACATAACAAAATGAAGAATTATATTCAGCAGCATGACTCCCTCTGAGAAACAAAACTGTTTTGATGATTTTTTTAGAAACTAAGTAATGAAAATATAATGAATAATTAAAAGGTTATGCTGACACATAATATTATTAACTCATAATCATATGAAGAAAAGGGATTACAACAAAGATTTAAGGTGTTAAGTAAAGAGTCGAAATGTACTTCAATTACACTAAAATATTTACCTTATTTTTAGATGTTTTCTTCTGAATTCTGCCAGTAAATAAATAGTTCAATACATGGGTCTTGATGGTAAAATCATGACTTGGCAACCAAGCACTCCCGTGTGTGTTGACAGTGATTGTTAGCTTTTAGTGTTTCTAACTGGCCAAACGATAACTTTGTTCGAACGTGACGTCAATAAATGAAATTACCATCTCGTGACATGCGTTTCTTTAATGTTACCCTCGTGAAGTGTCGCTTCGAGGTAAACCTGTGCATCACTAGTGTTGCAAGCTGTTCATAGCGTGGAAAGATGTCGCATGACAAAATGTTTCTCGAGACAATCTCTAAGAGTTGAAATAACTTTTAAGTTGAAACTTATTCTCTCTCTTTTTGATCTATTTCTTATTTGTCCGAGAAGATAAAAGCACCTGAGCTTAATAAGGCTGCTGCTAATACCCGTCTGCACCAAGTCCAGACCGGAATACAACAAGCATTTAACCCCTGGGGCAGCACGTGGAACAATTATATTACTTAGTGCTATAAATGGAAGCCATCACACGTGAATTAACAACACTGTCTGCAGAAACAGAAGATCTACTGGGATTTTTTTTTGTACACTTAATGCAAAAGAATGCTTCTGTAAGCTTCATTTAACAGCGATGTATAAATTGAGATGTGCTTAATTAAACACTAGACACTAATATTTTATCTTTTTGTCGGTTCGAAACAAGCTATTTTCACAGTAATTTAAGT
This sequence comes from Limulus polyphemus, assembly GCF_000517525.1. NCBI lineage: Eukaryota > Metazoa > Arthropoda > Merostomata > Xiphosura > Limulidae > Limulus > Limulus polyphemus. The sequence goes on along the minus strand of NW_013665639.1, from coordinate 1,072,471 downwards.
TAACAACTTTTATTTGGGTTATTTGTTTGACGAACCGCGACATGTTTTTTAGTTGTTTGACTCGATCAGTTGATAATATTAAACCTATCGAGACTTACAGATGGCTAGGTCAATGACACGAATCGTTTTGAAAATCAATAGCAGAACGAGGTGATAATATAAAATGATATATCTGGGTTTATATTATATCAGCTGTTTGTACTTATCTAACTACTTTTTTCTCTCTCCGTATCAATATGTCCTATATTCCAAACACCATAACGACCTCTAACAACCTCCAGAATATTTTATGTGATCAGGTTTTTAAAATTATTTCAGTATGTTTATTTTTCTCCTTCGGAAATAGTTGGAAATCTATTACATCTATATTAAACGTGAAAGGCATTTCAAATAAGGGTCTATAATTACAAGCAAATAAAGCATTTATTACTTTACAGATGCCACGTGATAGCAGCTCAACACCTGTGAAAGCATTCCTTAGGTCTTGACACAGATAAAGTAGTTAAAATTAGGCCTGTATGTGGCTCCTAAAACAATGTAAGAATTGAGTGGTACCTCGAGATCCTGACCTATTCTAAAGAATATAAAAATATTAATAAATAATAATTGTCATTAGTTCCGGAAAAAAGACGTGAAAAAATGAAACTGACATGAATATTTAACAAGATGACTAAAAATTATCATTCTGTTGAAATAGATGATTCTTTCATTTAAATTTTGATAATATATATATACTTCATAGGTAAATATCGTATCTTCAGTTTCATATAAAGCCCAACATGAAAAAACAACAACATAAAACTATCTCTTCACCTCAGTAGGTTTTCTAATGTGTAAGACAATACTACAGAACAAACGAGTTTTAAGAACAAAGGAATATTCATTTTTTTTAATAAACAAGACATTTCCCGGTGATAAGGAGAGCAACAAGACTTCGTTTAAATTATTTATTAAGCATCCTGAGTATCGATCTGTATCCAATAAATCCACTAAGTAGAGTTATATGTTTTTATTCATGTCACACCTACTTATTATTATCTTTACCATCATTCCTTTCACTAAGTAGTTACGGTAAGGTTGTGCCGGTTGGATATCAATTATTGTTGTGATTAGTAACTAATACGATCACCTAAATCTAACTGTTATAACTTTTTATACTAGATGTTAATTATCGAGTTTATATTTTTCGTTTCGGCTACTAATCTGCTACTGTTTTCATGAAAGTTCTGAGAGGGAATGACTACGTTTTGTATTGATAATAGCTAGAATTCGATCCTGGACTTTCTTAATAAAATGATAATGTGCTATTCACTTTTATTCACAATATTATTTGAATTAACTAACTATTTGAATGTTTTATGTATGGTTATCCAGATTTCTGATTTCTGTGATACGTTGAATGAGGGTTAGTTGGAGGTAGAAAGCTTATTTTATCTTCACTGTTTCTAGATAATTAAATTAGTTTGCCTTTATTTAACGACTAGAAAGTTCTAAAGTGCCACAATAGCTCAGGGATAAACTTTTATTTGGGATCAAGTAAGCTGATTCTATATCATGTGGTGATTGCAAGTTCAGAGTTGGCATCGGTTGCGAGTCATATGTAAATGTAAAGTTACATTGTTGAATGTTTCCAATTTAAAACGTCTTATTTGGGAATATCTCGTTTTCGATATCTTATATGTAAGTGTATATGTGTGTGTGTTAGATTTTCTTCAGTTTGACTTGCTTATCGTACTAAACAGATACAATCGTAATTACTTTATTCTTAGTTATTTTAATGACTTTAAGTATTTTGTTCAGATATTCTGATGGTTTTTCTGATATTTGTAATAAAACAAATCACTATTCAAAATTTTTCTAGTACATGACTTGCAACAAATCTATTAATTGATATTCAATACAGATAAAATCTAAAATTAAAGAAGAATATAAAAATATTATGTATCATGGCAACTTACACATATATCTTTTAAATGCATAAAATGTTTAATGAAACTGTGTATTCAAAATGCGACTAAACATCAAAACCTTGTCTAAAAGGTATTTCATATTTTAAACCTTAACGACGTTTTATGCTACACGTGGACAAACGGCCAGGTCAGAAACCTCAAGGTTGAAACACATCATTCCCTAACTTAGAACAGTTGGTCATAGGGAGGGTAACCAGTGAGCAGCACCCATCGCCTACGTTGCCACTCTTGACCGATAATCGGGAGTGACTGTCCCTTTTATAAGGTGGTCATAGCTTAAAGTATAGAGCTTATTTTAACGATATATCGCGGGTTCTAACCTTCCACTTTCGAATCACAATAATCATGCTAACTACTAGGCCAAACCCAGCCTTTAATTTTGAAATTCTTTGAAAATGCATGTTTAAGCTGGTTGTTTATTTCACAGCTCTTATTATAGCAGAAACTATTAAATTAGCTAGAGAACTGCTGAAAACAATAAAGATTTAATATGTAGTGTCAAACCGAATTATGCTGTTTACATATTTTGTCAGTTCAAGTTGTTTTAAATCTGTTTAATACGATATAATATCTTTGACAATCCTATAAACACCGTTAGTCACTTTTAGTAATAAAATTAAATATTCGTAGTATGAAAGAGATGATTTATATAATGTATTAGCACCTGAATTCTACAATTATTATTACTTTTTGCAACTTGCTCAGAAGATGCTCAACTGAATTTAAAAAATTTTGAGTGACTCAATTTCTCCACGTGTACACATTATGTATATGAACATGTAGTGTCTTGCTTTACGTATTATATTGCTATTTTAGAAGAAATTTGAGAGAGTTTTTAACAATCATATAATCGAGGTGACAATTGCAATGATGATGGGTAACAAGCCATTTTTTAAATAAGCTAGATAACTGAAAACAATAATAAAATACTTTAATTGTATGGTTGTTTATATATGTGTATGCTGTATACATTACACCTCCTCCACAAAACAACTCCCACTGTACATATACATCAGTCAGTCTCTGTAAACGTTAAACCAAATGAGGGGAGGTATTTTATTAAAAGGGAACATAGACCTCTCTAATCCTTGAGACAACTGTTATCAGTTTGAACTCTGAAAAAAAGAGAGAAGAAATACCATATCGATATACTTGATCGCTTCGAATAAAACATTTGATTGTGGTCAAGTTGTAATTTTATCAACTATCGTTGTGCATTATAAATATTTTTCTTTGCGCATGGTTGAGAAAACCTAGCATTCGAAAATGTGAGATTCTCATCAAGTTTTAGCTCGTCAACAAAGGTCACATTGCATTAAATATTAAAGGCACATACACGGGAAAGAAATTGTGTGGTATTTAATGACCCAGGTGCTAATCTCAGCCAATGGAAACTTGAGAAGCACAGATACTTGCTGGAAATGATGAGTGCGAAATTGGTCTTCATTAAAATCTATGAGTCGTAGCTAAGGTGAAAACAAGTCTCAAGAGGTATTTGTTGTCGGTTAAAACAGGAAAAAGAATTCGTAAAAACTTACGGCTAGCTCGTTCGTGGGAAATGAAGTTTAACTGCTTTGAAAGAAATAATGCGATGCACCTGACTTGAACGTTAAGCCTAACTGGGCTTCGTGCTGACGGTACTTGAGTTATATTACAACAAAATGTAGCCATTTCCACCTTTAGGAGAAGATATATGATGAATAACACAGTCTTTCTCGTGACAGGTTGGTCTGAAAGTAACCTTTTTTTTCCGCATTAGAAACCATCTTGTTTGTCAAGAAGTCACGAAAAGCCAATCGTAAATTCTCACTGACCTTATCATAGTAATCTAAACAATAACCACAGACGACCAAACGAAGTGAATATGCCACTAGTTGCTGTATTTGCACACTAAGGAGAAAATACATCGTGTCTTTTAACATACATATTTTAACCACTGTACTAATACTTCTCCTTAAACATTATCTTTGTATTGTGTACTTCATTTTCAATATTCTTTCGTGTTATTATAATACTGGATCATTTTTATTCATCTATCCATCACTAACTTGTTTACACTAATCTCACAAAGTTGTTAATATGTATAAAACTCACCTTATTTTACAAAATTATAAAGGTACACACTTAAGTTATAATTACCAAAATTGACTCATCAGGATAAAACGTAATAAGGTTTAGTGACCAATGTTTGAAATATGTTCATCATCGTTTTAAGGCCATGAAATCGGAAATTAGTAAAAATACATGATATTGTTTTGCTACCCAAACTACAAATATAAATATGGTAGTCCATGAGCCCAATTGTTATTGGTTTACAGGACCAGAATAACATGTTTTATAAAACGCTAAAAAATAATATTTATGCGAAACAGGGTGTTGCTACATGCACGAAAAACTTCTCATGGGGTAATTCATTATCGCAATTTAGAATTGTATTTGTAGCATTTAATTTTCAAGGAATACGTTATAACACGAGCATAAAAGGAAAAAAAAACAACTTACGCCTCTCTTTTAACCTAGCTATCCAATAGGTTCCTGAGTTATTTTCCTATGATATGGTCCACACCCAAAAATAATTGAATTGACTGAAATTGCTTTAACGTAGTGATGAGCTAGTTTACAATTTTAATCAAACTATTTCTCTTGAAAATGGGGTATGCATGCATAATAATGTTCGTTGTCCGTTTAATTTATCACTTCTCTGCTACTTTACTCATACAGCTTCGCGCGTGTTCAACAAAAAACACTTTTTCAAAATTGAAGCAGACCGCGTAGACTATTTTAATTTCTATTTTTGAAAAGCGACAATTATATATCATTATCTGGAAATTACCAAGCATAAAGTGGAGAAGGCAGGAGGAATACAACAAGATGAATTTATTCCAAATGGAGTAGATGTAATTATTTATTCACAAACGAAAAGAAAGGTAAACGAATATTAATTTGAAGTGAAGTAAATTTGTGATTAAATATGTTTGATTTATGAACCTTCAAATAAACTTAAAGAAAATATACATTGAAATTTTAGTTTGAATGTTTCACAGTTTTAACTGACTTCTCTCGTACCAAACAACGACTATCGTAATTGTTTTATTCCCTTTAATTATCTCTCTTTCAAATAATAACGACAATGACGTTAATTAATTTTTCTGTTCACGTATCGACCAGAGGACGAGGCGGGGAGCGGTGACGAGTGTCACATCTTTTCCCGATGCCGCTGTCACGATGACTGCTGAACCATAAAATGTAGGCTAAGTGGCGACACATCTACAGACTGGTATTAATGAACCACCTTCTAGACAACAGATGATATATACAACATATAAAAATTTCACTAGGTTGAGGTATGTTTAGACGGCATTGCTTCTAAAAGAAATGGGGGTTCTTGCTATTGATTCTATTGTGCGAAGACAATTCAAGGAAGTAGTTTTGTTTTCCTTAGGTAAGAGTTTTATTGTTCAGCAAAACCCCCATTTTAATGAATACGTTGAAAAAACAATGTATAGTCGGTGAGTCTTGCAGCTTCAACGAGTAGACAATCTGTGGCCTTAATAAGCTCTTTCTGTCTCTAGAAAAACACACAATCATGTTTTCATTTACCTACACGCGCCATGAAGCATGAAGCAATAGGCAATGGCGAGAATGAATAGTTTTCTCTCCCGTTTCCATTGCGTAGTAAAACGAAACAATGTAATTATGAACATATAGAATCGAGGGTGGCCTAGTGGCTAGCATGGTGGAATGTAGATCTCAGGGCCCATGGCTCGCGTCTCATTGCCGCAAAAAATTCGTTCTCCGCACTTTGAGGACGTGGATGCGTTATACGAGTGTCGATCAAAGCCCACTATTCGATTAGAGTAGATCAAGAGATGGCGGTATGTGCTGCCTTAACTCTAGCCTATCAGTTAGAGTAGATCAAAAGATGGCGGTATGTGCTGTCTTAACTCTAGCTTATCAGTTAGAGTAGATCACGAGATGGCGATATGTGCTGTCTTAACTCTAGCCTATCAGTTAGAGTAGATCACGAGATGGCGGTACGTGCTGTCTTAACTCTAGCCTATCAGTTAGAGTAGATCAAGAGATGGCGGTATGTGCTGTCTTAACTCTAGCCTATCAGTTAGAGTAGATCACGAGATGGCGGTATGTGCTGTCTTAACTCTAGCCTATCAGTTAGAGTAGATCACGAGATGGCGGTATGTGCTGTCTTAACTCTAACCTATCAGTTAGAGTAGATCACGAGATGGCGGTATGTGCTGTCTTAACTCTAGCCTATCAGTTCAAAATTTGGGACAGCTTGCGCTAATACCGGAAAAACTAAACAACGAATATATAAAAACTAAATACCTAACCAGAATAAGTAAGGACTATGTAGGATTTTGGTGATTAATTACTCAGATGAACTTCCACGTCAGCTTTCTTGAACTGCGTTGGTGAATATACAGCGGACTGATTAACATTTGAGATAATTTGATATAAGTGTAAAAATTTGAATGAAGAGTCACACCACCCTTTAAGTTACAGTTACTTCTGAAGATGAGAACACCGAAAATAGTCATGATTCACACCCATTTACCACGCAGATGTTTTGAGTTAATCATCTATAGTACCGTAGTAAATAGAGTCGCGGATTTGAGTCTCGCCCAGACTATTTTCTTGATTCAGCTAAAGACTCTAAATAAATAGGTTAAATAACGCAAAGCAGTGTTTGTAACACGAAACTTTATATTAAGTGTTTTTAATTGTTAGTTCAATGTAGACACAACAAACAAAAACACATCGATACTTTTATATTAACGAATAGTTTAATACATTATATAAACTAAACAAAATAAGGATAATGTTGTTTCATGCATTATCAACTAATATGGATGTGTGTGTGTGTTTATGTATCAACGTAATAAAACACAACTTGTAACTTTTGACTTTAAACTTATATTGAAAATACATAAGAAAAACAAATGTGGTCAATTTTTTTGCCACAGAATGGTATTAGCATTTCATTAGGTTTCACAAAAAAAGTAAAAGTAAGTAGCAGAGTATAAAACACACGCACATCTAAAAGAAAAATAATATTTTGTGAGGAATAAAACACAAATCGAAAATCATATTTTACAGGATTTAAAAATATATACCAAACATTTTGACAAATGTTTAATCACTTCGGACTTTGTTGTCGCTTGGGGCGCTGTAGTCATGAATAATGCCTGGTTATTTGTATAGATATATGTGTGGGACAGGGACATTTTCACGTATAATTATACGTGTGGGACAGGGATATTGTCATTTCTGAAGGACAAATCCATAATGCCAGAAACAATTAAGAAATGGCCATGAATACGAATTTTGCTTAATTTCGCCACTTCCGCTTGGTGTCCATGCAGTGTTTGTGGAATTGCCAAGTCTGACCTGGTTATAAGCTATTTAGGCGCCAAGAAAACAACTTCGTCAAGAATCTTGACTTGCGTTTCTTGAAGAAAAAAATTCGGGACAAGTAGAATGTCTTGCTTGTCAACCAGTGTCGTTACAGGTGGGCGCGTGATTTCAATACTAACAAGAGTATTTGCTACTTAATTATAAGTCCATCGCTAGAATTGTTTCTAAGTGCCTTAAGTATATAAATAAGATAGTTCAGTCAACAGTAATAACTATTTTAAATGCACATATTCTATAACCTATATTTTGAGTAATTAAAAGTTAAGAACAGCCCTACGTTACATTTACTTTTCTGTATAAATTCAGTTAAGTTGACTTTGAACATTGTAGCCTCACTCACAAAGAAATAAATTCTTAACGACCACGGAATCGTCTCGTCATTAATCAGAGTTAACGATGGTTACGATTATAATGAACTGAGTAACTTTCCATTCTCTGCTCCATGCCACAAAGAACATAAAGATAAAACTCTTTGTAGGCCAAAACGTGGAAGGATTTTTTCACGTTTAATGTTTTAACATGTTAAAGTGAAACGCATAATGACTTTGATGTAAAATCCATTTGTACGTAAATATCTGCATGTAAACTGACTGTAAAAAATGGAATGTTTAATTTGAATTGGCAATAGGCTCAAATTTCTCCTATCTAGACATGATGGTCTTAATAACTTATTATTATTGTTTCTTAAGTAACACAACTGTGATATAATGGTATAATTTTGTAATATAGAGTTTATTTTAAATATAAATCACACTCGGTATATCTTATCGATTCACACTTTTTTTGTTATATAAAATATATTATTAAGTAAAATTTTCTTTATACCGTATTCCATCACGTGTATATATATATATATAACTTTAAAATGTCTTTCATTACACACACACACACACACATATATATATATTACTTTGGGACATGTTCCATCACATGTATTTCTATATATTACTTTAAAATCTGTTTCATCCCCCCCCCGTGTGTGTGTGTGTGTGTGGGATGAAATGATTTTAAAGTAATATATAGGAATACATGTGATGACACACGCCCCAAAGTAATATATGTGTGTGTGTGTGTGTTATGAAACAAATCTTAAAGTAATATATAGAAATACATGTGATGAAACACACTTCCAAGTAATATATACATATATATGTGTGTGTGTGATGAAATACACTTCAAAAATTAATATATACATATATATATGTGTGTGTGTGATGAAATACACCTCAAAAAGTAATATATACATATATGTGTGTACACATATATATGTATATATTACTTTTTGAAGTGTATTTCATCACACACACATATATATGTATATATTACTTGGAAGTGTGTTTCATCACATGTATTTCTATATATTACTTTAAAATCTGTTCTACCATTTCGAGACTAGCTTCAAGACTTCACGTCTGCTAAAATCTCAAACATCAAGTTTAGCCCTTCACCTACATCAACAGCGGGGAGAAAAGGAACTAAAGAGTTCTTGTGCACCCCCGGTGACCTTCCGAATACCAGAGGAATTGCCACGATGATGATGATATTTATATATATTACCTTGAAAACTGTTCCATCACATATATCTATTTGTATTACCTTGAAGTGTATTTCATCACATATGTTTCTATATATTACTTTGATACATGTTCGTCACATGTACTTAAATATATTTCCTTCATTTCGCTTTGAAAATACGTTACACAGTACGTTAAAAAAAACACACACATACACACCTGCACCGTATGGTTCTTTATTTGTTCAAGAAGTACAGTGCATTTACTGGTATAAATATGTTGTTCAATATGTATTTTGTAAGTCTATTTATATTTTGATGAAGAAACACACATCATTACTTGACGTGTAATTTTGTGGCTGTATGTATATTAGAAATAAGGCTACTTATTTTTGACGTATACCATATGATCCATATTTAAAATCCTTAATTTTGTGGCTGTATGTATAATAGAAATAAGGCTACTTATTTTTGATGTATACCATATGATCCATATTTAAAATCCTTAATTTTGAAAATGTATTCTTATCAAAATTTTATAAAATAACGGTCTTACCTGGAGGCGACTTGAGTGTAGACTTGTATATGCAACCTTCCTTTGTCTAAAACAATAAGGAAAACGCAATCTATAAGAAAAATTATGATACAGAAAGGAAAACATTTCATTTTCCTAAATCTGATAGACAATGGTGCTGAAAGGAAATCCCCTTGATTTTGTCTGACGGATTGTGAATGTGTGTTTAGTGTACAGAAGGCCATATATTCGCGAGTTATCATCTATAATATCTCTTCCCGGAGAAACTGAGACATTAAAGGCTTAATAACTAAAGTACAACGTTTATATATGAATGAAAAGTTACTCGCTTTTTATAAAGACGACTTGCATACGCTAATGTAGTAGTGCTTCATCGTAATTGCCACTCATGACGACACGGACGAGGTTTTGGTCACCTAAATATGAATCAAAGCGAATTTCTAAATATTCCATAGTACACTGCCATCATGGGTAGACTACTGACTTGGAGGTATGTAATCTGTTTTACCGAAGAGATTGTGAGATTGTTAAAGGCTATAACATATCGAAGAAGGAAGTCTTTAGAGTTTCCATTGAAGCGGAAAACCCTTACGTTTAAATCAGCGGCAGATTCAAAAACTCCAAATCAATCAGAGTTATCTCCTCATTCACAGAGTGAAGGTGATTATTGTGAAAGAGACCCCCCCAAAAAACAACAACCAACAAACAAAGAACTATTGTAAATGGCAATATATTTGGAAATATTTCCACAGTACTGTTAACAAAGCACTAAACAAGGATTTGAAGTTAATGACGGCTTATACCCCTTGAAGTCAACGAAAAGGAACTGGAATCACAGCGATATCGTACGACCACATACATATCAAGCCCGTTGACGCAGATGAAGTGGACTTCACGTCTTTCGTGTCTAGAAATCCGACTTTGTGTACAGTGGAGGGTCTATCGATAGTTTTTAAGGGTGTATGCGTTAAACCTGACCATGTTGTTATTCGCAGAAGATTCTTATAATATAACCTGTGGTTTTAAGCAACACTAACTAAACCATATTAGTCAACAGAAGAAGTAGTTACAATGGCAGTATAGGGGATCTAGAACTTATCCTTTTAATGTGCTATTAACTCCGAGAATATAATATTTTGGAATGTAAGGTTGTATTACTTGTAGCTTTGTTTTCCTTTATCGGAGTTTACTTTGAATCACCCTGCAGATTAAACCTTATGATCTATTATATCAGATATTTGATCTTTCTATACTAAGATAATCTATCTCAGAATTATGATTAATTTCCTAAAATGGCATGTAACATAAATGTAAAGGTATAGGAAACGCTTATGACAATCATTATATGATTAAAAAGCATACAAAATTATTAATTGAAATTAAAACTGTATGTGATATAAGTTAAAGTTCTTTTAATTATTTGCTTATCTTAAGCAGATTAAAAATACGAAATAAATCAAAGTCTATCATGAATTTGCGGACGAAAATACGAGCAAACGTTTTCATTATTCAAAATCACAATAACTTCTTCGGAGTTTCATGCGAAAGGTTAAAAATTCGATTTACTCGGAGTTACAACGCTAAAATACGGGGTTCGATTCCTCGCGGTGGACAGAACACAGATAACTATTGTGTATCTTTGCGATAAAAACAGCAAAAAATACCCTCTTTTTCTAAGAGTATTGTAGTATACAAATACTCAAAAGGCTCGCTTGCTCTTTGATTGTGATTATTGTTTTAGAATATTCGCACAAAATTACACAAGAGCAGTCTTTAATTTTGAAATGATATAGAAGAAGTAAAAAGTAAACTAGTCAACAGCATCCACCGTCAGTTCTTGTCTGATCGAAGAGTATAATGTTTTTATCGTTACTCTTATAATGTACACACGGCCCTCAAGTACAGAGTGGACGAGAACCATGATTGCTCAGACTCACAGTCAAGGCTCAACGTATGACTTATCGTATTTCTTTGTTTATCGTACTTTATGAATTACCCGATAGTTACTTAGGAATCAAAGATTACACGAGAAGAACAATGCAAAGTTCACTGTATGTATTAAAATACCAGTTATTAGTTTATTCACCTTTAACTAATTCCTGTTTTATTCAAATATTATCTTGGGCTTATGCGATATTAGAGACATTAAAATGAGGTATTTATTAAGCCATTTCTATGCATACTGGATTAGAATATTACATTTCCAGTTTTTGTACTTGATAGATTTAGAATTAGGTGCGGAACTGTCGTGGGCTATTATCCCCGTTGTTGTCTATGTCTTGTTGTTCACAGATAACATTTCATTCGTCTATTCAACAACAACAACGTAAGAACTGATCTACACGATTAGAATCTACATTTGCATCGTATACTTAACTTCACAGAATTCTAGATCGAAAAAGAATACGAATTTAAAGCATTTAACATTCGTACGTTTCAGAGATGCTCGTATCAAATGCGCAGAATTAATAAAAGGTTTAATTTTTCACTTGCTTGCTCATGAACCCTTAGAATATTTATGAATCTCTGTAATTGTCATATAACACTTGCTTTATTTGAAATACATAAAATACCGTGGTGTTTTATTGGGTTTGCATTAAACTGCTTTTTTTCAGATATAAATAAACTTTCTTCAAAACCTATTGTCTTTTGACAAAAATTTATAAAAATGAAATGTCTCTCACAAATTACATTCACTTGCTATGTAACTTTCTACACATTTAACACGCTTGCCGAATATCGTATGAGATAGTCTGTATATCTTGTAGAAGAGAGGACTAAATTAAAATGTTATGACTCGCGAAATCATATTTCATACAGAGATCATAAAATTATGGCGATACTCTTTAGAGGTTTAAAACATAGAAACTTTGACTTGTTGGTCATAAAGCATAAGTTTAAGAACACAAATGGTATCTAGCATAAATTCTAATTTGAGGACTTAATTCACGGTTAATTAACTGGGTTATTTGTTCTGTACATTATTTAGTTAGTGAAGTTAGTTTATTTCTTTCTATCTTTTTGTCAACTATAAACATGATCGCTAAACATGACGGACACCAAAAAGATTGCTGTCAGAGCAGTAGGGGACTTCTACTGGTTCAATGATAACAGGTCTGTCTGATAAGGATAAATTATTTCTCCAAGTTTTTTAGTTATGTGTATAGAGGGTCCCGTTCAGAAGAATGTGAATGACTTCAAACAGGCTGTTTTAATTGGAACCAACATTTCACTAACTTGTATTAAGCTGATGACAAGCGATTGGTTGAATGGAAGATGATCACTAGTTGGTAAATTAAATAGAATAAAGTAGCGAAGGACTAGACTTGTATTTGAATACTAAGAATATTGAAATCATAATTATCGAAAAACAGTATATCTCAGCCAGGCTGAGGACAATACCATAAAACAAGGGTCCGTAATGGCGGCACTCTAGTAATTTGATAGACACATGCTAGAAATATAATTCTTTGAAGATAATTAAAAACATAAGTTAATACTGATAATGTGATATTAATGATTATGTTTCTTTGTCAGCGTATTTATAGTAATTATGATTTCAAGAATTACTAATTTTGTTTTGGTTTAGGCAATATTTGTGTCATGCCCTATCTTCAAACTAGCCCTGTGTTAGGACTTTTCAGGAAATGTGAATTTACCTTGCTTTTAGTCTGCGAAAGGGGTGGCTACAAGGTAATTAAAGTTCGAGCGATATTAAGAGAAATCAAAGGTAATACTCTGAATCATGTTGTTAAATGTAAAAAGTGGCTTTGTGTTTTGGAAAGTACAAATGGATAAGGATCTTTAGAAAGTAGTTTAAAATAAGGAAACATTTTCATAACATCGCACTGGGCTTTTGCTACATGGCCACAACCAAATCCAACGTAGGTTAAAACATTTCTGGTATTTTCTCATTAGAATACTACAGAGAGAAATTTAATTTCGGTGCTCTAACCAAGTGGTTTTCCTTTCAGCCGTGCGGGAGCTATAATGTGATTGTCAATCCTACTATTTGTTGGTAAAATAGTAGCCCACGAGTTGACGGTGGGTGATGTTGACTAGCTGCCTTCCATCTAGTCTATCACTGTTAAATTAGGGACGGCTAGCGCAGGTAGTCCTTGAGTAGCTTTGCACGAAATTCAAAACACAAAAACAAAACAAATTAATCAGATTTTTTATGGTTTCGTATTTCTATTTTGGGTTATGACCAGGAGGCAATGTTAAGTATTGATAAGAGTTAGACTGCTGTATCAAGGAGCTTGGAAGAAAAGAGGTAACAACAACTACACTTAGTGGCTTGCATCACGTAAGATCCTTAGCACTAAGTTGGCATTAAAACACATCAAGTTGCTTCTAACTTCCATTATACAGTATTTTACTTGGCAAAGACATCATTAGAATCCTGTCTGTTTGACCAACATAAATATTCCTTCAAGCAGCAGATGCAAACCTGGTTGTGTTTTTCGAAAAGTACAAAATATACTGACCACTGGTGTGCGCAAGTAATTCTTAATACAAAGATCGCAGTGCCCATTTCTCGTACTGGCTGCTGGCAAGGTAGGTTTTCTTTCAGATAATGTTGGCGTTCTGCCAATTTCAGGAAAATCTATTCAGCAGTGTTTATCTTATGTAATGTGGACCACCATAAACCAAATTCATCATGAAGTCTCAGACTATCAGAAGCCTATGGCCAGTGTCCAGTCAGAGTGAATGAGGTCATAGAAATTTTAGGATAATATATCGTCCTGTAGATTGTAACCAGATTGAGATTCCAATTCGTGACTCTACTTCACGAGTAAATGTTTTAGGTAACTAAGCTACAGTGACTGTAATGCTACAAGTCTTAATTTTCACTTCATAAGTTATTAAGGATGGAACTTGGCATAACTCTAAAGCTTCGCCATTTGAGTTTTTAAATGTAAAATATTTTAATAGCCATGTTTTAAAGAAATGCTGAATCTAATTATTTTAGCTAGGGTTTGTTTGTTTGTTTGAAGTTAAGCACAAAGCTACGCAATGGGCTATCTGTGCTCTGCCCACCACGGATATCGAAACCCAGTTTTTAGGGCTGTAATTCCGCAGACATACCGTTGTGCCACTGGGGGGACTTTAGCTATGGAAGTGAAAATTGATGTTATAGAGGATTTGAACGTTCGACAAATTCAATGATATGATGTGGCAAGATTGGCAAGGAGATGTAAGCAGGTTCAAATGTTAAATGGATGGACTATATAAGAGACAATTTATTGTTACCCTAGAATATTCATAGGTTCATAAAGGATGGCTTCGAGTTCATGAAAGAAGTCTAATAGATGGACTGAGACACAAATGTAATCGAACTGCCGCAATGGTTTGATATGAAGATAATCTGATTTACCTAACAAATTGAGTTCAAAGTTCAGAGGTAGGGGTTCTCAAGAAAAATTGACCGCTCATGATGATGTTCAGAGCTTTCATTCCAAGACATATCTTAGTATGTTCTGTACTGAAAGATCTTGGGAATACGTCCAAGTAATGCTTTATCGCATCATAAAGGTGTCGTCCTTAACTCATGGATTTGTTTGTTTGTAATTAAGCACAAAGCTACACAATGGGCTAGCTGTTCTCTGCCCACCATGTAACCCATGGAGTTTTCAAAGCTATCAAGAGAGCAAAGGAAGCGTTTTACAGAAACTGAAGTAAAGGAAGCTATGCAAGTCATTTACTCGAACCATCTGGAGTGATAGTTTCTATCTAACATAATTGGAAAACACATAGCGAATCACACTGTTAAACAACATTAACAGTGCTACCGATGCGTTAAACTGATTTGAGAAAAAAAGGTAAGCAGAAGAAGACAATGACCCCCCCCCCAAAAAAACAACAACAACAAAAACATCATATTATATATTTTGGTTTATTTTAGTTGTGATTTGTTTTATAACAGGCGAGTGTTGACTCTTAAGAAAAGTCTGACACTATTTTTGTGGGCAACGGTGGAGCAAAGAAAGAAAACATTTTAGGTGTCACTCTGCTCTGAGCATCCAGCCTGAAAGAGTCATGTAAAATATCGACAGCACCACACAAAGAACATAAGACAACGCTTTGCCTTAAACTCATCAGATAAAGATCATCATTGATTTCATTTGTGTAAGAGAGGTCCGCATGTGTCTTCTGCTACAAAAGTAATCATGTATATTGTTAATGTAAGCTCTGAATAAAGAAGTCGTCGTTAATAACATGGTGGAAATATTATTATACACTCTTCTTCACTTTCACTCAGAAGTTCTCATTAATAATTACTAATGTAATATTCTTCCGTTGCCACTGTGGTTGCTTCTCGTTGATTCGCCAGTTCTTCTGAATAATGAGCAGGCTAATTCAAGAATATAACAATTAATAATGTATGGTGTTAGAATGAATAGATAATATTCAAAATCCTTACCATAATTCTGATGTGTTGTGACATGAATAAAATTAATTAAAAATTACACTTCCCAACTTTATCCAGTTACCATTGTAACACTTTTGTGAAGCAATTTCTTAATGTAAGTAGCATCTCAACTACTACTATATACGTCGTATCACAGCCGGCCCGAAGAACTTTGATATTGGGTGATAGCCTAGTCGGCATTAGTTATAACAGATATGGTGTGGTCGCCATACTGTTATACACTCTACTTTCACTCAGAAGCTGTTATTAATAATGTATTCCCTATTATACTCAACTTAGTCAAATGCGTAAAATCAGTATAAAATATGTTTTAGTAACATGGTTGAAAAGGAATATAGAATCAGTTTTATATATAACTTAGACAGTCAGGTTAATATAAAATCTATGTTAACGAACAACCAAAAGAAACCAATGTCAGATCAATACAATATTTGTGTTTGAATAATTATCAACTGTGAGACCAATATAAGATGATTAATTTGTTAAGCAGAAAGATACAAAATGGGCTGTCTGTGCTATGCCGACAGTGGATACTGAAACTTGATGTTTAGCGTTATAAGCCCTTAGATTTATTGCTAAGGCACTGGGGAGAAAATTATTTTCGTAAAAAAATAGTATATAATTCCAATATTTTTTCATTTTGAAAAATAACAAATAATAGAATTCAATAGTCATTGGTGAACTGCAAAACTGTTATTTTTTTCTTGAGAATTAACATTTGCAACAAAAAAATATGGATGTTGGCCAATTTTCTAAACAAAGCAATTCATGATCAAATTCAGTACAAGGACTCATTCACAAACAGCCACACATACATTCTTTAGAACTATCGTATAGCCCGTCAAAAATGCGGGGCAAGTAGTACCACCACCAGCCTATACTCAAGCGACTAACTGAAAAAGTTAGAACACTAACTGAAAAATAAATTTTGCGAAACCAAGCTTGACCAACAAAGAGGCTGAGAAGTGCGGTCAAGGCAGTCAAACGTTGTAAATTCATTTTTGAGCCAATGAAAATTAGGATCATCCACGAAATGAATTCGTGGCGTAGTCATAGAATAATTATTGGTAAAAATCAGTTAGATTAATAACTTCTAATACATAGAAAAGTCAGTGCGTTTTAGAAACATTACGTTCCAACAATGGCTTTTATTTCAATGGCATAGCAACAGAAGTATAATCTAATATTGTTGTTAGTCTATGTACTAAAAGTATAAAATGAAATATGTAGACAACAAAACTGGAAAAATATTTGTTGATTTCTTAATTTATAGTCTCCGTTGATTAAAGAGGTTTGTTTTTATTAAAAACGTTGGTGATATAGCAGAAGATAGCTTAATTCAGAAACGATTTAAGTTTAAAATTGCATCGATATGTTTACTTTCATGATAAATTTTATGTACTTGACTGTAGGCTAGATGATCCCACACTACGTCCTTACTTTAGGCTTATTATACCAACACTCACTACACTTATAAGGTTTCACGGCACCCCTCGCGTCCCCTTACACCCCCGTCACTAAAATCGCAACGGGCAGACAGTAATTGAACTATCGATTAAAGAGGTTTGTTTTTATTAAAAACGTTGTTGATATAACGAAAAATAGCTTAATTCAGAAACGATTTAAGTTTAAAATTGAATCAATACTTTTACTTTCATGATAAATTTTAATGCACTTGGCTGTAGGCTAAGTGATCCCACACTACGTTTTTACTTTAGGCTTATTATACCAACACTCATTACACTTATAAGGTTTCACGGCACCTTCATCATGGCCCCTTGTACCCCATCACTAAAATCGTAATGGGCAGACAGTAATTGAACCATTTTATCTGGATAAATGTATTTTGGCTTTTATGACTCCTCCTCTTTCGAGAAATCAAGTGTGACATGACGTAGCCTACACTTACTTTTATATAGGTTAGATAGTTTTAACGCTAAAGCACTAATTAGTACAGAAAAGGCTAGGCAATACCTGATGCTTAGAAATAACTGTACACATTTTAAATTGTAATAGCTTTTAAAAGAAGAAAGATATAAACATGCTGTAAAATATGTATTCCTCTATACACTATTATATTTTACAAACGTCTTAGTATTTGAAGTCTTCTAACTATTCTAAAAACGTCTGCAATAAAAATTATGTTAACAAGCCAAGATTTCAATAACACTCTTGAACGTTCTTGTTTATCAAATGGAGACGATGCAAAACTGCTAGAGCCTGTCTAGGATGAATAGTACTGTGTTTCTCGACTGGATGAATACGAGTAAGACTGAACCCGGTACCTCTATTTTATATTAGATGAGAGCTAAAGCAACTGAGCTAAGGTGTCGACCTCTTATTTAGTGTTAATAAGACAGTTTTTTGACAATTCAAATATTTCATCTGTGTAGCATGATGAGAACCCACACCCAGTCAGAAGCAGGTGCAAGACTTGCCGAAAAGCAAACTTTGGTGTGTTGTGCCACAACAGAATATTTATGGTTTCTGTTTCTTCTGGACATACTGGAGAACAACTTTTTTTTCTGTACTTTGAAGCTAATGGTGTTAGTAGTATGTTGTTGTTTTTTTCCAGCAACTCGACGTACCACCTCAACTTGCATTTTGTGTTCGTAAGACACTGGGCATATTCCATTAAACCTATAGATTGACCGTGTGGGTCCATTACCTTTAACATCGCGCTTTCCAAGCCCAATTCCGCAGGACTTTAGCTGTGTAATATATGGTTTACATTCTACACTAATTTACCTCAAGGACCGTAGCAATAAAACATCGGATACAATTATAGAACGTGTGCTTGTCGATGTTTTTTACAAGCTTTGAAAGCTGCAAAAGTGCAACAAGGTTGTCCCAGGTTAGGTAGATTTTACATACGACCAAAAAAGCATTTTAGCGCATCTTTATTTGTTTCTTTGGTTTAAGATGTGTACAACCGTTTGTGGACGCCTTTAATGTATAGTAAATACGTTGCTTACTAATTACAGTACGTTTTCTATATAGTTCTAGCCAAGATGCGCGGTAGTTGTCTCTGTGGGAATGTAGAAGAACAGCTTTGCTCACCTGGTCATTATTATACTGCATCAAAAGAATTCAGACTTGATACTGTTATATTTCAATCTACAGTTGGTAGTGAAAACAATCATTTATGATTAAATGATGAGGATTCTAAACCATATATCATACAGATTTAAACCACGTTCTAAAGTATTAAAAGTATTAAAGTTATTAAAAAATGTTTCTATTACTCTGTTAAACTTTCATATATTGAACATAGGGCCTTTCTTATAGTTATTTTATCTGATTAGAAAACAGCTGTTATATCACTAACCACTGAGAGAAATAATTAAGTAGGTTAGGACAAGCCCCGTATTTATACAGTTTCTGTTCTTAGGTGGAAAGTAAGGCACAATTTTATAAAACAGGCTCTTACATGTGTAGATGATAACATGACATTGCTTAATACAAGATAAACTATGCCTACTGTTGTACTTCAACTTTCAGGAATTAATGGCTATAGTGCTTATATGTTTGTTATATCAGAACATCGCAGAACTGGCCTTTTGGCTAAGGAGAGAGAGAGTTAAACTTTACTGTTCGTGCATCCACACACACTCATAGTACTCATTGATTGTGTGGTGGTTTGATCTCTGTTCTATTGTTGGAGGCACGTCCCACCATGGGAACGAATCTCTATACGTGATCATGGGGACGTCGGCACTAGCAGAAACAGTTCTAACCAGAAAGTTAAATCAATACACTAAATACAGAGGCTTTAGAGACAGTCCCTGTCATATTATTTTTGCTTGGTCAGGTATTGTTTTTTCCAATATCATCCAGGAAAAGTGTTCTTGGCGAATGTTATAATAACAAAGCCCAACCATTATATTACTTTGCAAATATCTTGAGGAGATCAAACTGTTTGCAAATGTCGAATAAAAAAGCAACTTTATTAAAAATTATGAGAATTATAACCTATATTTTAAAGGCAAGAATATGGACGCTTGCAGATAAAAATAACAACAACAAAAAAAAACAAAAAAACAATCGTGATATCTCTTTAAAGTGTTGTAATAGTAGAGCTAAAATATGTCTAATATGTGCCCTAATTCTGAAATGCTAATATAAATCTAAAAAAACAAAAAAACCCGGAAAGCTATTTATGGCAACATAAGAGAAACAAAAAAAAATTAAATTGCAAGATAAAACTAAAGATCTAAGCACTAGTATATCAGCTTCTTTCAGTACAACATGTATCAGCACGGCTTACAGTAACACTAAACTTTATATTAGAAACAAATCAATAGTGAACAGCAACATTTTATTGTATAGGTGTAACCTAAGTAGGCTTAAAATCTATCAGTCTAAATATATCTGGCCTAGATTGAACGCATCATCAACTTATGTTGGAAAGATTAACTCTCACAATCTAAAATATCTAGAGTGCAACAATATAACTTAAGTAAAAATCAACAATCTAATCTCGCTGGACATATGAGCAGTCATAGTTCGCATAACTGGAAAGCACTAATCTAATCTAGTTGTGGAAATGAGCAGCAACAATCTAAATATACATACGCATAAATCGAAAAAACATATTCTTGTTATGCAAGTTACAAGTTGTGTTGAAAATAAAAACAAACATAAAACCGTCATCACGTAGTGAAAAAGCCTGTTAAGTTTACGTTATGTAATTACAATTATCCTGTTTGGAAAGCAACAATATAATCTTAGGGGACAAATGAACAATTTGAATATAACCTGACTTAAAAGAAACTAACACTGTTTTAAAGGAGGACAACAAGTTTTTCTAATATAAAAACGATTTCATTTCCGTATGATAAGTCTCTCTTAAGGGTGTAGAACTAGGTTGCTCAGACCAGACAGTTCCTTTAGTACAATCTTAAATCTCCTGTTCAGTCCTGGAGCTCGTTGTGACACCGTAGTATTTCTTGAATTTCAACCCAAAAGTTCTATAACTTCTAAATGTTCAAAATTGAGGTATATTTCTTCCGAAGTGCACTCTTGACCGTTTTATCTTTCTTAATATTGTTTAGTCATAGTAACTTGGTATGGCTTTCTCGTGGGAGAATAGAGTAGAAACGTAATTGGTAGAAAGTACGAAATAGCAATGGCCCTCTTTTTGTGTCTATATGTTTCGTCTAAGCAAGATGTCTAGTTCAATCTGAGTATTGCAAAAGTACGTCTTCAGTCAGAGCAGTTTGAGCAGTGCAGTCCAGTATCAGCTCAATAAGGAAAGTCGAATGCGTGGTCAAAACTTATAACGTATTGATCAAATTATTACAGTTTCCACTAACAAGAGGATTGAAATACATCTTATCTGTGACAGTAATCTAATAATTGAGGATCTACGTTTGTAAGAGTTTTGATAAGTAGATGGCTATGGTAGAGAAAGCACAATAATTTGTTTAATAAAGATTGCGATATTGCTTACTTGTGAATTTCAAAGTTTGTTTATTTAACACAAGTTTATTTAACTCCTCACCGTCCAGCAAAATTAAGGTATCCACATTTTCTTCTTAGTAATTACACTGCTTGTCAATTAGCGGGACCAATTTATTGTGTGGAACTTCGATAATGAAGAATATCGTAATAAATTATCCACTAACCCTCGAAAACTATGTGTTGACCATATAGGATACCCCCCTTTGGTACAGCTTTTTGTATAAATCAAAAACTGTTCTGATCAAATTTTCTATTCGGTTTGGACGCTCTCTGTTAGCAGCGCATAAATTTGTTGATAAGACATGATTTTCGGTTTAGTACAATCGATGTTAGTAACATAAAGAGAGTTGATGAGATCGGATACTTGGTTTGATACAATCTTTGCAGATCAGTTTGAGCTAAATCGCGCAATTTCTGCTAAAGACGTGATCAGGCGTGTTTTTTGGTTGTTCGGATTAGACAGCTCGTTTGATGCAGTTTTGTTTTCTATCTATAACATTATGTTGATCAGATCTAATATTTTCTTTAGCACGTTTTTAAATTGAGACCTATAGATATGTACTAATCAGATCTTACTCAGAAGTAAGACCAAGTGCTCTGTTTATTATACCAGACACTCCATTTTGTAGAAATCCTGATAGCGACCGAGAGCTGTGCTAATCAGATCAGATAGTTTGTTTCGTACAATCTCTTTAAAACGTTTCTGGTAAGATTGACACCCAGTTGAGTATAATATTTTCTATTAACCTAGACTTCTGCTGAAACCTGAGACCTGATACTCCATTTGGAGTAATATATACTCAATATATATATATATAACTAGTTGATTAATTTTAGACCTTATTCAGTCTTCTGTAGGTCTTATACTCAATGAGGTATATGGTGTGATCAACTAGATCTAGGTCGCTAGTACAGATTACATCGAACGAATTATTTGGATTTGATTAATTAAGCTCTGAATTTTTAGTGTGGTAGTTTGAGGGTCTAAAACTAAGTTGCTTCAGCTCAGATGGCATAGATCGCAGAACGTGAAAAAATGTGAGTACCACATCAGATTAAGTCGTGTCAAACCGAGGTAAAGACTGATCAGAGCAATATCGTTCTGATATAAGTCAATAGTTGATAAGTTAAGGAACGAAGAATCTGGTATGAGCACTAAAAAGATGAGCGTTTAAAGGAAGTGATGTAAACATATTAAAGTAAAATGTGCTTACAAATTTGGTGTTCTTTATGATGTTTTTAGACGAATACAAGCAAAACTTTAATATGAGTCTGGTATTCATATCTTTAATCATAGTTTTTCCAACCAACTAATCAAATAATTTTATTTCTATAAAATGGCGAACCCGGTGGGTCAGCAGTAAGTTTACGGAGTTACAGCGCTGAACTATCGTGTTCGATTACTCTTAGTGAGCAGATTACAGATAACAGAATGTGTAGCTTTGCGCTAAAACAAATTTCTATAAAAATGGCATGGTTTTCATTATTGTATTTGTAACTTATTTTATTGTGAGGTGTTATTTAATCCTTTTATCATATAATAACCCTAAGATGTATTAACTCTCACTTAATCTGCTGGATTTTGGATGGATATTAGTTGTTAATCTTGAGATGAAGCTATTCGCCAAAGGAAATTATCATTAAAAAAAAGATGATTAAAATTAATCTTATCTGTGACAATAATGTAATAATTGAAGGCCAATGTTTGTAATTTTTTGATCAAAATAAATGGTAATTTTATAGTTTGAGATATAAAAATACTGTATTTACAAGAATAAACACTTAAACATAGCAAAGATAGCCCATTGTGCTGCTTTGTGCTTAACCGCCAAACACACAAACAAAATAAATACTTCGAAATTATGTAAACAGATAGAAATTACAGTAATTTTATATCATACGTCTGTAAAGAGTCAACACTAATATGCAAGTTATCTAATAGACCATAATATTTTATCGATATCGTTAGAAAAAGTCATGAAAACGTTATCTGAAACAATTTTTTGTGCGGATACTAACTTGTGGACTGCAACTGACGAGCTCCTAATAACATGCTATTAGGCTAGGCCTTCTGTAAACTTGAACGAAAAAGAGCATAAAGTGTATCAAGTTTTCAACTCATTTGCTCTTTCATATATTCACTATAGAAACCGTTTTATAGGATAACATATACATTTTGTCAAACGACGTACGACTTGGTTTCCTTTGTGTATGGTCTCTACGGAAAACAGCAACATCGTGCTTTTGTAATGACACGTATTAAACCATGAAGAAAGATAATATTTATTTGATGGTGTACTTGAAACGTAGGAGGATGTTTAGATACAGCATTATAATTCGAAGAATTTACCATAATAACAAGTAGTCAATAATAAGAAAACATCTGTAATAAACAGTGATGGGTTTGCATCTTCATTCTCTGTCAGGAGAAATCAGTGGCTATCATTACAGGAAACGGAACTGCACTAAATGTTATTATAACACATGCCATTGAAAATGTTTTTGACACTTCATTTTTGTCTTGTAAAATACAGCTTGTTTGTTTTGCAGTTTCTGTACTATATTGCTGTTAGCTTTTGAATACTGGTCTGATATATACAAGTATTAATAAATATCTACCCGTTTGTAATAATAGGACACTTTACAAGTGGATAAACGATTGCCTCAAGAGTTGATAAATGAACTTTAGGCAATCAGACACAAAGTTTAGGAACCTATATTATGCAACTTAGTTAACTTGAATCAGTTATCTATATTAACGTAAAATGTGTGTTTTATTTTGCGCTCCATAGTTACCTAAATAACAAAATCTTTATTGTTGGGTGACTCATTGTAATTAATATTAATCTTGACGTTTTAATACCTAGGTAAACATTATATATGATTTTTGCGGTATTGTAGGAAAGGTGGTTAATACGTTGCTGCAATGATTCGATTAAGTTATTTTACCAAAACTTCTCTCTATCAAACTATCAAAGAATGTTTAAAGGTTGTCCAACGAAAGTAATATATTTATTGTGTCATTAATATCTTATTGAGGTAACTAGATTTAATTTATTGATTATTCAACATTAACTATTCAGTAAAATAAAATAAAAACTAACTTCATATTAAAGGACTAAAACAGTGTTGTTTTTTCCGCAAATAAAGAAAAAACGCTCAATAAAGTTCAAAACATGGTACTGTTATGTATGTGCTGATTCTTCTGAACTTAGATATTACATAACGTAAGAACAAGCCACAATAAACATTAATATAGAGATGTGAAAGCACGTGCTTTTACTTAGTCAATTTGTCAAAAATAAAAAAGCACACAAAAAAAATTCACTAAGCATCTGGCAGTTGAAAGATTGACCAATAATGGCTTAAGTTGCTATTAGTATAGAGGGCGCAGAGTGGTTAAAGACTTAAGACCTTCTGACGACCTAAGCTTTTTATTAGTATATAGAGCGCAGGAGAAAGCAATCATTATAAGTAGATTAATTCTGTTTATGAACATAAAACACAGATTTAAATTAATAGAGTGGGCACACACAGTTATATTTAGCACCAATTACCCCTGTTTATATTAAATGTGCTTGAATATAGTTTGTTGTTTTGTAATTAAACACAAAGCTACACAATGGGCTATCTGTGCTCTGCCCACCACGGGTATCGAAACCCAGTTTCTAGCGTTGTAAGTCCGCAGACATACCACTGGGGGCCTTGAATATAGAAAGAAAGAAAGATATAAAAGGTATGCACTACTGGCACTTGTGTTTAAAATTTTTTAAATTATAATAAAATCTGTTTAAGAAAAAACAAAAAAGAAACTTTAAGTTTACCTTACGTTACAGATTTAACAAGTCAATTATATAAAGCATTTAAAAAGTATCAGAATTTTTACCCTATCTTCAAACCAATAAATAAGATTAAAGGTATAATAGGGAATGCTAAAGACCAAATAGAATTAACAGATAAAACAGTGTGAAATTGAAGATAATAATAGCATTAATTTCTTGGACGTATTAAGTTAGGAAAGAAGCAGAAGGTAACTTAGAAACATCAGTTTATAGAAAACCTTTTGCTATTCTTTTTCCGCCACACAAAGAATCATGTCATATAAAAACCCAAAAAATATCAGCATTTTATACACATGTTTATAGACTTTAAAAATATGTTCAAGACAGGAAGATTGAAATAACGACTTGTTATTAATTAAGTATATAACTACTGATAGAGGATTTGAACCAAACATAGTAGATAAAGTATTTACGAAGTATAACAAAAATACAAATTCAGTTAAAAATACCACAATAAAATCTGTTTATGAAAAAATACAAAAAAAAACTCTAATTTTACCATACATTCCAGGTTTAACAAGTCAATTATATAAAGTATTCAAAAATTATCAGAGTTTTTACCTTATATTCAAACCAATAAATAAGATATGATAGGGAATGCTAAAGACAGAATAGAATTAACAGATAAAACAGGTATATACAAGATAGAATGCGAATGTGGTAGTGTTTCTATTGGTCAAATTAAAAGAAATTTAAAATATAGATTGCAAGAACACGAAAGTTACATAAGAAATAATAAAATATAAATTTCAGCTATAGCCGAACATGTAAAATCTACCAAACACACAATATTATGGGGAAAAATACTTTAGTTTTAGCTCAGTCTCGAAGTTATACATCATTAAATATTCGAGAAACGTTAGAAATACATTGATATATGGCGAGATATATTATATCTTTTCCAATTACACTACGGAAATATGCAAATAACAATGAAGTAATGCGACAAGGGGGAAAGTAT
>NW_013665639.1:1021949-1045321 GCF_000517525.1 Limulus polyphemus | reverse complement strand
TTTAACAAGTCAATTATATAAAGCATTTAAAAAGTATCAGAATTTTTACCCTATCTTCAAACCAATAAATAAGATTAAAGGTATAATAGGGAATGCTAAAGACAAAATAGGATTAACAGATAAAACAGTGTGAAATTGAAGGGTGCTGCTGACTGTTCGCCCCCCCCTCCATTGTCAGTAGTTCAAAATTAGGGTTGGCGATAAGATAGTCTTAACAGCTTTGCCATAAATACAAAATATAAGTAAAATTGGTGACCTCGTTCATTTCGTGAATGATGGTTCACATGTCGTATGACGAAATGTGGCTTTAGTAAAAATGTAACTTTCGTCTTACAATTTCCTTATAATGTTCATTCACTATAACTATCACTAACATTTGTTCATATTACGTTATTTGATATGCATCAAGGAAAACTTGTATATAAAGAAAATAACATTGAAAGATAGTGTAAGAAAAAATATCAGCTTACAATGACAAACTGAGAACTATAGTTTCATAAAGTATAACATGTCAACAGTTCATCTTTTGACTATAAGAGATGCTACAAAATAGTCTTATATGTCTCTAGACAAAAAAGAATGCTGGTGGTATTTTTAATACTTGTCTCATAATTGATAATAGTTATGACTTGCTACGATTTTGAATAATACAGAAATTACAGAGCTGACTGTTTCTCGAATGAATCGAACATTTTAGGTAATTCACAAACACATGTAAAGATATACTGACAATAAATACTGATTACACTTCTTGATATATCACACAGATATGTGAAGAAACGTATACGTTATGCATATATAAGTACACACAGTTATTTGCTTACAAGAATATATACAATTTCAAACTGTCTTTACAACTACCGCTGATTTTAACTGCGTTGGTTATGTGGACACCGAAAGCAATGATGTCATTAAATTCAATAGTGAAAGCTAAGTATCTAGGTTTCTTTACGTTTTTATAATTTCGATATAATTTGTTTTCGAGATTAGAAGAGTAGTGGGAAAAATGTTTAACTGCTTTCTTATTGGCGATTTACCTGCAGGTTAAATAAAGCTAGAGCTTAGAAAATAAACAATATAAACGTTATTAACTCTATTTATCAATTAGATTTTTAACTATCCGTTATTCTCCACATCACTGTAAATTCAACCGACTTCAGAGAAAGATCTTCTTAAATGCAAAAATACTAAAGCTAAGGACCAGTTGTTATGCGGTGAAAATAAGTTTATAATTATTTTCCAATAGAAACTTGTAACTACCCTTGTGCAAATGCGATTATCAGATGATTAGCAAGATAATTCTTTCAAATAATCAACTGGGGGATAGATTTGTTTATTCTAAAGCGCAAAGCTACACAATGGGCTATCTGAGCTGTGCCCACTACGGGTATCAAAACCAGGTTTTTAGTGTTATAAGCCTTCAGACTATGCTACTTTATATATATAGGCTTAAATGCTTATTCTCTTACGACCTGTGTATGTCACACGAAGAGCAAAAACAACAATTAAGTTAGGCTATTTACTTTTTGAGTTTTATATTAACGTAAATATTTTGCAGTTGAATTATTAATTAAACTTTAACACGTTGGTGCAAAATAGACATCAGTATATATCTTCCTTAATTACCATCGTACTTAACAGGATAGAAAGCCTTACTCCACTTCGGACAAACATCCCAGCAAAGTGAAAGAATCTATCTTTCATCAAAATATTCAAATATGCATCTCCAGCTAAGGTACAACAATGCACCATTGAAGCAGTATTTGGCATCATTCCACAATTTTAAGATGTTCGTGGATGTGTTGTGAATAATGCTGAAAGCCCACGTATATCGAAATACTACCTCGATCCAACACTAGTATATTCTGCCTATAGTTATATTAGTTTCCTTAGTCTTTCTTTTTTTCACATAAAGTTTTTGGTGTATATGCAATGCTATTAGTACATTTGTAAGTTACTTGTCGTTCATTGGGCCTGTCACTATACAATGAGCTAATTTTGCAGAATTATTACGTGTAAACAAATGAAACGTGCTTTCGTTTTGTATTTATACATTTTTTGTTACACGCAGAAAATACAGTATTAACTTATAATTTATCAACATATATGCATCGAAAAGTTGTAATATCATTCTTAAAAACATATATAATTTTAACAATGACATTACGGTGTGTGTGTATGTAAGAATGTTCATTATTAAATAGGTGATAACAAAATACATATCAACGTCTTTCACGAAATGTAAAAATTAACAAACTGTTTGTCAGTTACCTACTTGTGCTTATAATGAATAGGTACATCAATGTGGAAAATCTCTTGAGACCTTAAAAGAAGTCGATACTAAAGGGAGACTCATGTCTTATTAATCAAAGGTGAAAGATTGCACGTTCTGCACATGAGAACAATTTTGCACCCATGATATTGCAATAGACTAGATTTTGCATGAAAGAATGCAGAATTGATACCAGGAGTAAAAGACTCCACTGGATCTACGCCTATATTTTAAAGGGAGTATTACCGATAAAACTTAGCAAGGTTCAATCTGCTACAGAAAATGTAATAATCATACTCTTCCAGTGTAAAACAAACTGAATGAAAATCTTTTTAAACTGCTTTAAAGTACAAATGGTGGTAGAGAGTGTACTGGTGTAATCATTTTTATCTATAACCTTGATTTTGGCTTCTAGAAATTTAGATTTCATTTTTACTAACCGTGATGAAAAATACGTTTAAATACATAGGGTTTCGAGTCTTTAAACTTATAATGTATATTAAAT
This sequence comes from Limulus polyphemus, assembly GCF_000517525.1. Classification (NCBI taxonomy): domain Eukaryota; kingdom Metazoa; phylum Arthropoda; class Merostomata; order Xiphosura; family Limulidae; genus Limulus; species Limulus polyphemus. The sequence goes on along the minus strand of NW_013665639.1, from coordinate 1,042,544 downwards.
AATTATTTCAGTTACTACTGAAACCAAAATTACACTCAATAGAAGTGATGAGTGTTGACTGATGTAAACCTTGTCTTCAGAGCGACATTTAAAGGTTAGATGTAACGAAAGTTACCAAGTTAAACAAGTATATTTGGATTTGTTTGTTTGTTTAGTTAGGAGTCAGTAAACATCACATGGCTCTAAAATTAAAAGTAGGCAAAAGTGGTGAATGACATTTTGTAAAGATTTGGTTTGTTATGAATTTCGCGCAAAGCTTCACGAGGGCTATCTGCGCTAGCCGTCCCTAATTTAGCAGTGTAAGACTAGAGGAAAGGCAGCTAGCCATCACCACATACCGCCATCTATTGGGCTACTCTTATACCAACGAATAGTGGGATTGATCGTCACATTATAACGCCCCCACGGCTGAAAGGGCGAGCATGTTTGGTGGGACGAGGATTCGAGCGCCCTAACCACCTGGCCATGCCGGGCCCGTAAATTTACGAATGTAAGACTAGAGGGAAGGCAGCTAGCCATCACCATCCACCGCCATTTCTTGGGCTACTATTTTACCAACGAATAGTGGGATTGATCGTCACATTATAACGCCCCCACGGCTGAAAGGGCGAGCATGTTTGATGGGACGGGGATTCAAACCCGCGACCCGCAGATTGCGAATTGAGCTTCCTAAACACCTGGCCATGCCGGGCCCGTATATTTAGACGTGAACAGGCTGCATTATCTTAGGTTATAAAACATCTTTGTAAATAATCTTTAGGTGTTGAGAAATATTAGCTGTTTATTTTATCGGCTAGATTCGATGATTAGTTTTACTTCAGCCTTCGCCATTTTTTATCATACAACAAACAATATATTTAGCTCTCTGTAATACGTCTGCAGTATAATAATAATATCAGCGGAGCTATAAACAAAACACTTTATAGATCAAACAATTCAAATATTTTCTTTTATTTATCTAAACTCTTTTAAAAAAGTCAAAGTCATCTAATTTGCCACGCTAACGTAGCAAAACGTAGTGATATTTTATATTATCTTTTCCATCTTTGGTTTAATTATTTTTAAATATTTTTATGGTTTAACGTAAGAGGTACATCTGTTTCATTTCTTTATAAAAGTTAAGAATAAAATTATTATATATAGCAGTGAAAATTCTCATTAGTGGTATAAATTTAGTTTTTTATACGTTGTGAGTTTGAAAACTCTCCTATCATTTGTCGTTTTGTAGAGGATTAAGCGCACTTAATATGAATAATTATATTTTTGTATACTAACATAGAGGCGTGTCACCATAGATAAGATCCGTGGCGCCACAATCGACATGTTTAGCACTTATATATATCATGGCTAATTCCGTACCATTCGGTATTTCAATGTCACAAAGGACAGATTTATGGCTGAAGGATATGTCACAACCCTTTCTGAGGAAGGATATTCGTACAGCAAGAGTTGTAAATGATGTTAAGTCAAAGTGCGCAGCATGTAAAAGGCAGCTTAGAATGTTCTCCATGGAAGTGGAAAAATTGCATGGTAGATTGTTCAGAGCAGTAACGAGCTCCAGAACTTTACCTCTAGCCAGTCGAGAGACACAATATCACCCGAAAACTAAAAACTGTGGTTAGGAAAGAGAATCTCCTGGCCCCTAAAGTAATTGTGATGAAGCTGGAAATATTTCTTGTTACATGACAACATAACAAACAAGGATTTGAAATCAAAGAAAGCTCATAAGCCAAACGTTGACACGTTTTCTCCACACCTCGAAATCAATTACAGTTTTCGTAAAGAAAATGATGTTAAATCACAGCAATCTCATACCATCATATAACTAATCTCATACCATCATATAACTAATCTCAAACCACCGTATAACTAATCCCATACCACTATATAACTGTCAAGCTCTCAAATACAGCTCCGGTGGACCTATGTGTTTTTCATCTAGCTGAGGCCTACATACATTGAATGGTCTATGGAAAGTTTGTTAAGGTCTGTACCCTTTAAAACTGACCTCGCCGTCCTTCACAAGAAGCTCTCTATAATTCTGGTGTCGGGCTGAAGTACATAACCATAGCAATCAGAATAAAATGATTTACGAGGGAAGAAGCGGTTCTAAGGACTGCATAAACAGGAACATAAGTTTATTAGATGTGATTAGCATCAGTATTAAAGTAAACCACAGTAACTGCAACTTAAAATATAAAAAAATAACCGATGCAACATGCTAACAGAAACAAAACAAAAAATATATTCTACCAGGAAAATCGTTTCCACTTACAATAATATAAAGTATGTAAATGATAATGTCAAAATACATCCTAATTGATTGGTATATCGAAAAATAAAATTATGTATAGAGAACAAAAACCCTCCACAGATATTACAATCTTTGCCAGAAAATAGCAACAAATTGAAATTTCTATTATTCTGAAAAAAAAAGCATCCAACAAAAGCTGAACACTTCAAGTTTGTTCACAAGTACAAGAATATAAGTCACTTAAATACGTTTCACAGATAATCGGTTACTCTTGTTAATTTGCTTCTTGTTGTCTATACGATTAATCGATATATCAATAATTCAATATTTCAATCTTTCATTTTGAGGTATCTCGTATGAATATTGAAAACCATTAAATATTTCCCTTTGCGAATTAAGATATTATATTTTCAAAATGCTGATAATTATGTTGAATATACTTGTTTTTTAGTAAAACAAGTATGATAAAATGTGAAAACGAAACGTTATCAATAAAGCCTACTGAAGTGCTAATTGTCATAGTGGGTGGTATAGTGCTTGCAAATGGCATCCGCACGACTAAGACTTGAACTTCAATTTACAAAATAGTGTTAATGCATTTGAAAATATATTTTTTTCATTTCATATATATCTATATCTGTGTAATTAAATGTAATTTTATAAAAAAATAATAGATCGTAGCCACAGTTCAAACATCTAATACCAGGGCACAAATCATAAGGTGGGTCATATGTAATGTGCCCTGGTTTTTTGAGGTACAGGCGGAAGTACGACCCAAATTCAACAAAAGAAGTGTACGAAAGCTGTGAATGATTTAAATTTTAATGGATTGAAGTATGATTATCCTGAAGAAATATTATAAAAAAACCACAACACCATCAATGAAAAACCCAACAATAAAAAACCCTGCATAGAATTCGAATATAAAATAATATGTAAAATCTTACCCACTTAAAGGAGGTTCTGTCAACAATTACAAAAAAGCTCTGTGTAGGATTAAAGGTTAGCATGTGAACATGTAATTGTACACTAAAAAACTTGCCACCATATAACAATAAAAAGTATTTTCTGTAGACAAAGATATCGTTTTTAAAACTCATAACCTTAGTCAATATTGAAGCCGAAATTGAAGTCAATAGAATGACCAACAGAAGGTGTGCTTTCATCATACGTAAAGAGCTGAAAGTGATATTTTATTGAACTGTTCACTTTGCAAGGTTCTCAATTTCATGGCACATTACCAACAATGCTCAGACTGACTAGGTATATGTTTTAAGGAATAATCATCACGGACTCTACAATGTCTTTTTGATCGATTTTTTTTTCTAATTTAGCGTTTACTCTTGAGTATAAACAAAAAAATGACAAGATATGCAGTTTTTATTTCTCAAATGTTCTAATGAATAATGGAACTTTATTGTTGAATGTTTATTTTAGAGTTATCAATCGACAGCAATCAGTGACTAGTGTTTATAATTACACAGCTGATAAAGGTCTTACCACATTTGCTAGCAGAGTATCTCCAGTCTCACCCTAGATTTGTGTGAAGCATATCCACAGTCTTTAACAAACTTTATGAAGAAAGTCCGAGATGCGGTTGTCGATTACATTCCAAAGTTTCAACTATAATACAAAATTACGTTCCAATTAAAAATACCTTTCGGACATTCGTTTACTATGTGACTGTAATTGGCCCACAGTAAAGTGTGTGACATTCTTACCAACCCTCCTCGCCAAGTTTTATGCGCTCTGTCCGACATATGGAGCTTTAGGCAGATCTGGCCGTGTAGCTCGCGGTCTTGCACCGACAAAGACGACTCGGTTCTGTGAGTCACTCATCACTGTCGAACAAACAGGGTCGTATTTCTTTCGAATCTCGCTATCAAGTCGATCTTAGATGAACTAGTCCCTTCCATAACCACCGATTAACTTTCATTAGATTTTTTATATTTCAGGCCTACGAACTGGATCATACTGAAGCTTGCACGATATATAACACTACCTGCATACTAGCAATGAACAAATAGTTGGTATAACATTGCTATTGTTGTCTAGACCGTTTTGTAAAACAGATTGTGATGAGTCGTTGGATTTTATTCATTCTAGGCATTGTTCATATACATGCTCAAAGCACGTAATGAACCAGATAAGCAGCCAGTCCAAAAGCAGCCGGTTGAAAAAGATAGAAACACAGAAGCAGAGAAATGAGCGTTTGAATAAACTGAAAAAGAACAAACAGATAAAAAGGCTAAGTGGTTAGATAAACAGACATGAAGGTAAATAAATAAACAGAAACTTTGAGGATAGAAACGTAAATAGACGGAAACAGTAGAACAAGAACTATGTAATGTTGTCACTGGTAGTCAAAGTTGTCCAGTTAATTTTCAGGAGATTTATTCTACACGTACAAAATAAAATAATCCTTGAAGAAAAGATCGAATCATACGTTAATTGTTGTGTTTATCTGTAACTTTCATATAAGTCGTACTTCAGTTTAATGATTTATATGGAAAGAAGAAGATAATATAATCTCATAGTTTAGCTTCGTTTGTTTGTTTTAGAGCAAATCCACATTGGGCAATCTGCTGTGCTTACCGCCTAGAATCGAACCCCGAATTTTAGCATTGTAAGTTCGTAGACTAACCACTGTCCCAAAAGGAGGCTATATTTTTGCAATTTCTGAAAGAAACAAATTTTTAGCTCAACAAAATAAGTCTTCCATCACCAGATTCATCATATGCATATATCTATATAATTATTAATTTGTTTTGTCAAAGCTGAAATACTATTCAGAAGAAATAATTATTTAACTGACCAGAATATTGAATGGACTTCCACAAAGCAAGTGGAAAGTTCATATACAAACAAGGCAGAAGAGTGTTCATGCATGCAACTTACTACCACACATGCATAAATTAAGGTATTCGTGTATCAAAAATGCGAGTGATTATTTTGATTTCTTTGATTTCATTCTTATCTTTGTTATAACTATTAATACCGTTAACTAACGAACGTCTCACCGAAGTTGCTAAAGTTTTGTTCCAAATACGAAGTCAGGAACTCATATAACGTTTCATAATTTGTCTCCAGCTTTTAGGTTTATGACACACTTGATATTTATACTTGTGCAAGTCAATGTAAAATTAAGACATACGTTTCTTACTAATCCCAGCTTTATTCTTTGTACCATGGATTCATTAATGCACTGAGTTAGAACAGAGACGAACTCGGAACAATCTAGATGGTTTGTTTACAAATTGGACAACAGATGGCGGACAACACAATGAATTGTGTTCAACATTTTCGATAACGTGTACCGTCTAGTGATTCACCTCATGACTGTACATATACAAAACCATCCTTAGGCTTACGTTCTCGTCTAATACTGTTCGTAGCGTGTTTTGTGTGACGGATTTAATGAGATGCCAGCGAGAAGCAGTTTAACCGTATAATTATTCCTTTTTTTCTTCTAAGTAATACATACAAAGAAACTTTCTTACCAAGACTTTGGATGAAACAATGTTACCCGAAAAGCAAAAGAACGTATACGTTTTACTCCACATTCAACTCTTGTAGATCTTAACAGGAAACGTACAGAGAAAGGGTCAACACTAAATCGTTTCTCGTGGAAGTATTAAGCCATATTAGTTCACGACTTTTATAAATGAAGACCTAAGCTAAGATACTCTCCTGTGGGTCCTTAAATTCATAGAACAAGCATCATTATTATGATAGTTCCAAACATATGTTCAAGCCATTTTAAATATTTCTTCAAATCTAAATAAAGATATTAATGTAGCGCAGATTTAGAACTTTGCATCAGAGAAAACGGTAGTTTTGTAGCCAAAAAAAGGGAAATAAGAAACAAAACTAGTGTACTTTTATGTTTGCATAATTTGTTCATTACGAATAAAATATGCATGCTTATTAATTTTCTCCGTGATTAAAAATTACTAATGTCTGCTTTATCCTGAATATTATGCTCCTTCACAAAATGGGCCCGGCATGGCCAGTTGGTTAGGGCGCTCGACTCAAAATCTGCGGGTCGCGGGTTCGAATCCCCGTCCCACCAAACATGCTCGCCCTTTCAGCCGTGGGGGCGTTATAATGTGATGCTAAATCCAACTATTCGTTGGTAAAAGAGTAGCCCAAGAGTTGGCATTAGGTGGTGATGACTAACTGCCTTCCCTCTAGTCTTACACTGCTAAATTAGGGACGGCTAGCGCAGATAGCCCTCGTGTAGCTTTGCGCGAAATTCAAACCAAACCTTTACAAAATGTCATTCACCACTTTTGACTACTTTTGATTTTAGAGCCATGTGAAGTTCACTGACTTCTAACATTTGTTTATCAATAAAAGAAAAGAAAAAAAAATGGTATAATTATTTTTTTTCTTAGTGGTATGAATGTGAATATGAAATTTCAGTGCACACACTTTTGTAAAGTGTGATTGTTAAAAAAAATAAATATTTTTTAAAATGGCTTTTAAAATAACACGTATTTTGCCATTATTCGCCGCTATAGGAAGCAACTATTAAAAATGAGCAGTAGGAAGACCAGAACGAGAGTACCATCCGTTGTGTCTCTTTCTCACACGTTGTCGTCCTTAAACGTAACATACTTTCCAATCTCGTGTAATGTAATTGATAATGTGTGATGTTAGCAATATCCTGATCTGCATATTACCTCCCTGTATGAGTTACTTCTCTTTAAAAATATTTTTAAACAATGTTGATTATAGTCAAAATATCTTGGGATGATGTAACACACACAAAAATTCATTAAAACCATTCAACTTAAGCGGAAAAAGTCAAAGTTCTGTTTTACTCCAAACACTAAGTGATATCTCATAAATACAGAAAAATACAGCAATTTGGCGTTACTACATTGTATCATTTCATTCACGTGCTGTAAAACTTACATTCAGTTTGGCTTTTAATTCACTTTAGAGTTATTAATGAGTTACGTTGAACAAAACGTGATGAATCATGATGTAAGCTAAATGCGAATTCAGTTTTATTACACATGAATTAAACGATACATTAGGAGAAATACTAAATTGTTTCAGTTTCCCGTGTTTATGAAGCATCATCTACTGTTTGAGTTGAATCAGAATTTAGTTTTATAGCACATGAATTAAACGATACATTAGGAGAAATACTAAATTGTTTCAGTTTCCCGTGTTTATGAAGCATCATCTACTGTTTGAGTTGAATCAGAATTTAGTTTTGTTTTTCACTCAAGCGTTATTGGATGGATGATAAGTTCTCGAGGTATAAGATGGAAACAAAGTTTCTTAACAAATATTAGAGATAACTAACTATACGACAGTGAACTAGGCTTGTAAAGCCACTCAATGAAGAAACGTGTAAATTGTTATCTTTTGAAAACAAACCTAAACAAACTAGTATTCGCTCTAAGCAATTATGAACGAAAGCAGTTTTGTAGATACTGTGTGTGGAAGGTACGCTGCTAATATACAAAGTGAGATTAGTACGCAGGTTTTGACAAATTAGCATTCAAAAACTGGAACTTGAATGTGTCGACCAAGACAAGTTGTCTGTGAGAGTTTTTTTTTTAAGTTCAGAGAAGTAGTTAGCTTGTTTAAACTATAATGAGCAAAGATAATTCATTTTAAATTAATAGACAGATATTGATTATATTTAACTTTTAAATTAATCAAATGACAATAATAAAACCTTCCAGAAATGAAAAACTCTGGAAAGATTTTATGATAACTTCAGCCACTCTGTTCATTACAAACATTTGGCTTTGACACATCTACAACTGTACTAATCAACTGACCAGTGGGTCACGACTGTCCACTTTACGAGGTGTCGACCCCAAATGGAGGTGTTACTACACTCACGTGAAGAGAATAACCAAGTTAGAAGTACAGAAAAGAAGCTTTAGAGCTAGGAGAAGGGTCTCGATGGGAGATTATTGTGTGGAGAACTGGGCGGGAGGGGTCGGCCCGGCGACGGTCAGGCTTCCACCTATTGTTAAAGCTTTTTGAATAATTGTGAGCACTGTCAGCGCTGGGGATCTTGCATGCTAGACACTTGAACTGGGCTTATCGTCGTGCATCTTTCCTCTCTTTCTGTTTTCCTATCTACAACACATCTCCCCAATTCCAAAACTTAGGCCTTACTATAGGCCGTGAACGACCAGGCCCTGGCTCTGTAAATTGACACGATATGTAACCCTGAGCTGTGATGACGGTCCTTTCTTCGTAGCCAGCCAAGTGGCGAAGATCACCCGCCGACCGTCGCCGTGGCTGTCGCCCGAACAAGGATGGCTTTGTCACCGCCGGGAAGATTCCTCTGTTCGGGTGTCTAGGGCAGTGTCTGCTGTGGAAGTCAGAAAATGATGGCATAACTGTATGCTTGGCCTTTATTTTTGAAAAACCACACACAAAAAACGGTTAAGCCAATCTTTCTGTTTACTCCATTAGTTATGAATTTGGAAATAAAGCCGGAAATAGTAAATTAAAAATCTGTTCTCTTTGAAGCCCCGGATATATTATTATTTCACTAATAAAGCAGAATAATGTTAGACATGCTACAAATAGTTGGCAGAATAACATTGGATAAAAGCAGATAACTCTTCTCAGTGAAGTAATATAAAATATTTTCTGCTGAATGTAACATCTACTTAGAATGTTTAACTTTCTTATCATCTGACGATTCGTCACAGGACCCTAATTTGTCCCGTAAAGTCCGAACAAGGAACATTGTCACTACTTCAGTCACAGCCACCAGGTTGAACTGGTCTTAGCCTTGTGCAATAATGAATCCATCGTACAAAGAGTAAATGTGATATTAGTAAGAGAAGTATGGCAAGTGTCTTGGTTTTACATTGACTTGTACGAGTATAAATAACAAGTGTGTCAAGTACAACATAAACTCAAAACACTGTGACACATTCATTCGTTAACGGTACTAATAGTTACACCAAACATTGGGAAATCAAAACAGAAACTAGGATTTTCGTACACGAATATCTACACATAGTAAGTTGCATACATGAGCAGCCTTCTGTTTAATTCCTATATAAACTTTCCACCTGCTTTGTGGAAGTCCATTCAGTGTTTTTATCAAATAATCCCTTCAAAACGGAAGATGTTTACAAAATCCATGAGTTAAATTCCCAAAGAAAATAAAGTGACAATAAACAGAAGTGCACGAGATTTCCTTTACTATCGATGATGTGGCATGCTACTACCCAAACGTCTACATGTACACATAGATCAATATCCCAGTGGGTGAGCGGCAGGTTTAATTTACAGACTAGGATCCAGGGTTCGATTTCCCGTGGTGGATATAGCGCAGATAGGCCATTGCGTAGCCTTGCTCTAAATAAAATAAACACACAGATCTAAAATATTACTTAATAGAGATGCCAGTGAAACATTTCTTTTTGTACAGAACATCTTCAGTTTTGTTCAAACATTTTCTGACTTAGGTTGATTATACTTGAATATTTTGTATTTTAAATCTAATGTCCAATTACAGCCATTCTTTTACTTTTACTTATTTCCCAAAAATATCGTCGCCTGATACAAAGAATTTCACGTCTGGCCAACGAGAAGAAATACATCAAGTACTTAAAAATTTTTACTCGATTGAAAGTCACTAATCAACACAGTTTTCTTTTCTTAACAAGGACTCTAAAAATTAAAATCGAATCTAATTTATATAGTAGTCATTTTTGTCCTGATGACTCAATAAAACTACTTTGAATACTGAAAACTATCATTACATATCTATACCTCAAAACATATACACATACTGCTTAATAATTACAACAATATGTTTTAACTTAAATGTTATGGTTGAAAATATTAAAACACTATTCCCGTTTGGGAACATTAAAATGTTATTTTATCCAAACGTATTGAAATAACGTATATATATTATATAGATTTAATACGAGATGAATAAAAGTCATCAACCCATTGAACATATGGCGTAATATCTCTATTGTATATAATGTAACTCTAAAACGAAAACAACATAATGTCTCTATTGTATATAAAGTAACTCTAAAACGAAAACAATAACATAATGTCTCTATTGTATATAAAGTAACTCCAAAACGAAAACAACAACAGAATGTCTCTATTGTATATAAAGTAACTCTAAAACGAAAACAACATAATGTCTCTATTGTATATAAAGTAACTCTAAAACGAAAACAACAACAAAATGTCTCTATTGTATATAAAGTAACTCTAAAACGAAAACAACAACAAAATGTCTCTATTGTATATAAAGTAACTCTAAAACGAAAACAACAACAAAATGTCTCTATTGTATATAAAGTAACTCTAAAACGAAAACAACAACAAAATGTCTCTATTGTATATAAAGTAACTCTAAAACGAAAACAACAACAAAATGTCTCTATTGTATATAAAGTAACTCTAAAACGAAAACAACAACAAAATGTCTCTATTGTATATAAATTAACTCTAAAACGAAACCAACAACAGAATGTCCGCCTGTATTGATCTCGTTTTCATCTATGTTGTACCTATCATACTTGATCAGTTTTCTATGACATACGATTAAAACACAGCATATAACAAAACTGGACAATGATCAACAAAGTGTCCAGCTTTTTAAATCATTTTAATTATCAAAGCAGGTGAAATATTAAACATATGAATAATACATATTTAAAAATACAATGTTTGAGTAACTTTCACGATATTCTAGAATGATTGTTGTAATTTCACATCTTCTGTTTCGATTTTTGAAACATTGACAATAAAGTTTTATTTTGCGCTTTAGTTTCAATGCTTCTACGCGATTTTCAAATTTCTAAGTCACGATTTGTAGTTCAATCAAGAAAATGAAACAAAATACGCTTTAAGAAAAACTTACGTACTGTAACTTTACTGGCATAGGCTTAGGTTTGACCATTTTGATCTGAAGTCCCTTCTAGAATATTACATCTAATACTATAGACATCTAGAAGACGACTGTTCAAGTATAATGTATCTGTGAATCAACAACAATTGAGAAGACACAAGAGAACCTACTTATGTTCTGAAAATTAGAAATCAGGAGCAAGGTTTCTAATATTTCTGTACGATATTGCTCTGAACGAGTTGAAAAATGTTGCATTTGTAAATGGTTTGAGAGATGATTATATGATAGATACAGCTTATCACAAAACATAACCAGATTTAGGAATGGATACAGCTTATTACAAAACATAACCAGATTAAGGAATAGATACAGCTTATCACAAAACATAACCAGATTAAGGAATAGATACAGCTTATCACAAAACATAACCAGATTAAGGAATAGATACAGTTTATCACAAAACATAACCAGATTAAGGAATGGATATAGCTTATCACAAAACATAACCAGATTAAGGAATGGATATACCTTTTCACAAAACATAACCAGATTAAAGAATGAAGATACCTTATCACAAACATAACCAGATTGAAGGACTAGATATAGCTTATCACAAAACGTAATCACAACTATTAAGAGTTAATTTTATCCACTCTTTTATACAAACACTGAGAGTACATTACTTTAAGACACATCGCCTCCACAATATACTGGAAGTAACTACTAGAAACATCAGTAAAATAATAAGTCGTTTTTGTGTTATCAGTATAACAATAACTTAAACCAGAGCCCACGTGTTTATATCAACGTATTGTAACCAATTAAAAACATTTATTATGGCTTTTGCATTTTTTAGCATCAATCTACACTATGGCAAAAATCTTGCAAGATATATACCTCTATATATCGATAAAGTTGACATATCTACCCCATTTTATAGCTAGAAACATTTTCCAGCCAGATATGTTACATGCACTTCGAGTCTCTTGGCTACACACGTGATGCCATTACTTTCAACTGTTGGCTTTGTGCTTACTTAAAATTATCTGTTGTGAAATATAAGAAACTTAAAATCACGTAAGAATAAAGATTGCCTGGGAACCGAAACTGATAAAGATACACAGACAAATTAAAACTTTCATGCATGATCTAAGCCCGCAAACATAGCAATATAAATAAAACATTCGTTACAGAAGCACAAGAATGAAAAGGAAACCTTTGCTATTTTACATGTAATTAATCACCACTGTCAAGATCTCAAGTTTAATCAAATCAACACTTTTGTCGATTTGTAATGTGTTCTATTATGTGTCACGTTGTGATGCCAACACATATACCTACATGGTCGATACCAATATCTACGGACATAAAGGGGTATGTCTAATAATACAATACAGTGTATTTATAAATTGTAGTTCAGAGATTTGAAACGTTATAGAACAAACTCTTCCAGTGCTATGTCTCATTCTAAAGAATGTTACATTTTTTATCACAACTTTGATAGATTGAGCTCAACAATGCGTTGAAATGGAAGAGAAGACTTAGACCATTAATTTTTCATGATATGTTTTAGCTCGTGATTTATTTTGACCCTCACACATTTCATCCTATAGCAATGTCCACATTATGTAATACTGAAGCAATCTGCATTTTTATCATTTTAGTACATACTAAATTTTTGAGGATAGGCATATAATAATCAGGACTACCCATTTCTGTACTGCAGTTCAGTTCAATTGTTTGATATTTTATATTATTCTAAATCGTTTCCTGCGTATACAGGCATTGCAATGTTTGTCATAGCTTAAAACTCAACCAAATGTTTGAATCAGTAACAAATTTATCACTTCTCATTATAAATAACGCCATGTATATAGTTAACAGAGAAAACTAATTTGAGGTAGCTAGTTATATAATATGCCTATAAATATATATTTACGATGAATTCCTCACTCACAGTTGAGTGAAGTTCTGAAGAAACTAAGAATGCGTGATATTTTGTCAAAAACAATCATTTTAAGATTAAAAGAGAGAAACAAGAAATATTTCAAAAACATGGTTTTTGTAAGATTATGCATTTAAAACATAATGAACGACGGTTGCACAATAATGGTTGGAACGACGAAAATTACAACTTAATCTTTCAGACAGCAGTGATTAGAATTCAAAAATATTCTATCATGCAAAGTGAACTAAGCCTTAAAAGCTTTTCCGTGACAACGCTTTCATTGAAAGAAAATATAATATGGTTTACCTAAAGACACAATTACCGTTAAGGAATGTTAGTATGCAATCAAGAGAGAATAAGTGGTGACTTCATTATTTCACCCTGGCGCGCCATCTTGTGGTCGTGATCTTTAACAAAACAAGCAGAGATTGGTGAGTAAGAGTACACGAACTCTAGTACGTAAGTTCCTGTACGTGACTTGTTCTGTGCATGTTGGTAGTTTCAATCCAGAATCCCAGCAAATAGCTGGTGTTATCTGTTTCAACCAAAAGATAATACGTGTCGTGCGCCAGTGCCTGTGAACACTAAAAACACGACCGAGTCTTACGGTAACGTGTGCAACCCTATATCAGATAACTGCAGGATGTTGCTGCCCTGCTGATAAACTTACTCGAGGACCACACTCCGATCTCTGTCAGAGGTTTTGGAAGTAAAAAAAGGAGCATAAAGGGAACAATGCAAGCTACAGAATAAAAACTGCAACAAATTTTAGTAGGTTGTTAGCCATACAAAATGGGATTACACAGATGATGAAGTACTAACCGCATGCACGAGAGAAGCTTCTCAACGAATTAGAGTAGTGATTTTTTTTTACCGAAAGCCCAATAGACTGAAGTAAAAGCTTAAAGATTGTATATTGTCATTACATCAAGTATCTTTTATAATCTTCTAGTAGGCAAAACTTGATTTACAGATCTTCTTTTGCTTGAAAACCTAGACTCTGTTTCTACAACCATCAGAAACAAACATCTTTCGACTAAAAATTCAATTTTGACAATTACTGCCATTCGATAAAAAAAATTAACTTCAAATGATATGACAACTGCAATCACAATGGAGCAAGAAAACACATTCATTAGAATACGAAATAAGCCTAATTAATTACTGAAGTAATAGTTTGAGGACCACAGCCAAAAGAAATACCCAAAATAACAGTACATTCTATGTTGACAATTACAGACATCATATTTCACTTCAACAAAAGTGATTAATGTTGCACCTATATAACTAACTTATGCAACTTTGAGATGTATAGCTAAGAAGTCTTGACAAATGTCAAGTGTTTAAATACATTCTTCAAGGCAACTGAAGGCTAAGCCTAAATAAACCTTTCGACATTAATAATTATAACCACGTAAAACAAAGCCTCGACAAATTCTATTTTGATACGCACAGACAACTTTGTCAAGCTTGGACAAGCATTACCAATATAGAAATATAGTGTAAGAATACAAATTTCACCAAAGACAAGTTTGATAATTAGAGATGGAAGAAATATACCAAAAGTCAGTTCACATAACTTTAATCAACTCAACATTTTGACACACAAGGAATACCTGCGTATGCCATCACTAAGTTTGAACCTACAGACTAAAGGGAAGATAGCTAGTCTGCTGCATCCACCGCGAATTTTTGGCTACTGTTGTTTGATAATAGGATTTGATTATCAGAGCTATAGCGCATCCATAGCTACACGTTTTTACAGCAACAAGTTTCGAACCATGAATTTTCGAATTCACGGTCTTAGTACTAGGCCACGCACGGCCCGAAAAAGACGAATTAATAACAGAAGTTTTAGTGAAATATATGAATTCGTGACTTTACACCAGCAGATAATAATAATATTTTGACTTCCTGTGACCAACAAAAAGCTTCGCAGTTATTGAATAAAACTTGATCTTAAAAACTAGATACAGATAACTATTTCAGATAATGAGGTAAATAGTTATCGCTTAATCTAATCAAATATGTGCTGTCCTATCTTAATAAGTTACCTTATACACAGATTGGAAATGATAATAACTTTTGCTTCACTGTGCTATCATGCATAGTTAGAGTTCTCCGTGTGTCACGTGTCAGTTACAAAAGATAACACAAGTTAATACTTTAAATCCCCCAAACAATTTAAAATTTAGCATTTCATGTTGTATATGTACAGAATTTATGCATTATTCATTCTGTTATGCTGCAACAAAAATTAATTTGTTTGGCGATTAAAGTAATCAGCTTATCATCTGACAAGTAGTATGACGTGAGTCCGAAATCTACGTTCAAGTTTTCAGACCACTCTTAGTGATTTTTTAGATGTTTATCATGTTCTACATATCTCAGCTATACTTGCTTTATTCTTCATTCTGATGTAGTTACTTATGTGACTGTACAAGTCTGGATAAACGAGACCCACTATTCCTTTTATGTTTGGTTTGTTTTGAATTTCGCGCAAAGTTACACGAGGGCTATCTGCGCTAGCCATCCATAATTTAACAGTGTAAGACAGTAAGAAGGCAGCTAGTCATCACCATCGCCAACTCTTGGGCTACTCTTTGACCGCACATTATAATGCCCCCATAGCTGAAAGGGTGAGCATGTTTGGTGTGACGTGGATTCGAACCCGCGACTATCAGATTGCGAGTCAATGCCTCCCTTTATGTATATTGAATTATTAACCACACATATATATTAGCACTGTCTATCTGAATCGACGAGTCTTCTAGTGGTATCATCAGAGTTAGTATATATGTGAATCAAGCTAGCAACCAGTTAAACAATTCACCATAATAGTCTTTCTTTTTCTTTTGCTGTATTACTCGTGAATCGTTTTAATGTAATGTTGCTGTATCTAAAGCTTTGAGCAGGAATCCAGCCTGAATAATTAGTAACAACAGCATTAACAGAGTAAGTAAGTCTTTGCAGCCTGTAAAAGCTGAAGCGTAAGAACTATATCAAAAAATAAATAAAGAATGAAACAATACACTGAGACCATCCGAAACATTAGTATATCAGGAAAGTAGAATATTTAAACTACATGAACATAAAGCTTATCTACATCAAAAGATACTGACATCATGACAACAATATTATTATTTATTATCAACAATACTGAAGTTAATTACACATTATGGTGATGGTGTTCCGGGTTTCGAGCTACTCTAAGAATGTTTTGACTACACATGGAAAATTTGTATTGTAACAAGTTTCTGTGAAGAACGGCGACATTAATCTTAGACCTCACATATTGTCAAATTTTCCACAGGTCTTTCACTGTAAGTGACACTGACTTACAAGACCGCGATTAAGCAGATCAAAAGTAAAATAGTTCATTGAAGCCACATCAGGAGACTCAGTGAGTATGTAGTCAAACTGGATTTTGTGGTTCCAGTTTGTTTTTTGTTTTTTAGCATATCAAGATGTGGGTGGAAGTTTGTGAACATTTGGGTTATGTACTTTCGTTGAATTCCAATCCTTGTTTATTTGCTTGAAAATTATACCAGGAGCATTACGAGTTTTTCCCGTTAATCTGGAGAATATTGAAAAATCCTTATTAATTTTGAAATTTTTCGTCTTTTTGCTCTACATCGTTCAACTCACTATGTCAATATTACTACTGTTGACTGACAGTCCGACGTGCTAATCACTCGCCGATACTTGATCGCGTTAAGCTAGAAATCTTGCAAATGATAAGTCAACAGCAACTAATATACATTATCAACTACAATGGCAGAAAAGTAAATAATTTGTGAATAGAACTAATTGAGCTTGAAATCAAATAAGGGCAAAACGTTATAAAAAAGCATCAATAAATTATCATCAACACAAGCTTGTATTGCATTATCAAAGTTTCCTGAAGCTTGAGTTACCAATTTATACTTGCATGACTGAAATCTTATCGAAATACCCCAGAAACATAAAATATAAGTTATTCAAAGCCACAGATTAACAAGAACAGACCATGATTCAGCTACTGAATCAACAATTCATGATACAATAGAGAACCAAGAGCAGAACAAAAAAACACAACCACAGCTGTGTTTGTATACCAATGTCGAGGGATCTGGGATGATTTTCTTGTTTGTTTTAACAGTAAATGTTTGTTTGTAATTAAGCACAAAGTTACACAATGGGTTATCTGTGATTTGGGATGGGTTATCGGGATCTGGGATGATTTTTGTTTGTTTTAACAGTAAATATTTGTTTGTAATTAGGCACAAAGTTACACAATGGGTTATCTGTGATTTGCTCACCACGGGTATCGAAAACCGGATTTTAGCGTTGTAAGTCCGCAGACATACCGCTGTGCCACTGGGGGGGGGGAACAGTAAATGAAATTAAATGATAAAAAGTATTGAATATTACATCTCATTTATGTTATTAACCAAACAAGATGGTACCCTATTAGAAATTTTTGGATATATATCGCCCATTTTATTTTTATTTTGTTATCAATAAGTGTTATCAAACACTTGTTATCAAAAAAAGGTATATAAAAAAAAAGCAAAGTAAAAAATAAATAGATAAACCAATGTTCTGGAAGATGAACTAAGGAAAATATTTAAGAGTTTTTAGAAATTGAAACAAATCATCAGGTAACAAAATTCCATCTTACCAGCAGTTGTGTTGACAGGATGAAGATCATTTGCACGAGATGGATTCTGTCAACTAATTTATATTTCAGTGGTTTTGCGTTCGAGGATAAAGCTTAATAACAGTTGTCTTAGAACAACTTGAAATTAAATCTGTCATACAAATGAGAGGATTAGACCTCTTGGCGATCAGAAATAAGCATTGCAACGCAAGACTAGGCCTAAATTACAACGATTTTGAAATAGCTACCGCAACTGAAACGGATACATATAGTGAAGAATATAGATTACCAAATAATAATCTAGAATATCTTTCAAATAAATAGAGAATGTTCGTATAATTATTAAACGCTAAGTTCACGACGTACATTAGATTTTACCTTTTATTTTATCTTTCCTTATTTCATAGCAAACTTAATACAGTTTGTATGGAACGTAAAATCTTGTTCCTAAATAACTTCATAGGAAATACGACATACAAAGTAAAAAAATATGAGAATGTATTTGGTAATACTCAAGAGATTGTAAAGCCATACAACATTCATGTGAAGTAAATGTGCTGATATCTAGTTATAAACTCCTACGTGGTATGAAAGTTTTCTACATAAACGATTCAGTGTTATTAACAATTCTTAGAAGTTAAAATTCTAACATTAGCTTCAAAATGTATACTACATTTTGATAACGTTTCACAAACAGAAATGTAAGCACCCCGACAATGAACAAACTTTAGTTTACTCAATAATACAGAACATTCCGAAAACACGGAGACAAGTCACCCAATAGCAAACCTATAGAGTTATAAATGTATTCTAATAAATAACAGAACAATAAAAGACTAGGAAGTGACGGAATCAATGATATTTTGATAGAAATAGCCAAATCCAAAAAACTCATACAAACAAGATTAGTTGGTAACAAAAGAAGGAAATGCTAGGGTACTTGTTAAAATTATGCTTCTATTGTTGTAGTAAAAAATGAGCTACATAAAATCTTTATCCTCTTTAGTCTTTTTTTTTTGGTAAATAATTTTCAAATATAAGTGAGTTAAAGTAGCACCCTAAATACGATTCAGCTCATTGCATCTAAACGTACAGGGCTGAAACTTTCCATACACTATACTGGTATAAATTACAGTCTTTTGCACTTTAATAGTACATCTTGCAATGTTTGCATTATACTGGTAAACATTGCAGTATCTGTACGTATTAAAAGTGCTACCCTTCCATTGTAAAATTATAAAAAGTTGTTTTTAAGAAATACAGTTTTCTATTATTACGTAAATAAGTTTACGAATATTCACCGTATCTTGAATATTCACCGTATTTCGTATCAGTGTTTTAGATTTCGAGTTTAGCACATGAGCCAGCCTTAAAATTGTATGTAGCGTTTAAATGAATATCAGACTTCGAAGTTTGTTGTCGTAGTGCATAACTAAATGCCTATATTTTTATGTTTATTGATTTAATATCCGTGTTTTTAGACTGAGATAATCAGCACTACTATTTTATTGAAATACCATTTGATTCTATATGCACTACAAAAAGTATAAATTGTCCATTTTTACGTCTTTCCTCAAAAGCAGAGTTAAAAAAAAGTTCGTTTATAACTTTACTGAAACACTGTTCTTGCCTTACATTAGTTCTTCGAACTTAGAAAAATACCCTTTGTTCGGAAAAAGTTCTAACAAATCAAAGGATTTGTTGTTAACACCAGCTAACGAATACTGTTTTCAACAGGTGAGCACTTGTGTGGCAAGGTAACATTAGATCTCTGGATTCTCATCTTATTCTCGAGTCCAAAAATCACACTTTATATATATTGTATTAAAAAGTGGTGGAAGAAGACGAAAAGAACTACAAGCCTAATAGGGGAGAGAACTTGTTAGTTTTCGCTCTATACTTTTCTAATGGAGGTTTCGCAGCAGGAGGTCACCAGCAAATATCCGAGTGAGCTAGCACGCCCAGTTAACCATGATCTGAGGCTTCAGGACAGAAGGGGTTGTTGCCCAGAGGATGAAGTTACATAAAATATTACTTGGCTTAAATTGTTCGGTTTACTTAGAACAGTTTTAATATATTTACAAAGGTGGAGAAGAGAGATTTGATACAAGTTACAAGGTATAAAGTAATGAATATCCATCACGAGTTCACGTATTTTATTTTACTATTGATTACTCGCTTTTATTGTAGAAGGCGGTAATAATTCACAGTAATCACTACTTGTGATATATCTTATGCCTCGCATTGCAGGACATATGAGTGTAGACTTTAGTATATTACAATGCTTTTGTTCATAGATGCTTTAAAACATCTTAGGTTACCTTTTAAAAGTACTTTATACTTTAGAATATTAAAGAAACATCACCAGGTAGCCGTAATGAGGCTATAAAAACACCAAAAAAGTCTTGGTAAATTAAAGATGTGCTGTCAGTTGCTTCTAAAAAGACAAAGAACATGCACTATTGTTTGTTAAATAATATAAAAGTTTATATTCTCCGCGTGTGGCCAGAGAGTAATACAAAAAGCTGGAATGCAAATAGAATCAGCACTAGCAACTATGATATATATGTATATGTATTCTGTTGAACGATAAGCCTGTCATAGTCTGTCGTCTCTATGACGGACATAATTAATCTTAAGATCTCGGTTTTTAGATATCATGTCAATCATAGCGGACTGGTAGACATAAAGGCGTGGCTACATTAAATTGATAAGCTGCCTGTAAGCTACAACACTTGGTTGGTTCTTGATGTTTAGTTGAAAGTAGTACAAACAAATGTGAACATACGCGTAGCATTTTAAACACGTGACTTAAAATAAACTCAAATGTTCTTCTTGACTGTGGTAAAAATTGTGCATAGAAGAACAAACAGTCC
>NW_013665639.1:959051-1021786 GCF_000517525.1 Limulus polyphemus | reverse complement strand
CGCCCCCTCTTGCCCCCCCCCCTGCGAAAGCCCATGTCCAAAAACTATTATAAATCTAAGTAGAAAATATTATCTGTTCAAAAGGGATTAATGTGATGCCAGTTTCTTTGACCATCTCTCTCATGGAAACAATATATTTTTTCCAGATCATAAACAAACAGTTAGATGTTAAACATGTTGCCCATGGCGCCATAACTCCCACTTGTGGCGACAAACTGCTACGTTAACACATACAAATCATTCATATTTGGTGCAATTAGCTCTGCATTCACTTATTTTATTACAAATGATTATCAACTTCTGTGCAAAACTTTCTACTTCTATGAAGAATTTTAAAGGTCCATTTTTTTTCGACATGATGTGTCATTTGGTTCAACATCGTTTAAAAGTTTCCCATTGCAGCATTGCACTGTTGATTAGTCGCGATTATGCATTGCATCACATATAGGTACTAAACACGTCTTCAATATCATAATTTATAGCAGCTTTTAAACTCGTCTTTAAAATAGATATGACATCTACTCATCAGAGAGAGAGAATGAAGTCAAAATATTATTATATAGAAAAGTGCTCATAAATTGGTATTGACCAGAAACCATAAGCCAGTTTAATCTATTAAAAACTCAAATAAAACAAAACAATACAAATAACATGTCTACATAGCTATATCTCTTCTCAAAAATACCGAAATAACCTATCAAAGTCGAGGGACAATGTCATCATTAACACTCTTGATGTATGCTATGTAACGTTTGTAGCTATAGCTTGAACTTAATTTTAACACACAATAAAATAAAATAAAAAGTTTGAATTATTTGAAAAACGAAAACCAATTTTCCACAGCACTTACGAAGACAAAAATGAAGTTGTTTTGAATGTCTCTATTGCTAAAATAGGAAAAAGATACAATTTAGATTATATATTTTATAAAATGGTTTCTGATGCACAGAGAGAAATATATACATACATATGTACATATATATATGTATATATATATATATATATATATATATATATATGTATGTATATATATATATATATATATATAGTTTTGTTCCAATTTATATCGTATTAGTCATAATTTTTATAGCGACAACTTGTTTAATTTTTTATAGTGCACAGCAACATATTACATTCCCAAATGACAAGAATATGTCTATATGCAGTACTTTCTATGAAGAATAAATATAGTAGGAAGAAATTGACATTAACCCGGGTACAAAAGTCGTAACCTTCATTTGATATCAGAGCACTTGATCTGACAGGCGAGTAGAAACTAACTTTTATCAAATCACATGTTGGAAAAAGAAAATAAAAACATAGCTATATGCTGGTCTGCAAACTAGAAAATATACGCAGACTGCTAGAGCATGTTTTATTCATGCAAACGAAAATAATATTTTATAATAAGGATAGAGATCTCCTGGTTGCAGCAAAAAATGTAAAATAAGACATGGCATAAATGGTATTTTGAAGACTAGAGAAAAAGTAAAAGTAAGATAAAAGTTAGAAAACAAAGGTGTGAATAAACTAAGTGGAGAAGAAATTGTTTGATCAGTTGAAGCTTATGACTGAAATAAGTAGAAGGATTCAAAAGAAAAAGGTAACAGTGTGATAAGATAAAGAGAAAAGAATCTGGTGTTCAGAAAAGAGCAATATTGTAATAAGCACTACGAAATTTGAAATAATAATAATAAAAAAACTGTTAGAATAATAAATGTAATGTTTTTACATACTTGTACATTAACCGAAAATGCTTGGAAATATAAAAAAGAAACACATCGAAAGAAAAGGCCATGCTATAGAAGATTACTGTTTCTTGGTTTTCTGACACATTTTTTATGTTGGAAGATGGGAAGAAAGTTTTATCTAATAAGCAGTGAGTTTTTGTCTCTTCTATCGAATAACATTTTTTAATTGTTTCTTTTTTTTTTCATTTTAATTATCTTCGGTAGAGTTGTATTTGATTTTACCCATTTAATTCACGTAAATTATGATAATGTTAAACTCAGTTTTAGTTAAATCAAATTTTTAGTTCAGCTTTGCAATATGCAACTTCAGACAACAGAGCCATATTTTTCTGTGTGTAAATATTGTGTAATCCCCCCCATTTCTTAATTCATAGACAAGAACCTCTTGTTTGCCCTTCATCTAACCAAATCCAAAACCTCCTGTTATTAACTGGAATATTTTTATGCCTGCTGTATATATCATTTTGCCAGAATACCACCGTGATAGTTAAGTATAAATTATTTTGGTGCTTTGACAAGCGATTGATTTGAAAGTTTGGCAAGGTGGGATTAGCTGTTTTTCTATTGTTTTCGCTTGCTGTTTGCTGTTTTCTTTCATCAAAAATTGAGAGATGTAGAAATACCTCGGCTGAAAGCGGAGACAAACGCTGCTGCCAGGCCCTGGTCGGAGGACTCCAAATGGACCGAATGAGTTCTCTGCTGAATACGGAGGGCTCTTCAACACTTTGGGAAGTTACCATTTACCATGTGACCATCAGTGTAGAGAAGCAATCCATGTTTAGGGTCTTTCCTAATCAGTGTATATTACACTCTGAAGATTTTAGGACAGAGGTATGGATACTAGTAGTAAGCAACCAAGTAGAAGTGTCCAATTCTGGACGCATTGAGGCTCTTTGGGGAGGTTTTTCTAGCATGCCGTAGTTGTAGCCATCTGGAAGCCCTTCTCCAAGGGCTGGATGAATGTGTCTGAGACATGGCCAGAGGGGAATCAAACAAAGCATTATATTTACCAACTGACAGCATCATATTGCCAACTGAAACAGATGGTTTCTAGTCAAGAGCACAGATCAAGACATAACTGTGATTCTTCATGAATGGAAAGACCATTCTACCTGTTAAAGTCGGTGTTCGTCTGAAAACTCAAGCACTAACAGAGCTGGTCCAAGATGTGTTTGGTGTTTGTGCAAGTGACACACCACTTTATGGACCTTGATCATAATAATTGTACTAAATTAATTGCTGAAGTTGCAGCTTGTGGTCAAAATAGCCATCTTTGCTGACTGTGGTTTCACTGTGGTTGGCTTGCCCAGTAACTCAGTAGTATAATTTTTCCATTGCTGCCTGAGTTATGCAGTGGTGAGAAAAATCATATAAACTTATAGTCATTCAGAGATGTAGCAAAAGAAGACTTAGATCGCATCTTCTAAACATTGTAGTCTGATAATGGCATGAAACACCAGGTTTAAATACCATTAAATACTTAAGAACCTTCTCTGTAATTGGGACTGCATTGTCGCAAGTGTGTTGAAGAGGTTTCACCCTGTGATGAACAGAACAATCCATAGGGCAGGAATAAGTCTCAATGATATAGATCAAATAAAAATCTGACATCTTATGGAGTGATGTATATCGCTTTCAAAGCAAAAGAGATTTAATTTTGGCTGTTCTAGGTTTTGAGAATATCCCTAAATATTATGAGTTTGTTAGGAAAACTCATGAAAGTTAGAGATATGAGATATAATGATTTTAACAATAGCTGTGCCAACTTCTATAAGTTTTGAAGTAATAGCCACAGAAAAGCTTTAAAAAACTGACAAGAGTAACTCCATCTTACTTACAACTTATCAATGTTCCTGTACTTTGGAATGTCTGGAACAACATGAGATACCCTGGACCATAGGTACCCATAATTATTTCAGTTCAGAAGGCTGGGAATATTCAAATACATAGGGATAAGCAGAGTCTGTCGTTAAGGCTGGGCTATTAATGCGGTATGAAGCCTAGTTGGATTATTGTCTTGACAGAGAAAGTCAGAGCATGTGTTTTCAGTGTGAACTATTAGTGCATTGAAAGTAGAGCTGTCCATATTCCATAAATAACCAAGATGGTAATAGGCAGCTTCTACAGTACAACATAAATTTCAATTTGCAGCATTGCGGCATTTCATAGAACACTAGTTGTGTGTGTGTGTGTGTTATAACGGATAGTAACACCTTCTGTCTAATCCATTATCTTAATTACTTCTATAGCTACCCCAATGCGCAAATTATTTAATTGATTTGTCTGTTGCCATTTCCCGAGCTTAATTCAATTCAACTCTTTTTAAAAGCAAATAATTCTAATTTAGCTTCTCAAATTCGTTTTTTTTTCTTCCCGTGTTTTTATTTGAATTATTTTCACTCTGCGAATTCTCCAGTATTCTCTAATTCATATTTTTCTTTTCGTTGTTTGTTGCCTTTTCCCAAGCTTAGTTCAATTAATTTTTTTTATTTCTCAGATTTATATTTTTCTTCCCATGTTTGTGTTAAAAAGAAGTATTTGGCTGAAAACCTTTACACATGTTCATTCAGTAAGTGAGAATTAGAAAAAATATGATATTTTCTATAGACCTCCAGGAAGAAGAATTATGGGACTTAAGGGCTATTGGGCAAAAAATTGGTCAAAATATTTTTGAGTCAAATCTAAAAAATAATATCCAGGTGCACACATTCAGAATCATCTTAGTATAATATATGAGCAAAATTTCAGGTCTCTAGGTTCTTTCTTCTTGGAGCTATGGCGGTCACACACACACACATAGACAGGCTCTTTTATTATTATATATATAAAGTGGCTACCCGGGGCAACAAAACTTTTAAGGTGGTCAATAACAGGGATGAGAAAATGGATAGATTATTGGCATATATATTTTTAATGTTTCGACTGCCGGAATGAAATCAGTAACACAAACAAGTGAAATATAGTGATAGATCTTTTCATAATGTAAGCTCATCCTTGTTTTTGAGCTTGTAACTCCATCAGCAACCTTACGTTTTTTGGGAAATTTTTACAGATCATAACCCTCTGTTGTGATATTTTTAAAAACTGAGTGAAGAAATGACAGTCAAACTGGGGTAAGGAAAATAATGAGAGCACAAAAATACAATTGTTATATTTAATGGAGTCTAAGGTAGAAAAAATATTAAAACCATTGCCCTATCTTATTTCCTTTAAAACTTACATTTTTAATGGGTATGGTACTGTTGAACCCTTTTTTAATGATTATAAAATTCTCTCAAATTCGTAATTGCCTCTTATATTGACACACTATGGCAAAATTCACATTGATCGAGCTGATAATGAAAAGTAATTAGGAATTCCAGATAATTTGATAATCATTGATCTACTGCTTAAAAAAGTACAAGACTGACAAGGGCAACAGATAAAAGAGAAGTCTGAATTTCAACACAAGGTCAACATATGAAAGGGAAGTCTGAATTTAAATACAAGGACTATCTATGCGCAACTGTCCCTTCTTTTGATGCAACATAGTAGAAAGAAAGCAACTAGTGAAAACAATCATATTAGCGCTATTCTTGTGTGGCCTACTGATTAGAGACAAAAAAGTGTAAAAGTAAGAATATTGGAAGAAACATAATTACACTGTTAGGGCAAAGTGAACTTCAAATGTAAATAATTTCAGGCAGTGCACGCACATTCAAGAACATAGCTAGAAAGAAGAATAGCATTTCGCTCCTCATCATTCGGTATAAAACTTGAAGCTCAACATGACTACGTTAGTGTTACTACAGAGGGTTGAGAATTTAAATCTAAAAATATTTTTAAATATGCAATTCAGCAAGTAACACGAAAACCACAGTAGATGGAATGGAACGTATCAGAACTACATTTTGCAGTTTGATGCCACCAAAAACTTATAACTTTTGGAAAGGATATGTAACATTCCTTTCCGACACAAAATATTAATACACTCAGATCATAATGATCGGCGGTTTTATAATTTCAAAGACAGGGATATTCCTTTCACATTGTAAAACAAAGGAATATGAATCAACTTGGGGCCAGAATCATACAGAAATAGACCTGCAACAAGTCAATCCTCAGCCGTGGTAAGCAAAGTGTGATATCCTTGTAACAGGAGAGAATCTAGAACAAGAAGATCAGTGACACAACTTGCCCCAGGCAACAGTATGCCACACAATCAAGAAAGATCTCCTTCTGGAAAAGTGACACAAGTGATATGTAGATAAACTGCTTTCACGATTTATCCATTCAACCCTCGTGTAGCTCAAATAGCTGTAAAATGAAATGAGTATTCATACTATTCCGGATGCAACGCCTACGAACTTCTGTGCGATTGGACGTTTGCAGTGGGCACTGAGGAATCACCTTCCTCGTACACTAAATGGCTCATAGAAAGCTGTAGGAAGGAGTGGTATGCTTTGGACACTACAACCTCATGATGGAGTCTTTAGAAATTGAAACTATCATGCAGGACTATTGTCAAGATGCATGACTGGATGTAGCGACATGGGATACAATAACGTGGTGTGGCTCAGAAATCGTCTTCATATAATGTACACAACATCTTTAATCGGTAATGTAGACTATTAAAGTTATCGGAGAAGATATTATATTCCTTTATTTCAATTACTTGACATAAAATGTTGTCATAGTTTATACATATACTTTTATTTATGTTTAGATAATTTATATTCAAAATAAATTGCTTAAAAAATGTAAATATTTATATGTACGTTAATAAATAAACATGACGACATGCCCAGACTGACAGGATGTTATTTCATAGTTTAGTTGTCTATTTGTTGTTGTTCTTTTGAGGCGGGTGGTAGTTAGATGATTGTTAAAGTAGAAGTGGCTCATGAAACTGCGGAAATGTGTCTTCGATTTTCTCTTTGATCATCAACATGATATAACAGTTAACACTGGTTTTAAAGAAGGCTTATGTAATATGTTAGGTCTAGTGTGTGAACTTTTTAAATATTTTCTATAATTAATTCACATCACTTACACACACACACATATATATTTATACATTAAAAAAGTGTAAATTAATATATTTTTAGATCTGAATTATTTCTCTGTAAATTGCATTACTATAAAATATTACTTTAATTTGACTCGTACATTCGAAACGATATAAAAAAAGTCATTAACTTAAAGGTGCTTTGAAAGGTAAAAGATCTGGGTCAATACCTGCATTAAATACTATAAAACTCCAGTTTAAGACCTAAGGTGATATTGTAAGTTAGTTTAGCGTAACCGGAAACTGGCTAACAAACAGAGTTTGTTTCGAGCTAAGCAATAAAGAAGAGCATAAGATATAAGCGAGAGATTATTAACGTTTCGTTTAAAATAATTCATCTATATTATTACATACCTTGACTATTTCCTTGCGTCCTTTTGAATTTCCTTTCAAATCAGATTAGGTTACACTAAGAATAGAGAATAAATATAATTATATTACATAATAACAAAACTATATACATTTATTTAATGACTACACGTTTTCGTAGTAACTGAATATTTGTTTAAGTTTATAATGACTAATACTTTATAATATATATATCCTGTTCTCAGTTATTAAAAATAATTCATAACGTACTGAAAAATAGATCACGTTAATTTAACACAATTTTGAAATTTTTCTAGAGCCAGAACTTACAAATCTAAATTCCACATACAAAGAAAATTGATAAATGAGCATATTGTTATTATCTACTGTTGTTATTATAAACTTCTTCTATCGAATCCTACTTTCTTAAAAAGAAACCAAAACAAAAATCGTCGAGAGTCATATAGTGTTACATTTATAGTTTTTATTATCGATAGGTTTATTCTTCTTCATCAGTAGGAGGTTTTCAAAAGTAAAACTGCCACAAGGATTAATGAATTACTAACCTCCACAAAAGCCCCTCGTTCTCAGAACAGCTATGTTATTACAATAAAGAAACGCTTTGACACTTTTACAGCTTTAATAATCCATCTATAAATCGTATAAATTTGAAAAAAAAAAGTATGTATGTTTTTAACACAAACTTGTCCTAACTCGTGTTTATAAGGAAAAACACGTCTGACGTGCATTTATACATTGATGTATAACACCACTTTTTTTCTAAATAACCAGATGTTTAATTATCAAAAGAATTATAATGTTTTAAGTAAATTATCAACAGAATTTGTAAAACTTACGGATGAGTATTCTTAGTTACTTCTGAGTATTTTTAGTTACTTCTGAGTATTTTTAGTTACTTCTGAGTATTCTTAGTTACTTCTGAGTATTTTTAGTTACTTCTGAGTATTCTTAGTTACTTCTGAGTATTTTTAGTTACTTCTGAGTATTTTTAGTTACTTCTGAGTATTCTTAGTTACTTCTGAGTATTTTTAGTTACTTCTGAGTATTCTTAGTTACTTCTGAGTATTTTTAGTTACTTCTGAGTATTCTTAGTTACTTCTGAGTATTTTTAGTTACTTCTGAGTATTTTTAGTTACTTCTGAGTATTCTTAGTTACTTCTGGGTATTTTTAGTTATTTCTCTGGAATGACAATATAACGTTTTTCAAGATAAAACTATGATGGGTTTGGCTTACCTCTTCTTTCTATGGTTTATTACTAAATATTGTGCTATACAAATCTTATGTGTGATCTGGCTGTAGGTAATTATACCTGTCCGCAGCTTTACCCATCATGAAACAATTATCCACGCTTATGCGCATGATCACGAGGTAAGCAGAACTAGAAATTCCTAGCATTCACATCTTGAGAAGAACACTCTGTCGCTTCAACGGAAAAATATTCTCTCCGTCTGGGGGCGCTGAAGCACACAGTGGTTGTCATGTGCTGCGTACGGATTGGTTGAGTTACACATCAGTCTAAACAACATTTTATGTCCAGTGAATGTTACTCGTTTGATTGGTAATGGAAACGGCTGTAATTCTTTCACTGAAGATACCAAATTACAAACTCAAACAATAAACATTCTGTACATTTAAATGTAACGAACATATCTTGCTATGGTCAAAGGAAAGCTAAGCTTCCCGGTGACAGCGCGCAAGCTGAATACTGGAAGAATGGCCACCCTCACTATAGATAAAATCGCCAGCACGATAATTCTCCTGCTGAGAGAATAGCGTAAAATGCCAAAAACGAGACAGACGTGCTGATGTATTTACACACGAACTTGTACCGGAAGTCTTTTTTAGTTTTTGTTTAGTTCTTTGTTAATATAGCTACCCGGAGTTAATCTTAAGAGAAGCAACCTTCTTATCTTTTCGGATACACTGTCGTCTCCCACGAGAGCATGTTGCACATGCTTGTGCTCATCTTTATATCACAATCTTCCCTCCACCAATCAAATGTCTTGAGATATTCTAACATTGCTTTCAAGTCTTGCAGTGTAACTCTCACAAATAATCTGATATATATTAACTGTGATGCTTTAACTACATAAAACAAAAATTTGCACAATTGTATAACTTTTCTTCTTCTTCTTGTGCCGGTTACTCAACTTCTTTGAATACTATTAAGCATAACCTAATAAATATGATTATTAAGCATAACCTAATAAATATGATTAAAACTAGTAAAACGCGAACATCTAAAGTTGGTATAAAAACTAGTTATTAGTTGCAGTCTTTGTTAAAACATGGCTTCTGAAGTAACCTAGTTTCATAAGTCGTGAAGCTGATATATCTCGTAATACGCCTTTTATTATGAAGAATATATCTAAACTTATTTAACTAAGTTTTGAAATGATTCATAAACTAATTGTAAAGAGTTAGGTTATTCTACTATTATCTCCACTACAAGTTAAATTTGTATAGTAAACGCATTATACTGAATAAGTCCAATATTCTTTTCTATTTAGGTCAACGAATTTATCTTAATGTTTAAACTCTTAAAGTTTGATAGCTGAAATAAAACGTCATATGAAAAAACAAAACAAAAAAGAAGAACATTCATTTAAATATTGTCCACTATTGAAAATATGTAAATGATGACTAAGAAAAGTTCAAGGAAGCTCAGGCAGCAGTTAACACTGAACAATAAGCAAGTAAACCACGAAAATAACACCAGCAAAGGAAGATATTCTCACATGTAAAAAAGGAACTTTAATGATTTTGTTTTATGAATAACATTTGTATATTTAAACATTAGAATACAATTAGCGCTATTATTGAAAATTCTAACTGCATGTATAAGCTCCGATATACAATACCTGGCATATAGTTATGTGAGGTGAACTTATCACTTTAAGAACTTAAAAAGTATGTACACCCAACACCAGAAACAAACATACTCGCCCTTTTAGCCGTGGGGGCGTTATAATGTGACAATCAATTCCACTATTCATTGGTAAAAGAGAAGCCCAAGATTTGGCGGTGGGTGGTGATGACTAGCTGCCTTCCCTCTAGTCTTACACTGCTAAATTAAGGACGGCTAGCACAGATGGCCCTCGTGTAGTTTTGCGCAAAATTCATAACAAACAAACAAACAAACCAGAAACAAACATTCTACTCATAACTCTTTACCCCCTCTGTGGATCCTTACAAAAGTTCACCTTTTAGTTGTTTCACAAAACATAGTAATATTTTCCTGCAGTCTTCACTTAAACATAATCGAAAATAAACTGTTATTACAGGAAGGATTCTTCAGCGGATTTTAATCTTCAGATGATTGAGCTCCTCAATTGAAGAACACCAGTAGAGAAACGATTCCATATTCTTGTGAAATTGATGTAAAATGTTAAACAAAAAATATAATTCAAACACATGAAGCTATAGATTTGATCACTATGTGTGAAAAAGAGTCTGTTATCTAGAGGAACTGATGTAAAAAATAAAAATAAAAAAAAATGAAGCATTTGACTTGACCGATCGTAGTGACCGGTCTGTGTGAAAACAAAATCTAGCTTATGTAACTAGGTGAGTATAAAGCGCTTAGTTTTCGAGTTGGATGGCTATCTAGGTTAATGAATGTGGTGTTTAGTTTCACAGAACTGCTCTAACTTTCAATCATTATAATTATAAGTTCACGTAACGAAACGTGTTTATAGTTTTTAGCCGTTTAGGGAACTGTCCATTAGGGTTATATAACAAAATTTAAAGCGAGAGCTTTTCTGTCAATTTGCAAATTGGTATTTAGGCTGTGAAAACACTTTACTATTCAGATGTAAAATATTTTACAAAATTTCAGATACTTAACCCTATCAAATTAAACTTTTTCTAAGTTAATTTCTTCAAAAAATCTTATTTAAGAATATTTGATGATAATTAGGAAATATACTAATTACTTTATCATGATTCATGTTCAGTACTTGGAAGACAATAAAAGCGAAAAGATTAAACATCATATTTGGCTAATCGTCAGACGAGCATACTGACATAAATATTCTATTATATAATTAGAAAATTCCAAGAAAATTTTCTAAACATACATTAGAGCTATATTAGAACCATTACTTGTTAATTAATTTCAATAATTGTAGTCAATGTATTTGTTATTCTAAAAACACTGATATTTTTGTTTAAAATAATCAGGCGATCCAATAAAAAGATTAATAATACTTTAATTTTTTTGTAAATTTTGAACTTGGTGGTAAAACGTCAAGATGAACACGATTGGTTGGTTGTTAAGTGCAAACTACATAATGAGCTATATGTCTCTGCCCACCACGGGTATCTAAGCCTGATTTTTAGCGTTGTAAGAACGCATGCTTACCGCTGAACCATTGGGGAACAGAGGATCACGAACATGTAATATTGTAATGTTAGATACAGTTTATATGTGTGACGTCATATTTTTAGTTGCGGCATAGTGGCTCATAGAATGGCTCTGCGTTTTTTTTTTTTTCATTTGCAAACTTTTAGCTCATAGCTCCGTCATCTCTTGACCGATTTAAGGTCTAAAAGAACTTCAAGTGTCGCAGCTATTGAGGATTCCCTCTTGTTTAACTTGGTGTAGGTTCACTTTAACAGTTTAATCTACCACACTGCCGAAAAACAAACACGAGTGTTAGAAGTCGACACGTGCGAACAGCTAGCATAATTTACTCAGGTATTATTGCACTTTTATTCATCTGTACAAGTGACTTTCAGCTATAAGTTGTGTATGTATATGAACTATTTTTAGATCAAACCTATGTGGTCCATTCTTTAGGCTATTTTGTCTCACTACAGAATTCAGGTACAACAGGACGTAAAGCTGTCATATGTGGGGCCTATCGGGTTAGTAAATTGATACCAAGATATAATTATATACTACATTCCATAGGCACTATCTTGATGTATCTTACGTCACACCTACATAAAAATATAATTTACTTAGAGTGTCTACAAATGTTCGTAACCAATAATCGCCTTACTAAGTCGTGTTCACGTTTT
Organism: Limulus polyphemus; assembly: GCF_000517525.1. NCBI lineage: Eukaryota > Metazoa > Arthropoda > Merostomata > Xiphosura > Limulidae > Limulus > Limulus polyphemus. The sequence goes on along the minus strand of NW_013665639.1, from coordinate 1,009,632 downwards.
GATTTGGTGTAAAGATACGGACGGGTTACCGTATTCTCACCTGCAATAACAGTGTAAAATGAGATAGAAAATTACAGTTAATGTACCGTAAACAAAGTCAGGGCATTAGAAGAATTTATATATGAAAATAAATTTAAAAAGGAACTTGCCATTGTACAAGTCCTTTTGTAACAATAATGCTTGGAAAATAGTTTTATAAGTAGGTTTAAAATTAAGGGAAACAAAAAGTAAAGAATAAGATTATTGGTATAAAATGACAAGTACACGTTTGATTTTAAACAAAAGGTTTTGTAGCAACTTATTACAGTAATCAAAAACCTCTCCTCATATCAGAGAATTACGTTATCATTCCTTCAGATGAGATGAAAAGACTTAAAACAAACTTCATAATTATTTGTTCAAGCCAACGTTTGTAAAGTATCTTTTTATATCCAAAAATAGGACAGTGTAGATGACATGTATACAGAAACACGGTATAATATATGGCAGTAAAGTTTAAAGTACGAATTTCTGACCAAGCGACTATTTTATTCAAGACAATTGTGATAATACAATAATCTTTTATTTATAAGTAAAAGAATGGATTGGTCTACTTTGGCAATACATTTGGTGAATTAGAATTGAATAACTGGTGATACTGTTACTAATTGTGTACTTACGTCAGAATTAATAAAGCCAACTAACCAAGTGTTTCATCAATGCCAGTACATGGACTTGTTTTCTTGAGTAGTAGAACCAGAAAGTCATCTTATTGAAGGTTATCATGAAGGTTATTATAATGAATAATATGAGTGTTTGTTAATTTAGCAACTTTCCTTTCCTCCTCATTTGTGGATCTGTGAGATTATTTATTGTTGACGAAGCATCTGAGAAATATTTTATTGAATCCTCAAAAAAGTCATAGAAATAACGATGGACTATTAAAAATAGACCAATTCTCACTCTCTTTGGACACAAAAAATTGACATTTTATAGATCAATATAACAGCAGAGATCATTGGATTGAAACATACTGTTAAAAAGCAAAATAATGGCGACAGCCATTGGATGGAAGCATAAATATCAAAGGACAAGATAACAGCAAAGTTCACAGAGTGGAAAAAAATAGATGTCATAGATAAAAAGCAACAAAAAACAAAACCAGAGAAAGCCGCCATGAGTACACTTTTTGCTGAAAGATGGTTCACAGCCTTTTCCGAGGAAGAATATTCATAATAGAGAGATGGAAATCCCGAGAAAGAGGGGGGGGGTACAGACCAATTCTAAATATTAATATAGCATCAGGGAGAGATGATCAGTAAACACAAATATGAGTATCTAACCCCAAATAGATAGCGTCTTATCCCACACAGATGTCTCCTACCTCTTCGAAACTAGTCTTCTAGAAAACCTATTTTCTCATTCGCCCAGGAAGGAGTGCTAACGAGTTGCTCCTACCATCAGACAGGACTAGAGGTGTACTTGACTTTGCAAGATGACTTAGATAATATAAAAATAATTCTTATTGGGCTATATAGTTCGAAAAGATTTCTCACGTAATGAGAATATTAAGTTTCAGAAAGTGTATAGTAAAGCAAGGTAAGCTCTTGTTACTATCATACTAGTCACGTGAGCAGATATAGCTGCATCAAGATAACAAGCCAAGCCAATGGAATAAGAAATTTTAAAGGTAGTAGAAGACCTGGCACAACGTTTTCATTAAGTGCAATTAACTCTGAGTAAAACACCCTGCCCTTGTAAATTAGTGATCCACGTTTACGAGCTTTTATCTTCAAATGCGAAAAGACAGCTACATTGTAAAGTTTCTCTTTACGGTTGGAAATTACTTGCTTCTGACTTTTGGAATCGGTTACATAATTGAGAAAAATAAGTGTTACATAAAATTAACCTCTCAACCAGGTGTTTAAGTAATTATTGATAAAAGAGTACACACACATATATTTACGAGAAGCTAGCTATAAGATTTATCTAAAATTAAAATATTAAGTTTCGTCTGTGCTTGCTGGTGTTCGTGATTACAGCTGGAGTAGAACGTTTCCATCACAAAGAAAATATAAGCAGCTTCACAATTCTTGACACTAATTACAGCTGTTGTTGGAGCATGCAGAAACCATAAACAAAAAGTAATGTACAACTCTGAAGGCAGGATGATAGAATTAAGCTACAGAGGCACATGCAAAGCAGGAAAATATAATAAAAAGAAGCAGGGAAAATTTGCATCGGTTTATAAAGTGTTGACCTCTAATATTTTTATCTTTTGAGATATAATTTTCTTTTTATTCCCATAACTATAGTGTAGTACAAAATGAATAAGTAAAAGATATTCAAATCAACATATCTCACGTTTTTCCGTTTTTCCCAGGCTACCGGTACAGTGGAAGCACGGAAATTCACGCTGAAACTGAAACCACACTAACTTAACAGCTATTAGGCCTACGTGATGCCGAAGGTCTTTGCCAATAATGAAGATCCTGGTGGAGAATCCCATCTTAACAACTTTCAGTTTATATGTGTAAGCTTTTATAAAATGGACCAAGTTTAACATCAATGTATTCTCCTCCTATTGGGGGCCAACTGTCCTGTATGGGGCGTCCTCTTATGACCCCACAGCCCATTCATCACACCACTAATCACGCTGGTGTGCTCAGCGTGAGCTGGATTAATTGCGAACGTGCGGACTATCTTCAGTATTCGCCCAAGGTGCTAGCTTTATGGATGAGTGCCCTACGCCCCCGTTGGTTTGATTTATGGGGCGCTAGAGAGGTGAAACCGTCGAGAATTCCCCATCCAAACCTGTGCTAATAAGGCAAGTTTTAAACCTCTTACGGTTCTGGAGGGAAGGGGCACTCAACGTTTTCGGCCACCCAAATCCTAGGTGTGGGCGGAATACAAATATTAACACAAGTTCCGTGATCTTGACAACAAAATTACTGACCACTCGTACAATAGCGCTATCTGATATAAAAATATTTTCTAAATAAAAAATAAATGTATTTCTCTCGTGTAATGAGCGGTATCCGGTTTAAATTTCATTTAACATTTGTTAATTATTCTATATATACATATATATACGTTATTGATATACTATTTAATAAGAAACCAGTAATTACAAACACGTACAAATCGCAGTAGCGAGAAATCGATAATTCATATCATACGGGGAACGCGTGGCGCCATCCCTTAACAAATATTGCAACTACATATTTGGATATTTGAAAGTGGTTTTCATTTGTTAGTTTTTCATAACAAGTAAATATTATGTTGAGAAGCTCATAATAGAACAAGTATCACATTATTCTAGCTATATAATTCTAACTTTTGTAATATTAGAATTTCTAAGAGTAAATAAATAAAGAAGAAAATTGTCTCATTTCTTGTTACCTAGTTTTATCAACGCATGTTTATTTATTTATGAAGTATAACACCCCTTAAACCAGAATAATCCACTAAGATATATATATATTATCGAACTTCCCTATTTGATCTAGGTCAATAGCACAGGGTAGATGAATCTATGTACCATATAAAGTTGTGTTTTACATTACAGCACTAAAAGAGGAAATAAATGCAGCTATATTTTGTTTTAATCTAACAATAGGAATCTCATGGATTTGTAGTTTCTTTACTATACATTCTTAAAGTGAGAAATGACGCCCAGAATTTTTGAAAACAGACGTTTTGTGTGTGACCTTATGAAAACAAAATCGAATTAAGCTATGGTAGAAAGAGTAGTCAAAAAATTAATGGGTTAATTCTAAGAAATATATATTGACTTATATATTAAAAAACTGATATAAAATAACTTCAGATAACTCTAAGTTATTCAACTCTACTTAGAAACGTACAATATGCTTGTTTTCAGCTGCTACCGCAAGCTACTGTTCATACTATAAATGATTGTTTGTTACTAAACAGTTGAAAAAAGTTAATAACCATTTACTCCTTTTTCTATTAGATTTTACTCGAATATTCTTTAGAATATTCCATCTTATCAAAAGGAGCAGTAGTCGTTTGTTATTAAGCACAAAATAATGCCAAGGGTTATTTGTGATCTGCCCAACACGGGTATCGAAACCCGGTTTCTAGCAGTATACGTCCGCAGACATACCACTGTGCCACTGGAGGCAGCGAAAGAAGTAAAAAAGTTAGTTTAGAAACCTGTTTCTGCTGTTTTGAAATAAATGTTCTTAAACATTATAAACATATAGTCTAGTAGAAATAAGAGTTGAATAGGGAAAAATTCTAATACATTAATTCCACTGCAATTTTATCAGGACACATGTTCTGTACAACATACTAAAAACAGGACAAAATTGGGAGAGGCAGAATCGCTTTTTACTTTTTATTTTTTTTGGGGGGGGGTTACAAAAATCTTCCATTCGACCTTGGGAATATATGGATCAGTAGGTACTAGTCGCACAACAGAAGTAATATTTTGTGGAATCAGCATTAAGTATGCTCTTTTGATTGGTAGAATTCAATACCGCTTTGTTTTAATAAGATAATATATATGTATCTACCATTCACCGGTAATAGTCTGGTTGTTTCAAAGAAAATGATGTTTCTGAAAAATGCAGAAGTCAGAAATTATAGCTATTCTCGCCTAATTACGTTACCTAGTGTTTGGATATAATTAACTGATAATTCGTACAAATTCATCCACTACAGCTGCTACATGCTTGTAGAATGTAGTCCGTTACATCCTTAGGTGAATCTTGAACCAAAGCTTACATCAATATTTGATTTGAAGTTACATTTGATCATGCATATTAATTAGGGTGGTACTGGACCTTTTTCATTAGTGATTCGATGAATTAAACCATTTACATTTACTAAATGACGCATAATATCTTTTATTTGAATAACTGTTCGTTTTTATGGAAACAATAATGAGAATGGTCACAGGTCCACTAACATTGAAAATTTCTTGAAATCAAAATCTCTCAATAGCTTTGAATTGCAATAAATATTCAGCAGTTAAGTAAGTTTTTATTTGTTTACGTTAAAAGTTCGTGATAAGTAACTCTTCCATCTGTTACTGCTTACTGTTTCGATGAATTACGTGAGATGGACAAATTGATATTTTGTGCTAAACTTCTGATGTAGCTTGTACACTTTGAAAAGTTTAAATATCTCAAACTTTAGTTTCAAAGCTATTTATCATTTAATGGCTCTCTCACACACACACACATACATATATTTTGAGGATTGTTGTACCCCCGAATATCCTCCCTTCCCAATCACTTCGCCTGTCTCGATTTTGTCCGATTTCTAGTAGAGGAGATATGAATAATACATAAAAAACAAAAATGCGGAAAAACTTTTTCTTACAATTGTTTTTTTTTTCTATTTCGGTGATAGTTTGGGTTATTTCTATTAGACTAGCATCGATGAAATAGTATTTTTTAAGTTCAGGCTCCACAAGCTGTTTTAGAGTTAATTTAAAGTACTGACCTAGGGTGTGTCGTTCCTGGGTGATAATATTCACATAGTTAGCTACTAAAAGCCCGTATATAATCGATAATTTAATTGGTGAGAGTAAAGTGAAAAGTTTAGTGGCCAACTGAAAAGCCTAAACCGGATGTATTTAGCACTTAGCATAGAATACTAAATATGAAACACATTAGGTATTATAGGAAGAAACTGATATGAAATTCCAAAATCTGATTTAAAATCAGGTAATGGAAGCAAAGTGAACAGGACTTTCTGTAAATGATAAACTGTCAGTATATATATATATCTGGTCTAGTTGGATTTCTTTAAGGAGATAAGACATTACAAGAAAGGCGTTTTCACTGGTGTCAGAACATGAGAATCATGACTCTGAATAACGCATCACAAGAGAGTAGACACAGTATCCACAGGAAAGGTGTGAGGGTTAAGGTTAAGGTCGTGATAGAAGAAGCATTTATTTATTCGAATATAGTTGTTTAAACATTTGTTTGCTAGATTTTACGCAAAGCTGCACGAGGGATTTCTGCTTTAATTGTCCCTAATTTTGAATTGATAGTCTAAAAAGAACATAACTAGTCAAAACCACCCATAACCAACTCTTGGGCTACTCTTATCAAACCAAAAAGTGGGATTTGACCTTTACGTTTAAAACACTACAATAGCCCCAAAGTACGGAGCGCGATTTTTATTTTATTTTATTTTTTCTTCGTAACGGAGCGCGAACTACAGATTCTCAGCCCCATAGTCCAGCCCGCCAATGGGTCACTCGTTTCCTGGAAAACGACAACACTTGTTTTGATAATAGGCCTTTAACCATTATATATATATATATATAAATAGATGCTTGCTTCTGACACTGATTTTTGGTTAAATGATCCAATACTATTATATCTCCAGAATACTTCAAGGTTGATTTACGTATCAGATAGAACAATTATTGAAAGTTGTCAACTGGAACTGAATGACATCCACTTAAACAGCAGAAGTGTTTTTGACAAAACTCTTTTAAATCAGCTTAATTTTAAAATGTCAAATAAAAAAATGTATTGAAGTTTGTTGTCATGAGATTAGGCGTAATAGAAGTATTTAAGAAGTTGTTTTTGAATATGCAATCACTATCCATCTCACGGCATTAACACTAAAAAAGTCGCCATTAAGAGTTTATTGGGATAGGCAGAAGGGCGGTTTGGAAACATAGCGATAAAATTATTAGAACAAAAGGTTTTGTTGACAGTTTGTATATATTTCTTCATGTGTCATATATACACATATATTTATCTAGACCCTCCTGTCTTACTTTTAGACACGTCTGACCGCCTCATGTGTAAATTACTTCGGTAGTTTTGAGGTGGAAAACGCTGCAATTAATTCACGGGTGACGTTCTGACAACAACTTGGTTAGCTTGACAGTTTTTATCAGAAATAAAAGAAACCCTCTAGCGACGGTTGCACAGGTGGGGTCAGGTGACAGGGTAAACATCCTGAAGCTGATGTTTCTCTCTCCTCGGTCTTCTCATTAACGGTGGGCACCTTAGCCTTCAGGCTGTGCTACTAATGAGAAGCACACCCTTGGGAAGACCGTAACTGACATTTATAATTAAGAAATAAAAATAAAACGTTTTTCTTTATGAGTTAAGCACATGGGCATGAATGAGTCTGTATGGTAGCTCTGAAAAAAAAAAACCCTTAGTAATCGTCTCAGAAGTGTTACTGCTCTTTGTTCTTCATTATATGCGGTCAAAAGTAATTTCATTCTATCTATACCTAATTCTATTCCACTGAATACGATCATAATAAATTTTATGAAAGTAGTAACGAACGATTAAATCTAACGTTGTCAAAATGTTTACATCTATTATGCAAATGTTTATTATCGATTAAACACTGAAACTTACAGCTTTGGTAGTTGTGAACTGATCACCATGGTAATCTCACTTAGATGTCTGAAGTTTAGATTTAACGAACTGGAATATAATTATTAGATAGTTACGTTTTAGAGTATTTCAATGTAATAAATTTGTGAATGACATTCTTAAATGACGCAATATAAAACTTTGTGATGACAGTGCCATTTGTTGGAATAACATTTTATGTTATAACTTATCTGAAAATTCAAACTAGCAATATTTTAACTATTTACACTTTTTTTTTTGTTGTTGTTTTTTTGCCAAGAGATTTTGACATGCACACGACGTTTTGTTTTGTTATGGTTCATGGCACTTCACAGTTAGTCAAAACACAGTTTTTTTTGTTTTATTATAGGTTATGGAATATGATCTTCACAAGTGACACACGCACAACATTTTGTTTTGTTATAGGTTATAGAATATATACGTCACAGTTGACACACACACAACATTTTGTTTTGTTATAGTTTGTGAAATACATACTTTAAAGCTGACACGTACACAATTTTTGTTTTGTTATAGGTTATGGAATATATACTTCACAAGTGACACACACAACATTTTGTTTTGTTATAGTTTGTGAAATATATACTTCACAAGTGACACACACATAACATTTTGTTTTGTTATAGTTTGTGAAATATATACTTCACAGCTGACACGTACACAATTTTTGTTTTGTTAAAGGTTATGAAATATATACTTCACAGCTGACACACACAACATTTTGTTTTGTTATATTTTATGGAATATATAGCTAGTTTTAACACGAATTTCCTTCGATACACATGGACACAACACTATGACTGGTACGGAGTTCATGCCATATATATAATTCATAGTTGATAAGTACACAAATGTTCTTTTGATAGATTAGGTAATATATAACCCACAATTAAGACGTACGCAGTTCTTCTTTTCTAATTGATGTGATATATAATTCTCAATTTACAAGTACTAAACCACTAAGAAACAGTTCACACGACAATTTTCTTAGAAAACCAGCTACAATTAATGATATTAGAACTAATGGCGTAATTATTTTCTGCTGAATTTCAATTTGAGATCCATATCACTACTGAACAGAAAAACAACTTTCAATTCTGGTAACGTGAAAAACAACTGTGGATCTATGGTTTATTGTTAAGACAAAACTGAAAACTGTTTTCACAAACTAACAAATGAGGCTTTCAGCTAATGACATAAATCATGCAATTTTGAGATTCGCAAATGACGTCTTATGATGTGGTTTATAAGGATATCAATAAATGCTAATATTTAGAATGCAGGATAAATACATGTATATGTATCATACATTCTAATGTATGGTAATCAGTCAGAAGTGTTACCAGTCGTTACTACTTATACCCCAGGGTTACAAGTTAATATTAAGGAATGCAAGATTTGATTGCTTCCTGTACTTATAATACTACAAGAAAAAGCAGTTGGTTGAAGAGTAGTATTAAAGTTGCAAAAGCGCCCCCAACCAAACAAAATCCAGAATGAAAATAAATATAAACAATATTTGGAGCCTGACATGAAGGTGCTTTGAATATTAATATATTAAATACACTCAAGAAGATCATACCTATTTATATATATATACACAAACATACATACACAAGGGCGTTAAATCACTCTAATTTCACGTATATTCACTTTTCAAACGACCAAATTGCACATGCTTAAGCAATTACGACAAATCCTGTCATATCTTCAACCACTGATAAAGAATCTTTACTTTCTTAGCACAACTCCAATCCCCTGAAAAGGCTATTTAAACAAGAGCTAAGTAACAGAAGTTGCATCTGATGTTGTTTAGAGTTGCCTCTCATGGATTTTATTTTATTTTGAAACTATGCTGAGCACGAGAAACATTGTTTTAGTAAGACTCCACACTACATCGAATAGTATACTAAAAAGTTTTCATCGCGCGCGCCCAATCGTTAAAGTGTTTAAATAGCAAAACTATTTACTTACATCATTTCACATGACTCTGCAGACAAACAGGTATTTTAAAGAGATGTAAAGGAAAGTTAGTAACATCAGATAAAAGAGTTCTAATATAATATAATGCACATTCTTATGATGTAAATTTTGGAAAATAAAGTCAAAATAAAGATAGATTTAATCGAGAAAGTTCTTGATGTAACAGTAAGAAAAAGAAGTCCGAAAGTCATCTATAATTGTTAATTTTCTTCACAAGAATAAACACACACATCCATTCACACTAACAAAAAATACCTCTCTATATGTATGTACTTATATACATCTCTATCTATAAGTATTATTTACTTCGTGGGACTGAAGTATTGTAATACATTCCTCTATAAGATAGTATAGTTCTGAAATATATATATGAAAGCAGCTGATGTTTAATTCTGATACACTGAAATGCATGACTGTGAAGCACGCACTTTTCCTGGAAACAAAGCCTCATGTAACGAAAGTATATTAGCAGGCATGATGACGTAGAGACTGCGATGCATTGAGTATGCTTGGCTGTACTTTTGGTACCCATTTTTGTTGGAATGTGATAGCTACTTTGTTAAAAAAAGAGAGCGCGTTTCCAAAATTAGGCTTAAAAGACGGCAGAAGAAAATTAATCTATCCAGCATCAGCTAATCAGCGTGAGATGTATTTAATCTTCTCACTTTGGCTTTATATTCGCCTTTCAACTTGTGATACTTAGAAACGCTTTATCTTCTGTCTTGTTACCTGTTATTTTTACTTGAAGTTACTATTCACAAATAACATAAGGAATGTCATTCTCTATAGATTCGATTTCTTTGCATCCAAATAAATTGAGGCAATTCCGTACCCATCTATCTAGGGTCCTGGATTCTCGTTTACTGCGGTGATCTGACCACATGTGTATATTAATACTCAAGAATATATAGTTTGGTGCTATGATCGAGATCCAGTGTATTAAGTGTTGAACTCAACTAATGTCTAATTAGTATGTTAGTCAAATCTGCTTACACTACTGTTCTTATTGCCTTCTTTCTTTTCTTCTTCACTAGCAAATTAAGCCAAAGAAACCATGTCTTAATATAATAGGAAAAAAGAGACATGCACTGGCTTAGGGTCAGAATAAGAGATGTTGAGATCTGTTTGTCAGAGCTCAGGCTTGGAAATGGAATACACAGAAGCACCTCACAAAGTGCTCCGAGAATTCGTTTGCTTGTTTGTGTTGAATTTCGCGCAAAGCTACACGAGGGCTATCTGCGCTAGCCGTCCCTAATTTAGCAGTGTAAGACTAGAGGGAAGGCAGCTATTCATCACCACCCACCGCCAACTCTTGAGCTACTCTTTTACGAAGGAATAGTGGGATTGACCGTCACATTATAATGCCCCCACGGCAAGGGCGAATAATTTTGGTGTGATGGGGATTCGAACTCGCGACCCTCAGATTGCGAGTCAAGCGCCCTAACCACCTGGCCATGTCGGGCCTCCGAGAATTTTCACTTCCTTCTATATGCATGGAAAATGTTCAGTTAACCCAAAATGATGGGAGAAGTTGGTGGTGATGGGGTAATAGATCAACACCTTGAAACCATGTGTGGAGGCTTGGTTAGTGCATCCAAACATTTAACGTCCAGTGAAAGGCATCCAGTTCCTGGTGTTATGTGATAAATGAACAAGCAGGGTTGAAACGACAGTAGACGCGAATGACCAAACAATACAATTTTAATCATACTAATAGCAAAGAATACAGAAAGGTGTAGAGGATGAGCTAGAACTGGCAGGCGTAGATTATTAGTGGAGCATCTGCTGAGTGGATGTGACTCTCATCAACAAAGTCTGTCTTGAGGCATTGGTGAACATGATAAAGTTTCTGCCAACACATTTTCTCTGCCAATGGCTAGCTCTCAGCGTTCTGAATACGAAACATACCTTCTACACAAACACAGAGACCAAAATTGACATCCTTATGTATGTTAACACACGAACTGGCATAATTTAATACCTTTTACAAAAGGTGGTGAATAAAAACAAAGACACTCACCAACTTACAAAGTCGTAGCAAAAGAGGACATGAGCTAATCTATATGAACGATTAAACAGATTGCTGCATGGAATACTTAGTATCAGTATTACACTGTCCGACATCTTCTAGTGGTCCTGGATGGCCCAGCCATCGATGCTATTGAGCATCTTAATATAAATCAGTTAGAAAGCTGAGATTGCAGTATTGATGAGATTTGCTGCAGGTTCAATTACACTAGGTTGTATCTGAAAACCATAAATTTGGAATGACATAAAATATAATCATTATATTGACTTTTTGAAAAACATTATTGAGACATGGTGTAACAGACTACAAGGCTGCTCCTAAGGAAAGGGTATATTAAGAGAGCACCTGCAGCATCACCTAGAAGAGATAAACAAATGTTGGCCCATGAATGTGCAAGACAGCGATCCTGATCAAAGTTTCGAGTCTATTTAAACTGGTGCTAAGTTTGTAAGAATAGAAGTCCAGCTCCAGCCCATTCTTGGTACAATAATGTCTAGGATCAAGGTAATCAAGGTTGATCTTGGGTCAAGTACAGGCATTCTAGAGATGGATTTGTAAAACAGATCAGGTATGACTCAAAGAAGTATGTTTGCCGCTTTGCGGATACACCTCAATGTACGAAGCTCACTGAAAAGTGTTTCAAATTTTATCTATTCAAATAACTTGAACAAATACATAGATTCATCCCATTTTAGCATCCAACAAAAACAATATGTTTAGGAACAAGATATAAAAGCCACTAGACTAGCTAATTTAATCTCAATGTTTTTCTGGTCATATTTGGCTACCAACCAGAAAGAAAGTAATGAACTCACTGAAAAAGTACAGAAAGTGATCAATTCAAGTTAATTGTACTTGTTCGGGTGCAGTTTGGTATGCCTCTACTAAACAACACAGACACGTATAAGAATTCTTGATAGACACAGAAGCTACCCAAACTTCCCAATTTTGTTAAACATCGGGTAGAATCAAACCACTACTCATATCAATTTATACTAATTTTGTTCTAGCGAACGGATACCACTAAGAAGTGGAAGGAACGTTTGATTACACCCCATTAATTGTGCAATCGTAGCTGAGCTTGGCACAGACATTGTCATTTTGTGCCTGAGCTGTCTGTGAGTATGATATGTAAAATGTGTTAGTTACAGCTTAGTGGAAAGATGATCCAGTGTCATCCAGGTATAAGTCAGCAACAATTTAGATCGCAGTTAGAGTATTCATCTCAGTGCACAAATCATTACAAAACCCCTGCATGAAGCACACTGTGTAGTATCCAATAAATAAGGTACTTTTGTTTAGACCACAGTATCTTCAAGAACAAATTATCTGTCAGTAATTATATGTAATTACAAGCAAACAGCCATAAAATTGCTAGGCGGCTTAGTCATAGACATGGTATTTGAAGGAAAGTAAGTGAAATTAGCAGCATAACTGGCATTAATTTAGTCACGCCAAGCCCATAAATTAGAACAGGTCTTCCAGAACATTCGATGTCACTAGTAGGAGATAACGCTTCACAGTGAGTTGCTGGTATAATATGGCGACATCTTTGTAAGACCAGTTGGCTAGAACAAGCTTAATCCAGCCTGATATAGACACCAGAGATCCACAAGCAATGAAACAACCACCTATGGACACAGCTAGTGTATAACTGGAATGGATGTTGAGAAACAAGATCATATAACTATTGGAATATTAATGTCATCATCAGTAGTGACTGCGAAAATTTACTAAGGCTCAGCGTGTACTTTCAGGGTAGATTAATATGGTAATGTGCATCATTACGTGGTCTGCAATGTGAAAATATCACATACATGAACATGATATATTAATGTTTGGCTCCTAGGATAATCAAGTCACAAGCTGTCTTTTATCAAATATTATTACTACGTGATGAGTAAAGAAATATTAGCAGTTGTAGTATTCATTAAGTATTTCTGTCGCTATCTGTATGGACTAGAGCTTATTGTGAAAACAGAAAGTGCGTTACCGAAGTGCTAATAAGCTTTAAAGAGCCAGAAGAGACGCCTGCACATTAAACAGTAGTGCTGCAAAAGTTCAGCTTTGTTGTATAACAAGATCCAGAAAATGCCATGTGGAGTATTTTGAAAGAAAATAAAACAATATTTATTTACAGAATGTCTTGATACGGGACTATATGATTGAAGTCAAGGCTAGAGTTATCCCCCTTGTGGAAAAGAAAATACCGTAAATAAACCAATCAGAATAGAAAACATCCATATGGAAATCCTGAGAACTTCCACAATTATACCAACCTCAATCAGAGTTTCCTGGTATGGACGTTCCTATACTGACCTGACCATTTTAGTATCCTGGCCAATTTTTAAAGAGCAGCCAATACTGAAGAGAATAAGAAAACGGAGACCAACTGAAAGGGGCTTAGTACCAGCTGACACTAATTATGAAACAGAAAAGAAGCTTAAACAACTATGTACAGATCTCTAGTGGGCCTGAGACCTCATTAAAGTAATATCTGTGACTAAAGAGTTTCTTGTCATACACAAAGTAGCGATCTGGCCATCCAAAGAATAAAAATTATCTGTGCCTTGTTTTAGTTACATATATATAAGTGGGAAACGTATAAAAATTTAACTAGAAGTTCAATTTAGAAAAACAAAAATCACCAGATTATAAAATTAAGAACTCAAACATGTAATATGCGTTTACTTTAACTATATAATTTGTTTTTTTTTATCTTCTAAATATTCCAAATTCTAAGTCTTTATATAAAAATATATTTATATTCTTATTTACATGCTTATCGTTCTTTCTATCTAGTATAGTACACACCTGTCTTTTTATTTTCAATATATTTTATGCAGGCATATTTATCTGTATTACATGTCTCTCCCTCTACTTACAATTCACAGTTAATTTCAACATGTTTCATGAACGATAAGCCAGGCCTGTTCTTAATAATTAACAAGTATTGACGTATGTAAAAGGTCAAATGATATGTACACAGGCTATGTAAATCCGTTTTGAAAGATTGATAAAGCATTATGGGACCAGTAACTGTGTGGTATTCCTTAGTTTAATTAGAATGCTATGATGAAAAGAAAATGTTTCGAGTATCCAAAATGTGTCTGGGTCAAAATATGGTTTGAACCACAGGACAAAAACATAATATTTTAAAGTATCACCCGCATGGAAGGAGTTTATATAATGAGCGTTGAAAACCTCGCCTGTACATCCAACAAGTTATCCGGCTCCAATTAAAATATCAGCCAAAAGGTTTTATGGTAGGGTGGCTATCGTCGGTGTTCCTCCCTCGCCATAAAGAAAATTTGTTGCTTCATTTACGGGCCCCAGCGTGAAGAAGGAGTAAATGCAACCGCAATCTAAACGCGTCAAACTCCGGTGGTGATGCCTCCCGCAGAGAAGTTAGAGTAGATGTGGGGCAGAGGCGATGAAAGAGCCGAACTCCTCAGGCAAACCGTGTGGCTGGCCGCGGCGTTAAACTATATACGAACGATGTGGATTTTTGATGAATGATACAGTAGGATCGTAATAGCACAAACCCATGCCGATCGTGGGACCACGATTTTCCTGGCGGCAGCAGCAGGGCCATGAGTTTCGTCACCTTTCTATTTTCCAGTCTGTTATTTTATACTGAACATCCCATTTACTCTCAAACAGTAAGAGCTTCGAACTTATAAATACGCACCGTAAAAATTTTCGGAGTTTACAAGTAGACCTAGTGTCACTTCTACATAAAAGACTCGTGATTGTGCGTGTATGCAGACATAAATTAGGTTATACCTATCCTAGTTATGTACAATAGTTTTTGGAAACATAAGTAATAGTAAGCTGCGTTATTCTATCTAAAAGCAAACCGGAGATCTGTACGCGTCTTCCTTTCATTATACGATTCCTGTACTTTGTAATGATTATGATTTCTCTTTATCTCCCGTGAACGTTACAAGGTGCAGATGTCGAGTTAGCAGAGAAAATGATTTAAATTATTTTCTGTTTCAAGAAATTTGAGCAATATATAACTATGTACATAAACATACCTAAACTCCACATTAAAATGTAGTGATCTCTTAAGAAGATCAAAATACAATAAAGTATTCATAACACTAAGTTGAAGCTTTAGAGAATGTGAACAATAATGATTACAACAAAAGTCCCCTTCCCCGGTGGCCTAGCAGTAAGCTTGAGAGTTTATAATGGTCAAATTAGGGGTTTAATTCCTGCTATGAGCGATTTTGCGCTTACCAACAAAACAAACAAACAAATCATAAGTAAAATATGTACTCAGAACGAACAACAGTTGAAATAGTGGGCATTGCAGTTAGTGCTACCGTGAGCTGTTATACATTTAATTAACAAAATCTATCTCAGCCCCCAGTGGCACAGCGGTATGTCTGCGGACTTACAACGCTAGAAACCGGGTTTCGATACCCGTGGTGGGCAGAGCACAGACAGCCCTTGTGTAGCTTTGTGCATAATTAAAAAAACAAACAAACAAATCTATCTCATACATAAAGCATACACACATAGTTATATTTCAAGGGCTGCAATGGTTTTATTGTCTTGAAATTTTTACATGTTCAACAGTAATCCCTGTCCGCTGAATCCGAATATTATATCCATTTTTCTCCATCACGTAGAGAATTTTCCCAAAATGTCATAATGTAATATATAAAAGAAAGACCACAACACGTATTTTTGAGACTACAAGACGTAGATTTGACAAACAAACAAAAAAAAATCAGGATGTATGAAAATGCATATTCGTTTGACATCAGTTTTCTTCCCTTGTCTTCATTCTGTTTGTATTTTTTGTTAACAAACATAATAATAAAAAATGTCATTGTGGTAAAATAATAATTTGATCTAAATAAGATTTTTTTATTTCTTCCCGATTTGTTAAAAAATCCTTACGTGATAGGGTTTGGTTTAGTTTGTTTTGAATTTCGCGCAAAACTACACGAGGGCTATTTGGCTAGGGTAAGACTAGAGGGAAGGCAGCTAGTCATTACCACCAACCGCCAACTCTTGGGCTAGTCTTTTACTAACAAAAGTGGGATTGACCGTCACTTTATAACGCCCCCACGGCTGAAAGGGCGAACATGTTTGGTGTGACGGGGATTCGAACATGCCAATCTCAGATTGCGAGTCGAGCGTCCTAACCATCTGGCCATGTCGGGCAACGTGATAGGGAAAAATGAATATTATTTTCGAAATCTGTATATCTGAATTATAAAAAATTCGTTATGAAAACCCAAACAACTTTTATGAAGCTAAAATTCGAAGGCTTGTGTAATCAGTATCCAAAAATGAAATTTCCAAAAACTAGTTTTTTTTTATTATTATAAAATAGCCTTTCTCGACAGGAGTGATAAATACGTGATAGCAATTCCTGAACAGGCCAGTATATAGTCTGAAAATATGTCTTGAAGAGAAGACGATATAAAACTAACTTCTGATCAAACCGTTAGATTATGTGATAGCAAATCCCGGACAGGCCAGTATATAGTCTGAAAATATGTCTTGAAGAGAAGACGGTATAAAACTGACTTCTGATCAAGCCGTTAGACTATGTGATAGCAAATCCTGAACAGGCCAGTATATAGTCTGAAAATATGTTTTGAAGAGAAGACGATATAAAACTAACTTCTGATCAAGCCGTTAGACTATGTGATAGCAAATCCCGGACAGGCCAGTATATAGTCTGAAAATATGTCTTGAAGAGAAGACGATATAAGACAAGTTGTCATATGAAATACAACTAGCTGCTGAAGAGGTTGCTAGTCTACTAAAAGAATTGCTTCTTAGACATTATAACACTAACAACTGAATAGGTCGTAGGACTTTATGACAGTAACAGATGAAAAGGCCGTTATCCGCTATGACATTAACAACTGAATAGACAATAAGACATTATGACAACGACTCCTAAACAGGCCATTAAACGATATGACTGTCAGTTCTGAAGAGACTCTTTAGCCGATATGAACTTCGGATCATGTCGTTCAACGATTAGACATTATGTTACGTTGTAATTTCTCAAAAGGCTGTAAACAACGTGATAGCATCTTCTGAATAGGACGTTAGATAACATGACTGTAACTCCTCAACAAGCAGTTAGACGACATGATTTTAACATTAGACGATAACAGGCGTAGACAACATGACTGTAACTTCTCAACAGGTCGTTAGACTATATGAAAGCTGTTTATGAGTAAAATGTGAAAATATATGAGAGTAACTCTTAAAGAACTCATTAAACTACACAAAAGAACTTCATCAAAAGACCACTAAATTATGTAAAAATATTAGTACTTTTGTTAAATAAAATATTAGTACTTTTGTTAAATAAAATATTAGTACTTTTGTTGAATAAAATATTAGTACTTTTGTTGAATAAAATATTAGTACTTTTGTTGAATAAAATATTAGTACTTTTGTTGAATGAAATATTAGTACTTTTGTTGAATAAAACGTTAGTACTTTTGTTGAATAAAATATTAGTACTTTTGTTGAATAAAATATTAGTACTTTTGTTGAATAAAATATTAGTACTTTTGTTGAATAAAATATTAGTACTTTTGTTGAATAAAATATTAGTACTTTTGTTGAATAAAATATTAGTACTTTTGTTGAATAAAAAAGAAATCCTCATCATCTTCTCTTATGGAGCTTGAAATGTGTATACGCTTGCAAAATATCACCAAAACATGCTATAGTCATATGCATAACGTGTTTCTCGTCAGTGCATAATCGTTTCGTTTGCTTTGTCTCATCTTGTCACGGCATGCTTATATCCAGTGTCCTAAAAATCATTGACCAGTTAAATAAACGACATATCAATTTATAGTTTCTAAATATTTTGGTAAATATATATATATATATACGTGAGCGATGAAACACCATAAGGCCTCAGATGATATAATGTATTTACATTAATTGTATTTTAAATAAATCAGTTACGACAACTTATGTTGCAATTTGTTCTGAAATAAGCAAAAACAAATTCCGAATGTATGATGAAATCTATTGAATGATACAGATCTAAAATAAGGAATATCCTGACTACACTTTGGAAACATAGAGAGCTAAAACTGCTGATTTACCTGTAAGCTATACACGGAACGATGTAGGCGGGAGAAAAGAACCTGAAGCTGTTCATTGAGCCTTCCAATTACCGAAACCTACAAAGTAGCGCACAAGCTAAACGTTTGAAAGATTAAGTTGTTCCGGCGTATATAA
This sequence comes from Limulus polyphemus, assembly GCF_000517525.1. Taxonomy (NCBI): domain Eukaryota; kingdom Metazoa; phylum Arthropoda; class Merostomata; order Xiphosura; family Limulidae; genus Limulus; species Limulus polyphemus. The sequence continues at coordinate 991,011 of NW_013665639.1, read as the reverse complement.
GTTTGATGTATGGCTCACGGATGGACGTAAATATGCGAATGGGCACCGAAACCTTTACTTCATGTCATAATTTAGTTGAAGAAGTTTCAAGTTGTAATGGGAACGATTCAAGTTATGTAGAGCTACACGCTCATCAACGTAGGTATAGCCAATTGAACTGGCCGGCTGTCTCTCACTTCAGGGCTGTTTTAGATCCGTATGTCTTCTCCTCATTCTTAAATCATCGTTCATTAGTGGGGGCTAATGAGCTCTCGGCAACTACTACATATTTATGCTAATCTACCAACCATATAGGTTACTTACCTTTTGGTGAATCTGTAATGTACCCGAATCCTAGCTCAAAATCTTGTTTTTTACAAATTCTTTCGGGTATATCAACTTCGCGAAACACAAAACACCACGTATCGTAAATGTGAAGAAACTCGGGTAACAATAGACGTAGTTATCTTTAAATTGATAACACTTTAGGCAATACGTTATTTAGTTGCATTGTACTCATTCAAGTAGCGCAACCCATTTGTGGTCTTCTCGAGAAAAGCCAGTAGACAAAATCTGTTAAGATTTAATCTTAAAACTTAACCACATTGTTTAATTCACATCTCTGTAAAACGGATGGTATAATTCAAACCTTCTATTAGACTTAGAAAAGTATATGTATACATTTTGAAACGTTATTGTAATTTTCAAACAAAGTATAGAGGAACTATATATGAATAAACTTTTAGTGTATAGAAGGTATAATAGAATTCACGGACAATTAAGATTAACAAAACACAGTGTTCTGAGTTGTGTGTCCATAATAGATATTTAACCCAGCTTTAGTTTAATCCTGTATTTACGAGGTTTTCCTTTGACTGACTGATAAACTACGACGATGGGCAATTAAAGATTTCTAAGGATCTAACCTGTTTGCGAATATATATGTATATGTGTGTGTGTGTGTGTATGTATAGTTTTCTAATGCAAAAGAAACACTCAAAAGTATTTTTATGATAATTCGTAAGGAAGCTTTATGAATTATTTGTTAAGTTTACATCAATAACAATAAATTTAATAACCATATTTACCACTTCAATATTTTAAATTATGACATGTTTTCATCTTGATTAGACAGTGCTGGCTACCCAAACCTTTCTGTTATCTTTATATATGTTTGAAAATCATGCAGTGAGGGACCCTTTAATAAAATTAACTTAACGAAATTAAATGTAACAAAATGAGCAGACTAACCAGATATTTCTTTAAATGATTAGTTTGTTTGTAATTAAACACAAAGCTACACAGTGGGCTATCTATGCTCTGCCCACCACGGGTATCGAAACCCGGATTCTAACGTTGTAGGTCCGCTGTGCCACTGGGAGCTAAATGATTAGTAAGAGCTCGTAATTACAGAGTACAATTTGAGTACAATATTACGACAATGCCAAACATAACCATGAAACTAGTAATTTAAAACTTTAAACAAACAAACAAACTTTTGTGCAAATAATAATATGTATAAAAAAAATTAAAATAATCTTCCACTGGCTTCAAAGAGAAGAGAAACGCAGTCATAATGAATTCTAAGAAATAACAAATGTATTTAAATCTAAGTTAAGTACTATTTTTCGTCAACCTCTTATTAGAGAGTATTATAATTCTTAACAGATTGGTTTGTTTTGAATTTCGCGCAAAGCTACACGAGGGCTATCTGCGCTAGCCGTCCCTAATTTAGCAGTGTAAGACTAGAGGGAAGGCAGCTAGTCATCACCACCCACCGCTAACTCTTGGGCTACTCTTTTACCAACGAATAGTGGGATTGACCGTCACATTATAACGCCCCCACGGCTAAAAGGGCGAGCGTGTTTGGTGGCCACGCTGGGCTCTTAACAGATTATATGACATTTACATATTCTATACGATCCAGAATTCCTAACTGTGGTCAGATGTGAAGGCAAATTCACATTTCAAAGTAATATACTAGTATGTACATTTTTCTAAACATTTCTTTAGACACGTTTATCATTAGCTGTTAGAAATAAAATATCAAATAAAAATATTTGAAATGTAATTCAACTTTTTATTTTTAAAGGAATAGTTAGAAAAACTTAATGGGCTTTAAGAAAATGAGAAATTAAGAGTTTTTAAAAATATTAATGATGAAACAGATTGCTGTCGTAAATTTCAAATCACGTATCGTGTTGATGATTTTGAATAGTAAGTTAACAGAACTAAAGACATTTTTTAAATAAAAATGTATTAAATGAATCTTAAAATAATAAAATATAGGATGAATCTGACAAATTTTCCATACTCTTTGAAAATAACAAGCAGAATCTATTCGTACTTACTTTTTTCGTGTGTTCTCCCTTTCTAAACACATTTACACAAAAGTTATGTATACGTACTTTCAAGTATTAGGCGTTATCAATTTTAGTTTAAAATTTTAACACAATTTTCATCTAAGTTTCTATATATGAATGTATGAAATATAACTATACAGAACACTATCACTTACTATATTAAACATTTAAAATGTACACTATTGCCATCTGTTGACAATTTAATAAACTAAAGAGATTTGTTTCACCTTTTGGGAAGAGCTGAAACTGATTTATGAATCTCTTTAACAATTAGTAGCTAATAGATAACAATTATTTTTATTTTATTGATATGCAGTAGAATATATTTTGGATAAAGCTGTTTAATTTAAATCTAGTTTCATTTGAAAACTACAAATAAATATATAGAAAACCACGGACTGCGCATGCTAGCGTAGGGTGTACACGAAATTTCAAATTCTATCACCAAAATAGAGCGTATTCAATACGATCGTATAACAGCAAGAAACACGTGAGAGTAATGTTAAACCTAAAGTCTACTTTTTCTGGTAATTCATCTAGAGCGGATTCACATGCTTTAGGTCATTCATTATTATAATTCTATGATCCAGATTTTGATTTTCAAGGAGTATTATAAATGATCAGTTTTAATACCAGCACTACGATCTAGATGTTCATTATGTTTAGCGTTGCGATAAAATTTCGAAACATAATAATTTCTGATAACTCATTTGAATATAAGTAAATTAAAGAGACGTATTTATCATGTTAAAAGGTAGGTCTGCTGGTTAGGACACTCGATTCGCAACATACCGGTCGTGAATTTGAGTCCAGTCATCGAACATGTTCGCCTTTACAGCCGTGGGGCGTTATAATGTGACGGTAAATCACACTTTTCGTTGGTAAAATAGTAGCTCTATGGTTGTCTGTGGGTGGTATAGTTTAACTGTCTTCCCTTTAGTCTATCACTCATAAATTAGGCACGGCTAGAGCAGATAATCCTAGAATAGCATTTTCCGAAATTCCCGAAACAAACATTAAAAGGTTCATTAAAAACAACCTGTAAAGCATCCTTTTATTTATATTTTTATACCAGGTTTTAGTTTAACAAGAATATTAAGCGGTAAAAAAAATATTTGTTTCAGAAATTATTTATTCTTTTTAATATAATTGAGCCCCCCCCCCCCTCCAGTGGCACAGCGGTATGTCTGCGGACTTACAACGCTAGAAACCGGGTTTCGATACCCATGGTGAGCCGAGCACAGATATCCCATTGTGTAGCTTGGTGCTTAATTGCAAACAAACAAACAATATAATTGAGCTATACCATAATTCTTAAGCATTCTCAAGGTGTATTTGTTTTTAAGATCGTGTATTGAACAGAGTCAGAGTTCTATATAAACAAATGTAAACTTTTCTCATTTTTATATTTGAAATTTGCATTATCATGTACTCGTTTACACATACCTCTGTACACTTAAATTATACAGTCTGTGGGGTGTATAAAGTGGTAAGGACACTCGACTCGCAATCTGCCGGTCGTGAGTTCGAATCCCCGTCCCACCAAACATGCTCGCCCTTTCAGCCGTGGAGGCATTCTAATGTGACGGTCTGTCCCACTATTCGTTGGTAAAAGAGTAGCCCAAGAGTTGGCGGTGGGTGGTGATGACTTGCTACCTTCTCTCTAGTCTTTCACTGTTAAATTAGGGACGGTTAGCGCAGATAACTCTCGTGTAGCTTTGCGCGAAATTCAAACCAAACCAATCATACAGTCTCTAATCAAGTTTGAATTATACGAGATCCTTAAGCGGATTATAGTTTACTTTCGACGATAATTCGGAATTAGATGAGCTTTGTTTTTTGTTCACAAATACATGTAAGTAAATAATGAGTAAGAGACCTTTGACGAGTATCTCTATGCAAGTGCTAGTGAAAGAAAAGGCAGTTGAAGCGGGTTGCAAGTATTTCGAAACAATGTGACTTAGCGTACATAACCAGGAACAGAAATGGGTCTGTTTGACGTGTTTATGACTAGCAGATAAGCCATAATGCCATATAGCACCACAAGGGCGTAAAAGCACAAAAGATTTGTATGTGTTAATGGTTACAAAAGCTTTAGTTGGATCATTTAGATCTTTAAACCAAGTTTCACGTCGTGTATGAATTACATGCTCCATTTAAGAGCAGCTTTCACATTTGTGGTGTAATCACAGCTTCCTGTACGCATTCTTCTAGAATACAAAGGTATACATCTGACTTTACAGAATAAGCAGTCTTTTGATGCTGGTTTTCAAAAGTAGGACAGGCTTTATAATTTCTGTTAAGTCTACGTTGTTAAGCCTAAAGCAATGATTTTTCAAGAATATTCTTAATGAAATAAATTTTGAAATGGTTATACGAGTGTGTTTGACATAAGAGATATTACTTGTAAATCACGTCATTTAGGTATGATCAATTATTCAATATTTTCCCTTAAACTTCATTATTTTAATCATTCCTTCAAAACTTTGACGAACCCGTAAAGATGATCACAGGTTTCAAATGTAGAATTAGTGTGGTTGTTGTCATTACCAGCATGGTGATGATTGGAAACTATATTGGAATTACTGTGGATTTTAACAACGGAAATTTGGTTTCGGTTGCTGGTTCTTTATAACAAACTTATATTGTGGCATTCGTTTTTGTTATTCTGTATGACACACTAGTAATCAGGTTTCGGCTTTTGGTTTTCTATAAAGAACTAATATTTGGGTTTCGACTTCTAATTCTGCAAGAAACATTGGTAATTCGACTTTGGCTTCCAATTCTGTACGACACACTGATATTTTTGGCTTCGGCTACTAATCCTGCATGAGTAAGTTGTTGATAATGGAATATTGAAAAAACCAATAAAACAATAATATTGTAGATTTCTTTCTCAACGCGTGCATACTCTTACGCATCTTTTTTTTTTCTATTTTTCAAAACAACGCAGTGAGAATATCGTGACAAAATTTCAAAAGAAACATTACAGCAGACAATGCTACCAGTAAAACATCTGTAGAAGACAGTGTTATCTGATGGTATATTTAACATTCGAATGGAAGTGGAGTGCTGGACAGTAGAGTTGCATATAGCACAGGTGGTCCTTTTGTGAGTCATCTTCCTGATAATAGCATAAGCATTGTCACTCGGTAAGTTTGGAAAAGTTAGATGTGGTAGTTACGTAAGTTTTATTGCCGATAACCAGCATTATGTCAATTCAACATGGAGGGTTAGCCCATGCTGCATATAGCACCAATTGTTTAATCAACTTCTCGCCGGTGGCTGCCTCATCGCCATGCAAACGCAGCCATTACTCTTCACACATATCTCGTCTTCTGTTTTGGCTGTCACGCAGGCGTTGGAGCGCAGAAACATAGGCACCACCCCGACAGATGTAAGTCTTGCGCTCGCGACTTCCTCCGGACTCTTCCCTGTCACACGCTTCTGAATTGTCCCATAATTCACGTGTCATCTTCAGTAGCTAGCCATCTGGGGACTAACTTTGCTTTCAACTGGTTTTCTTCTAATAGTGATTTAATGGCTTGATATTTGACATTATTCAAAGACTTAATGAAACCACAATCTCATGTATAGGTTGGGAACTACACTTTGTCAATAGCTCTTTAGTACTTTGAAGTGTAGGGCCTAATGTTGTTCAACTATATATCAACAGTTAGACTACACAAGAGGCAAGTAATCACCACCTATCACCACAAGCTATTTGATTCGCTAATTCAAAGGTTTACATAAACGCATGCACTCCGAGTCCACGATCACATATACTATGTTATTGTATATCTGTCTGTGATATTCTTTATTCTAGGCACGATAATCTACGAAACAAACACGATTAAGAATGGTTATATAAATACAAAGTTATATCAGGAAAACCACTGTTAAGACATACTCTTTAAACATTCCCATACCAGTTTAAGCCTAAGCTACACAAATGTCTTTACTTGTGGAAATCGGAATAATCTTTCTATTGTTTAAGAAATATAAATTATGTAGTGTTTTATACATTGAATTGTATATGTTACAGTTTTATTGATTTGTAACAATGAGCTCTAAAACAGATTCACAGCGTTTCGACTACAACGGAGACACATGCTAGATAAACCAAGTTGTGCTTTTTTTATATCCCTCACTGTTTAAAATATGTTATATAAGTGTAGAAAAACAAACAAAAACGATTATTTATAGTACTACAATGCTCCCAAATATAGCAGTGATAAGAATAATGAGCACAGACACATTAACATTGGCTAGTTGTTGATTCACTCTTTCTATCATACCTAGCAGTGACACGTGTACTTTGTGCTAATCTACCAGTCGTGGAATCACATTGTCTCAAATTGAGCGAAGACACGCGTACGCTCATGCTGACTTACCTACCGTAGATTCACAGTGTCTCAAATAATCTAGCATTACATAGTTTAAGCTCATGACACGTTTACGCTTATGTTGACCTACCAACCGTGGATTTATAGTGTCTCAAATCTAGCAGTGAGACGAGTTCGCTTGTGCTGACCTCTCAGTTGTGGACTCACAGTATCTCAAATTGAGCGGAGACACCTATATCCTTACGTTGCTCTCCAGTAGTGGATTTATATTGTTTCAAAGCTAGCATTGACAAATGTACGCTTATGCTGACCTACCTGTCAATCATGAATCCATAGTGTCTCAAATATGGCAATGATAAGTTACGGCTCTTCAATCGTGGTTCGGCAGTGCTTCGAATATAGCATACACTCTGAGTACCTGATCTGTCACTGTAGGTCACAGATCTAGCAAAGACCTTTGTTTGTGTTTTTGTAGTTAAGCACAAAGCTACACTAAGGGCAATCTTGCTCTGTCCACCACGGGTATCGAAACCCGGTTTCTAACGTTGTAAGTCCGCAGACATACTGCTGTGATACTGGGGGAGGGAGGGTAGCAAAGACAAAACGTGCATAAAGAAATTGACTTAGCACATTTACACCATTTAGGTTCCTCACATAAGTATATTTATAAGAAAAGACAGATTTTAAAGTCATTTTTTTTTATATTGTTCCTAAGTGAAAAATATCGCCATAGTTTGAACCAATATTTTTTATGCGTTACACTCAAAGTTGAAACGTTCATAAAATATATCTCCCAATAAAGAGGTTATGCTTAATCACGTTAACTAATTTTACTCTCTAAAATAATGAACGTATTATGACTAGTGGTTATGAAGATCATCTATGACACTAATGATACTTGATCCTTAAAAACCGTCGTTTTCTGGTCATTTAGTTTCTAATGTTACACTACGTCAACACAAACATTCATTTCTCAATGAATATGATTATTTCACGTGCATGGTTGGAACCCGAGCTATCTAGATTTTTTAAAACATATCTTTCAAAGATTAGTTTACAAGAACTGCCAATTATTGAGTCACGTGTCGAGCATCCACAGTTTTCACCAGCTTCTATTTGTTCAAAAGGTCAGTTGATGTGCACATGAAATACTTCACTCTTCTCCTAACATTATCACGCAACTTATAAGACCACAGAAGGCTTTTTATATAATATGTTGTTCTATAGAATTAATCCCACGAGTTACAACACGAGAGTTTAAAAGTAAAGTAAAATTAATGTGAACATATCGAAGCTACAAAATGCTCATGGAAATAACAATCTTCTGAAAATAATAAATCATGATAATTTTTTTCTTGCTTTCAGACAGGTTATTTTTCATAGTTATTTATTTTAAGAGTTTTTCTTTTGTTTCTCAAAGCTTTTACATTTTATGATCTAAAAGAGTTTGATTAATAAATTTTTCGGGAGGTGTTTGAGGATCTATAGTTATGTGGCTTCTATTTAAAAAACCACAGCTTATCTTACACAAAGGTTAAAAAGTAACAACGAAAAACCTTGAAATGTAAAATCCAAAACTTCGTTACAATAATGATGATCTACGTGAGCCAATGGTGTTTACTCTAGCCCATAGCCTAAAAAGATATGGAATGTAAAGTACAAAACACGTGGTAGTAACTAAAAGCTGTGCAAAGTTAACAGTGTTTATTGTAGCTTAGAGACTATGAAATATAATATGTAGTATGCAGTAGTCGTCAGCCTAACTGATATGGTTTAAAAAGTATATGGGACGTAGAAAAACCAAATCAAGTGTGTCTCAGTTGTCATCCCTACAAAATTATAGGTGTTTTCTGTGACCTTAAAGGAAATCACTATAAAGCAGATACAAATATATCTTACGCGGTATAATTAATTTTCATCTATTAGAAATATTGTATTATCATGCTGTTACTAAACAGACTGCCTTATACATGGTTGCATAACAAATAGTTATAACTTAGCGTATTTACTCTGTGCTTATTTTTTGTAAGACATTTCACTTTCCCTGATTAAGAAGATGGAAATTATATCATCAGATCTTTTATTTGTAAGGTTTTGGTTAACATAACATTTCGTGGTTTAAACGTATGAATATATGCCTCTTACATAGAAGACATTCTTTTACAATTAGTAAGGTCGAATGTGGTTGCCATAGAAACAATGTTTAAGATAAGAGTCAGTAGTCAGTCAAGAACTTTAGTTTTAAAACGTGATGTCCATTTGTTCGTTGTACTTTACATTTGAGGCACGTTTCAGCTTTAACATTCTTTGATAACGTTTAGAACAGATTTGATGACCTTAATATCTTTTTTTTTTCACAGAAATAGTTTTTGAATTGGTGATATACACGTGAAAGAAATAACCTAAGGAATACTCGATGCTCGAACACATGGAAAAGGTTTAATACTTGTATTATTGTTTTCTTACAAAAGAGTAGAGTTAATAGAGTTGATTTATATTTTCTCTATAAGTCTGTTATTCTGCATCCAGTTTAAATCAGGGACACAACTACTCGTCAGTAACATTTAGCTCTAGGTCTGTTATTATTAAGCCATATAAATTGAAGGTTTTAACAATATTTTAATGATTTTTAACGTATTGTTTATTTTTTCGCCAATAGAAAGAAACATCAGAAACGCTTTTAGGAACACTATATGAAAATCATTCGTGCAGAAACATCTTATGTTAAGAAGCTAATTTCGTGACTGATGATAGCATGTCCACAGATGCAGTCATAATGGAATAATACCTTAAATATAACAGAAGTAATACGGCAAAAGAGTTATAGAGTAGTCAAAACATCAAAAATAACAATTTAAAGAAATTATAAAGAAAATAGATGACGAGTTAATGTTCCATTTTAAAATAGCAATAACATTGTCATCGTTTTCTTAACCTGAATCAAAGCAATTTTATCCGTTTGTGTTCACTACAAAGGAACAAATTGTGCTATGATGTTTTCATAAGAAAAATATTTTTATAAACACCATTGTTAAAAAATAGTTTAGTGGTTATATTTAGTTTTTAATCTACAAAAAGCTTTTATGTGCAATAAATGTTACCATCGTTTACCATTAGCAAAACAATTTTATCATTTACATTTTCTATTGTAAACTAAATTGGGTTATTAATCTAATTGTTAAATGTAAAATAAAAAAAGAAAATCAATATTTTACCGTAACGAGTATTTATTGTAAACATAATAGATTAATCTTCTAAAATATTTTCCAAACTAAAATTATTTTTTCTCTGTCAATGCTTATCAAAATATATAAATAATACAACTTTTGTTTACTATATGCAAAATATTAACCAAGTGGCTACAACATTGAAGCCACCACTAGCCAACCATTAAGTTAATAGTCATACTATTAATCAAGTATCTACAACATTGAATCCAACATTAGACAGCTATCAAGTTAATAGTCATACTATTAATCAAGTATCTACAACATTGAATCCAACATTAGACAACTATCAAGTTAATAGTCATACTATTGACCAAATAGCTACAACATCGAAACTACTATAGACAACTATCAAGACTACAGTAATACTGTTAATCAAGCATCAGTGCTTTTAAATCATCCATGCTAAACATACATCTATTTTATCATAGAAACACAACTGTTGAACATAATGACATAAAATGAGCATACTTCGAACAAGAAACTAAAATTTGTGTATTACTGAATATTTCGAAAAAAAAGAAAGAAAACAAAACTCCGATCATGAGATGCATTTCTGGGAAGAAACTCGTTAATAGATTTATGTTAGGGTGAAATATCCTATATATGTATATGTTTTCAGTCCAAAATCGGTGTTTTGGACCAGGGAGGGTCAGGTTCATGATGACCTCTTTTCCGAACTGTGAATGTTGGTGTAGATACGACATGAGGATCGGTGTAAACCGCACTTGCTCCGACCCCTTTCAGTGCAATGTCCACGTAGGTATCTACAGCTACATTCTGTGTTTTGAACTATATCTTTAGAGTCAGTTCCATAATGCAAACAACACATTTCACTAGTTAGAAACTAATCAAATGCATTTTACATAAAAATACCCTTTAAATGTATTATTCTTAGTCTAACTAGTGTAGGGTTTAAAGTCTAGTAATAGGTGGCCTTATTACATCCTTATTTCTAAAGTAAATGTTTACAGGTGAGAGGTACTTAGGTCTACTTTCATCATGTATGTAGTAGCGATCAAGTTCACAAGTATGTCATTCTTTTGCCAATTTTTTGAAAAGTAATGTATAGTATCATGCAAGAGTCTATCGGCTGTTGTTTGTATATTTGCATATCTGTGCATAAATTTTAATGAGGTACTGCGAGGGACTTTATATGCTGTGGTGATAAGTGTGTTTTGTATAGATTGTAGCTTATTTATATGTTTGGGAGCTATGTTTATCCATGCAGGGCAGGCGTATTATATTATGGACGTATATATATGTTTTGTATATTTTAATAATGTTGTCAGTTCCCTGTTTTTTGTCTGTTAGACTTCTTGCATATATGTATATGTTGTAGAACTGTTTGGCTGTTTTCGAATATCGCACAAAGCTACACCAGGGTTAACTGCGCAGAGTCGTCCCTAATTTTGAATTGACAGACTAGAAGGAAGGCAGGCATCATTAAATATCACGCATCACAAATTGTTGACTACTTTTGTCTGATGGAATAGTGAGATTTGACCGTCACCTTTTTTGTGGCAACTAGTCGCGAATCATGAATTATCAGATTCACAGTCTGAGTACATTAACCACTAAACTACTGTCAGCTCATTTATAGGCTAATTAAACATTTTATTCAATTATTTTAATAATAACATTATTCTCAGTTGATTGTCCCAGTGTCAATAGAAACATATTGTCATCAACCCCGAAAAAAAAAAGCACCATTCCTTTGTCAACAAAAGTTAATGCTTTTCTTTCACTAAGAAATAAGGCGAAGGACATCAGGTTTTCATCACTAAGAAAATAGCTAAAACGATAAATGTAACATTTACTTCTATCAGGATAACACTGTAAGTTTGACCTCATGAACTGTGACGAACATACGTATGATTTCAACAGTCGAAGCGCATTAAACCTTTTTCTTTTTTGCTTTAAAACTGTCTTAATATAAATCTTTCCCAGCGAATGAATTCCTTTATTGTAAAAATCTTATCTTCTTGATACAAGATATTCCCTAATGAAAGTTTAACTCTACCATAAATCAAAGAAAGAAATGGTTGGTTTTGTTTGATAGTAGTATATCTGTCATTAAATGATCATTCTAGACGAGTTAGTGTGGTGATGACAAGAACTCTCTTCGCAGTGTAATCCCTTTCAGTATTATACGTAATTAGTGAGGCCAGAAGGAATGGGATTTTAGAATGAAAACTGACATGTACCAAGAAAGAGACTGACTCACTGAATGTACACTCCTTTAGTTATCTAGACGGTGACATGTTTACTTTCCGCACTTAACTATTTTATTGAAAGCTTTCTAATGCAGAAATAACAAACCAATTTTCGCTTGGTTCGTCTGAACTGACAATTAATACGTCAGAAGAAACGTGTTGATATTGCATTCAGAAATTACGATTTCTATTGGTTTAAAGTTTTGAATGAAAATCATAGGTTGTTTTATTTATAGATTAACCTGTAATTATAGATTATTTTAATTATGTAGGTTAACCTTAAATCACAGGTTGTTTTATTTATGTAGATTAACCTGTAATTATAGATTATTTTAATTATGTAGGTTAACCTTAAATCACAGGTTGTTTTATTTATGTAGATTAACCTGTTATTATAGATTATTTTAATTATGTAGGTTAACCTTAAATCACAGGTTGTTATTCATGCCGGTTTTTGTTCGTTTCAAAATTTCATGCGAAGCTACACAAGGGATATCTGCACATAGTCGTCTCTAATGTTGACTAGAAGGAAAGCAGTTGGTCAACAGTGCTCACTTTCAACTCTTGAGCTACTCTTTTTTGATTTTCACCCGTGATCCGAAAGTACAGAACGAGTTTTTGTAGGAATATATCGCGAACAAAGAATCTTCGGACTTACAGTCTAGGCTGACTAACCGCTGGGCCTCGGCTGGCCCTATTAACCTAAAACTACGGATCTTTTTACTTATGTAGATTAATATCAAACAGATAATCCTATTCACGCAGATTAACCTAAAATTACGAATCACTGTATTTATGTTGATTTAAATCACATTATATTTTATATATACAGATTAATCTTGAATTATTGATAGATTTATGCAAATTAATCTGAAATAAAAAATCATTTTATTAATGTAGATTAATCCTAAATCAGAGATCCTTATATGTACGTAGATTTCATTTATCACTACGTACATATTTCTAGACAGGGTATGACAGGTGAGGCTTATTTTCCCAAAATCAAGTGACAATAAGATATTAACGTGTCCTTATGTGAATGTATTGAATTGTATTACCAATCATAAAACAAAAATATTAAACTAATATACATGATCTATTATAAGTATTACGTTTCTAAAAACAGTCATTTTTGGTGTTTTCATTATTTACGGTGTTCTCAGTGCTAAGTAACTAACGTTATTACGATTAGTGATCGTGAAAATTAGAAATTATAGATAAATGACGAGATTTATTTTGATTCTATATTAATCTGAGCGAATGACCAAATTGTGTGACCTTTTTTAGCCAGTGAGGGTTTGGTCACACCCTTGGTTTTCCCATGGCTACCAGCCTGACATATTTTAAAACATTTTGGAATGGTTTATCTTAGCTTTTAGTAGCTTATGATAACATTAAGAATCAACGGTGTGATATTTGTCTTTAGCATTTTGGGAATGGAACTCTTCCAACTGCTGTTATTAAAGGTAGAGGTAGAATTAAAGGCTAAAAAAATGTTTTCTCCCAAAAGCTATAACTAAACCTAATGATTAAGGCTTTCGAATATTTTATCTTGTGCTAAGCGGCTGAGAATAGATTTGTTTGATTAAAAACTAATCCGTCTCTTGCTTTCAAAGCATGGAACAGAATTAAAATACGGGGATTTCTAGTTCTGGCCATAAAAGCTAGATGCAGATTTATTGATTAAATCTCTGCTAGTTTTGTCTTATACTTAAAACGTTTGGAAGAATGAACGAGCTCAATTGATATTTTGTAAGTTAGGAACAGAACAGGATTATAAATATTTCACTTTTTACCATAAATGCCAGAAATAAGAGCAACGATTTCATTAATTGTTATTAAGTTAGGGCAGAACAATGCAAGGTTTATTCGAATTAATATAATTTGCTTACTAGTTAACTAGGACTAGGTTTACTCCCGTCCTTGTCTTCTATGCAATTATTATGGAAAGACTTAAAGACGTAAGCTGTTCTACAGGGATGAGGAAGTTATACGAAAACGATTTTGAATATGATAATCAGCAAGTCATGTGACAAGAACATATTAAGTAGCAGTGGAAAGGTATGCATCAGAACTACATTTTTACACTATTGTCGTTCGTGGGTAACCGTGATGTCACAGATAACTGATCGCTTTTGACAAGGATATATAACAGCTCTTTCCTATGCAACATACTCATAAACTCATGTCATAAAGAGTTAATGGTATTGGAAAACAAATGGATGTGGATCAGCCTGGGAAGCCAGGACCACCCAGAAAGAACCCTACAAAGTGCGACGTCTTGTAATGGGTGAAAATCCATGATCATAAAAGTCAGTGGAAAAATACATTTACATACCACAGGCAACCCTACACAAGATCACCAAGAGGGATCTCCATCTGAAAAAAAAAACTAACAAAAAATAAACAGTAGGGTATGGGTTAACCAGGTTAAGGCTTTCAGTCTTGCCTCCTGTTTTACCGTGACATGTCTCAAGTAGTTGAATAATGAACCGTGTATTGATGCTATTCTATACGAAGTCATGCCAGTGAAGTTTACAGACGCAGCGTTTATGAATTTTTGAGCAACCATACTGTTTAAACAGGCGCTAGGAAACCGCCATCTTCGTATATTAGGTGGATTAATGAAAGTACGCAAAATATGCCATACTTACGACATAGCCTTGTTTTACAAATTGCGCTTCAGATCTGTTGTCAAGATGCACTATCGTTAGATAAAGCATATCCAAATGTGGTGACATGAACTATTACGACGTGAAGCGGCTCCAAAATCGTTTGAATATAATACACTCTATCATCTATATTTGTTTTAAACTCAATAATAATGTCAATACTAAGGCTAATTCCAATTGTCTTGTAAACATAAGTCATAAACTATTCCAGCTATTGTTTTAGAATTAAGAGAAATAAGGAAAATCCAGCTGTTTACAGTTTTCCAGCTAAAAACAAAACTACGAGATAAAAGCACATTTAACAGATAAGAACAGAATTAGGTATAAGAACTACGTCAGTGGTTTTCATTTAATTAGCAGTTAAAAACAGAAAATGAGAACAACTACCTTAGCTTATATTAGGTACTACCATGTTATAGTATAGAGTAAATTGTGAGACTATACAATTTGTCGAATTCTACATGACATCTAAGGCCAGCTTAGTAAACTACAACAATTCCGACGCTTTCATAAACTAACTTGTTGCAGAAATAAATTCTAAAACTATTCTGATTGTTGCCTTCTACATAGCTCCTAAGACCAGGTCCAGTAACAAGGACTATCTAGGTTGTTGTTTTCCATATGACATCTAAAGAACTAGACAAAGGAATTACGACTGTCATGGTAATTGTTTTCTATATAAGATTAGATGTAGTAACTAGAGCTATCCTGATTATTGTCTTGTATAAATTGCATACGGCCAGATCTGGAAACTATGATTATCCTGGCTATTTTCCTCTATCTAACTCATAAGAGAAGATCCAGAAACTAGAATTATTCTGGTTGTTATCGTCTATATAACCACAAAAGACGGCTCTAATAACTAGCACTATCCTGTTTCTTGTTATGTACACAACCTATTAATAAGTAAATCAAAACTCACTCCTAAGAATGTAGTTTTATTAAACAAAACATAAAACAAAAGGTATAAAATTATCATTGTTATTACTGGATCTATATTTTACAACATTTAATTCATAAAGACATCGTATTTACTAGACATTGCTCGAGAATTGGGACATATCCGTTAGCAGTAACCATCCCTTTGTATTCCATCAGTTGTGAATCCTTAGCAGCCCAAATAAAAATACCGCCGCACTTTGTCGTGGCTTTTAGCTAGTTCAACGAAAATTCCTGAAAGTCGATAAATCCAAGTGCTTCCACTGTCCGAGAATTGTTTGAATCTGGACTTGTCGGGAAAAATATTGTCCTCAAAAGTCATACAATATTGACTAGAATGAGGCGTGGTCTCTGAGGCTACTCTGCTACTGTAGCCGGGCTATGAAGAGATCTTCTGACAGCATTAGGACACACTACAAAAGTATCAGGCATTTGACACTTCTCATATCACTAAAAAACAATGCGTTCTAATAGTTTTAGGTGCCCTGACAGCGCACAAACTGTTCTTTTTCTTTCTCTCTCTCGACATGACTGGAACTACTTGTCATCCTAGTCACTCTGTAGAGCAGTATTCAAAGTGACTTGACGATTTCTCGCTAATTTTGACTGCTCTTCCATCGTCAATTTGTGCGAAATCCTTTTGTTAGTGACATGGATGTTTGTATTTTGTGGTCTTTACCAAGTTATATTTGCATATTTATACATAGGGGCATTTGCATGTGACGTCATTGAAATTGTTAATTCGCATTCACTTATTGGTAGGCTGTGTACTAAATAGTTTGATATGAAACCTAATTTGTCAAGTTCCCGGAAAATAGAGACAAAACAAAGAACTAAAACATCTAGCTGTAGTCATCTACCGGATAATTAGTAATTCATGACGAAACTACGGCGAATAGGTGTGTCAGGTGTTTACTATTATTATTTTGAGCACAATGGGATAGAACTAAGTCAATCTTTATAGGAGTCAAAGGAACTTCACCAAGTAGAGCTTTAAAGGAGATGTATAAAGGAAGTGTAAACTAAGTAATTTACCTCCTAAATATAAGATGATTTAATCGTATCAAAATGATGAAAATAAGTCAAAATATATCTACATTTCTCACCTTTAACACTCTGATATTTTAGCATAAGTTCATTGTTTAGGTATTGTCATTTTTAACTTGAATGGCACATTAAGAGCACATGAGCTAAAACAGGAAGGTCAGAGGATCCAATGGCTCAGACATAGCTGTTTCTTAATTTGAACTAGTAAACAGAGGAAAGACAGCAGCACACCGCCACAAAGGCTTTATTTGGTTTTTAACAGAATAAATACATTGACTGTTACTCCTATAATGCACCCACAGCTGAAAGTACGGAGCCTGATTAGCGGTATCGTGTGTGAACCCAGGACCTTCAGATCCATACCCCGACATGCTAACCCTTAGGTTACTCCCTAATATTACATTGAATCTCATATACTACTTTACAAGCACTGTTGAAAATGTTGCAGCTAAAAGTTATCGTTGAGATATGAAATGGTGTCTTAAAAAAATTGAGGACTTATTAATGATCAAATGCATACAGTAAATTATATTATACAAACACGCAGTTTTTCATACGCATCTTTAAGGTATTAAATTATAAACAAACGCTTTTTTACGTGTATTGTTGAACTGATGAAATTAAATGATTAACGGCGCCTTTTTCTAAAACAATCATTTATAATTATCCTCAGTTACTTACCTTGAGGCATACATGTTCCCGTTATTAAGAAAATCGCGAAAGAACAACGTATTTCGCGGTGCAGCCAACTGGGAAGGCGAGACGTGCGAAGTTACCACCTTACAGGATAATATAGGACCAAAGAGTAGCAAGCAAAAAAAGTAATGTAATGGTGAGCACATTCTTCCGTCTGATCAACACTACAAATATGTTAGCATCCAGTTCTTTATCAGAGTTGCTCATGAAGTGTAGCTATTTTCAGTAAAAGACTCTTCATTGTAGGGCAAAAACTAAATTTTCTGAGCAAGCGTTGAGCTAGATGTCATTATTTTCAGATATGCAGTACCTCAGGATAAACAGCCGAGAAAGCTACTTTCCTTATTTTGATTGCGTCTAACACCGTATCATTAATAGATAAGAAATCAACAACCTTGACCCTGTCTGTTTGCAGACAAATCAAAGAAGTTCTGAGCTAACAAATAGCAGGAACCCCAGGTCGCTACTGACGAGAAGGAACGATCGGCTTTGAAGTCTAGCATTGCAAATGGACGAAAAAAAAATGTAGTCGTTAAATTACTGTGTGGTATCAACGGCGAGAAGTGAATTTCACGTGTTATCAGGCGTGAAAGGGGAAGAAATCTTCTTCCTAGTTGACTGAGCCATCAGGAGAGCAAAGCCCTCCTACCCAGGAGTGATAAGCTGTTTATTTGTCGTGCTTGAAGTAATTTCTAATGAGGAAACGCTAATCAATGTTGTGAAGATTCTCCCCAGGCAGGGGGTGCTAATCAGTGTTTAGCAGCTTCCCTTCCTAAGCAAGAAACCCAGAAGACGGCTCAGCAAGTGCTCTAAGATAGATAGGAGAAGTTGCATTCGTAATAAATCTAGCGAGATATAAAGAGTCTAATCTTACCTCGATAGTAGGTCTGCAGCCTTACTGAAAACCTTATCAGTTCTCTCCCAACTCCAGCAGCCTTCGGGAAAGCAGCTGTAAATCTTGCCAATAGAATGGGCGGGTGAGATACGGACGCAACGTTTTATACGCCACTGGCAAATATAATATGTTTATCAGTATATTTTAATGGAATGATCGACCGAACAGTCATATCACAACCCAGCATCTTGCCAATAATGAGGCCTCCGACATCAGTGCGTGCGCATCATTAGATGACACTGCAGTGTATAAACAGGCGGTACAACAGTAGTGTTGCTCCAATCAGCAGACTTCTCAGTTTTGCGTCACCGACAAAAGACGATGGCGGTATGTTGCCGTCACACCCCTAGTTATAATGGCGAGCTGTGTTAAAGTCATGAAAGTGGTACTGTTGTTCAACCTGAAGGTATATAATAACACTTTAGCAACCTTGGCCTCTTGGCTCTTGAGAAAAAGGCTAACTTTTAGTTCACCTAAGCTGATATCAGCCTTTTCATTCCCGTATTCACTTTAATACATCTTACAGGATATCACCGGACAATGGTCATCTGCACCTAATACAATTCGAAGGATATTACTGAACAGCATTTGCTATTACTACAGTATACCTCGTTGGATATCACCATTCAAGGATCATTTCTACGTTAATACATCTAACCTGATATCAGCGACAAATGGATGTTGTTACTCCGATACTCCTCTCTGGATTTCATCTATCAACGGATGGTTTCGCTTCAACACTCACCACTGGATTTTACCAACAAACTGACGTCTTCATTTAGTTCACCACATATCACCTACTGGCGAACAGCTTTACTTCAATACACGGATGGTTTCGCTTCAACACTCACCACTGGATTTTACCAACAAACTGACGTCTTCATTTTGTTCACCACATATCACCTACCAGCGAACACCTTTTCTTCAATACACGCCATGGAGAACTGTCAATTAAAGTAGGCCTTTACTGCCGTAGCACGAATGGGGTAATATGGATAGTATCAATATCTCGAAAATGTTATACAAAATTGGACACGTGGACTGAGGATATGTTACTATGAATTTGATCTATGAACTACCATAAGTCACGTTATAATTTCCACTGGTTCTAAGCATCCATTAATACCAGCTATACTATGATAACCTTCTTACACTTATGTGTTTTTAAGGTGTGTTCTAGAATATCATTACTTTAAAGATCTAAGACAACCTTTTAATATAAAAGAAAGAATGCGAGTGCCTCAAAGTTTCAATGTAGTAATTTCCTTCATAATTTGATTCCACATTTTATGATTTGTTTTTAAGTATTATTGTATTATTAACGACATGACTTCTGATACAATCTTCTTATTTAAAATATATCGTCACATTATTTTCTTAAATTATAAGGTCTACATTAATCATTTAAAACATAAGTTCACTGTGACAACAGAAATAAGAGTCGTGACATAATTTCGAAATATATCATATAATTAACTATAGTTTTTAATTTGTGAATACAATCTATACACTACACCAGCTTTTTATGCACCTCGTTTATTTCATAACGGGCACTTTCTAAGCCGTACAATCAACCGAATCATAAAGTGTTTCGTTATTTACAAAGAAAATAGGAAAAACTTTATCAATCTTTAATTTTCTTGAGCAAGTGTCGTAAGTTCTCATAACTTCTTCATTCTTTCATCATCTGTTTTGAAGTATATTGACATTTTTCACTCACTGCGCCAGTCCTCTGAGATCACTCAGAAATTTAAAACGTGCCTGTCATTATAATTACAACTTATGGTTTTATTTTAATTTACAGTTTTAAGACTTGCAGTAGTAGGAGAAACGCAGTGTCGTTAAGACACTTGTTCTATGTTGGTATTGACCCTAAACCGTGTTTACGTTGTTTAAAGTCTTAGTAATCTACAGTTCAATCATTATAAAACTTAGCTGTTTTAATTGTTAGCTAGTTATATTATACTAGAATACCGCTGACAGTATGAGATATAGTTTAACATATATTATTAGTCAAACTATTCTACTAAAGGCATTCTAAGAAACCTAATCTTTCAATACATATGCAGCAAATTCTAGAATATTAGATATAGTGATTTGCAATTATTGAAATGAAAGGATGATAAAGTTTAAAAAGTTCTAATATCACATACATGAAGAAACATAATACGTTTTACAACTCATCCTCATCTAGATCCTCTTACATATAATTGAGAATTATATATTAATTAATGTTCAATTATACGAAAGCACTAAGAATAAACTCATGAAAAGAAACACTCGAAATATCATATATAACATATTACAAGTAAACTTTATGTATATCACCCAGTATTATTTGATTCATCAAATTATTTTTAATATATATGACAACCCAGATATGCAAGAAATAATTTTCCAAATATGAAACTCAATGTTTGATTGAAGAAACTTTAGAATTTTATCAAAATTAAAGCATATTTTTGGTCAACTTAACAGTTGGCACAAAGTTCTTACAAACTACTCTTTTACTGCTTTCATTTCTGCTACCATCGATGGATCAGAAATTATAATAAAATATAGAAAATAGTGTTAAAAATAATAGGTGAAGATGAAAAGAAACCGAAACTAGATAGAAAAGATATAATGAATTTTTATGTACTGCATAAGTTAGAGATATGGACATGAGCCAAGAAACGACTCACCAAAATGTTAACGCCATAAAAATTTAAAGAAACTTCTATTGTACTGTGAAATACCAGCTTGCAAAAAATACTGTTGTGAGGTGTGTGTCAACTTAGAGACAGATTTTAATGATAGCATTATAAAAAGACTCACAGGATTTGATCGACAGTATCCAAGTTGAACATTGACAGTGATGTACGTAGAACAGGTAGTAATTAGTAAGTGGGAAGTGGAACAAACACAGACACAGTTGGCAAACGGTTGAAGGCAGAGTGTGCTGAAGATAACAGAATGATGGCAACCAAGCAGAATGAAATCAGTTGAAGAAAATAAATCTCCGATGTATGATGAAGGAAAAATGGAGATGAGAGCAAAACAAACAAAAAATGAAAAATAAGTCTAAGGAAGAGAACCAAAGATACAGAGACAGGCAGAAAGACATGGATTGGATGCCAGCACCATTTAACTAACAGAAAAGTTCGCTAACCTATTATCCTGTCATATTTTGTTACATCAACCATATTATCTAAATAGGATTAGTGATTTATGTTAAACATGAAAATAGTGTTAAATAATGGTGGTTAATTAAACTCCAGCTGAACATTATGAAAACATTCATGGTTATTAATAAAACTGGTATGAACATATACTGCTTCACCAGTGATTAATTTCTTTGTTGTTTGTTTTAAACACAAACTTGAATAATTTTATAATTGTGTTTATGAACCTCTGTCCATTAATTTACTCGGAAATAAAGGAGTATTATATTTTTAAATAAACAGTTAAAATAAGATAAGGTCGACTTGAATATAATAAAACATGATTTAAAAAAATCATGGTTACTGCTAATTACTAATCTCATTACATTATTTATATAATTTTGTTAAGTAAATAGGAATTTAATGATCTTCGCTCTAAAAATTACATACTGTATTGAAAAGAAAATACACCTTATAGCATACGTCATACGAGCAAAGAAAATGCGACATATATAAATTTGTTGCAAGAGTTACGTTTAAGAATCCTAGTGAGTAAAATACGACCTACGAGTCTCATTATGAGAATAATTTCTTCAAACGTTCATAATTAAATGTGGAGGACGATAATCACTGTAAGCCTTTGATTACAGATCTTTGTAACTAGCACACCGCCTACTGTTTCAATTATAACAGTCATTGCATTTGATTAAAAAGCTCAATAAAAGAGAGAGAGCAAGCTTACGAAGTTGATTGTTAATCAGAAATTATTGAGCTGTTGATTATAACAATAAAGAAGCTAACAAAGTTCTTGCAGATATATGAATCACCAGACAACTAAGTATACCAGTAAAAAATGCCGATGAAGCTGGTTTTCAGTAACAAGATTCATCATAAACTTAAGTAAAACATTGGAACTATCTATACATCTGATTTAAAATCAAAATTTACCTAAATTCCTAAGTTACACTAAGTTACGCAGCAGGCTCAGAAACCAGTGTTTATGGCAAAAGATAAGTAAAACAGAGCATTTAAAGATTTCGTTATCCTAGGATTAATTAGGCTAGCAAGATATTAAATAACAATAAGAACCAAATTTTATTAGGCTACCTACGCAAAGTTGCATACAGTATATATATATATATATATATTCAGTTTAGGACCTGTGCCCACTAGAGTATTTAATTAAAATAAAGAAACAATACTAGTCAGTTTTGGATGAAACTTGTTTCAACATTCTGGATAAATGAAACAGTGGACGGTATCACAGACTTCAGAATCCAGATTCATCACACCAGAGTAATAAGAAATGAGAAATACCACTGTGTTAAGAGTCAGGATTTGGATCAACAGTAGGCGATACACGCAGCTCAGAATATATATTTAGAACCGAAGTTTACCAGGTTAGAAAACCAGAACAGTTGATATACAGAAAGAAGATTCAATATTTAGGTCAGATAACAAGGTGAGCGATTTGAAACATTTATGTTACTCGTTAATCCAGTTTATATAATTGTCAGATAACAAGGTGAGCGATTTGAAACATTTAAGGAGCATGGTTTAGTATAGTTGCTAAGTAAAATAGTTGGATATTCCCACGCAGGTTGGCAAAATTCTTCAAGTTAAAACTTTAAACGTTAAAAGTAATTAAACTTTTAAACTCTCGCATACAATTAAGAGCAAGGGTTAATGATTAAGTCATTGAATAACTTTTTACAATTCATCAGTGCATCAGTACATCAGTTCAGCAAAGCAAATATAAATGCAACTATTCAGAGTTCCTAACCCCAAGACATGTCACATATGATAACACAAAGAGCACACCGTTGTTTATATATCTTAATGACAATAACAACTGCAAACCAATATAGATGATCTGGACTCAAAATAGTTATTGCAAGCATAACACAATTAACAGAATCAGGGCTCTTCAGATTAGTTATTAAAGCAGTAGAACCTAGATAATTCATATCCAGGGTTCTCCATTGCCAATTAAATAATAACAGACAAACAAATTTTATTAAGCACCAGAAATCATCCATGAAACAGTGAACATATTTACACAGTTCAGATTGGAGAGTTTATTAGTTGAGCATGTAAAACAAATGTGACAATATCAAACATTTTATCGTGCTTGTGTTCAAGCACTGTAAAAACAGCCACCAAACTATTGCAAGAAACTGCACATAAAAGTAGAAAGCAAAGGGAGATCATTATTATTAAAATGGAATACAAATACACTTAGTGCTGCCAAACTGAGAAATGCATGTTGTATTAAACATCTACATATGTAATTTGTATAATGAAACAGGTTCTATGGACATCATGAACGATTTATTAGAACAGTAACTAATTTTACCAGACACCTGTAGAAAGATATGTAATTTAGCATTTCACCTTTCACAACAAAATCTTACCAAAACACATATAATGACAAAATATAACATCAAATTATTATAAATAGGGTTTGTAACCTTATAATCATAGGAGGCGTCATTGACGTTTCCACCATGATGAATAGCTGCCTAAACATGTACTGCAACAGCTTCTGTGTGTTCTATGTGGGAAAGTCTTCTCTCATCTGTTCTCCAGGAAAACGACGAACACGAATCCTACCATCAGATTTTACAATTCGGAAACAAGACTCATCTGAAAAGATGACATGTCGCATGTGTCCTAACTGTAAGTTGGCATGCTGTCTTTCCAAAGTAACACAGTGCCGGTGGTGAATTCTGGTTATCATCGGTTTGCAAAATAACATTGTTTGGTCACTCTCCGATTCACTGTTCTTTTGGATACCTTGGGATGAATGTGTTCATGGAATTCTTGTCGTAAAGTGTTGCAAGACTTATTTCGACCTTCACGTGTTAACCTGATCAAAACACGTTCGTCTTAGGCAGTAGTCATCGGCGTCTACCAGTAGCCTTTCCTAGTACGTTTCCTGTAGTTCGATGACGTTTCAGGATTTTGGATACAGTACACTTGAGGTACCTTACTGTTACGGAAATGTCCGTTTGCTTCATACCATTTCTGGACAGTCGAACAATGTGACGTCCTATAACTATTGGCACATGACGAGGCATGACTCTAAACCACGTACAGAGATATTGTCTAAATATATCATTGGTCTGTTTCGTAAAATATTATACCAAAAGCACACCATTTTATACAAAACAGTTGTGTACGTGTGTTTCAGTGAACAAATGCTCAAAGCATCTTATACAGACCAGAATAACAGTTATTACCTGTTTGTCCAATCATACGCTACCTTCTTTGTTACTACTTGGGCATTTACTCAATAACTACTGAATGCATGTAGATAATAATATCAATATAGAACAGTATGCAAACATTTTGGTCTAGACTGTATTATTTTTAAATACAAAAATGAGTAATTTTAAAACTGAGTTGAAGTTTTTCAATAAACAGGACTTTGAAGAAGTTTCTAAAAGGCTTATGAAACCTTGATAACTATCTTAATGGTGG
Organism: Limulus polyphemus; assembly: GCF_000517525.1. Classification (NCBI taxonomy): domain Eukaryota; kingdom Metazoa; phylum Arthropoda; class Merostomata; order Xiphosura; family Limulidae; genus Limulus; species Limulus polyphemus. The sequence continues at coordinate 966,005 of NW_013665639.1, read as the reverse complement.
AAGATAGAGCATATTAACACAAGAAAGAAATAAAAGTTTTTTATCAATTTAGTCTTAAAAACAAAAAAGAAATATCTTTAACACCAAACAGTTCGTAAATTTTTATATATATTTATAATTTACATATACACACACACACACATATATATATACCCCTACATCATTGCCTTTGAAAAAGATACCTCATAATAGACCACACATTTAACTGTAGTATACAGACCGTATAAATGTTTGTTTTGGCTAAAGAACAACGACTGTTCCTGTGGACTGAAAGTTTTCGTTGCCTTTTGTGTCTTTCTTAAATCTTTTGCCAATTATTTTTTATCTAAACATCTTTCATTATGACTACGTTACACAGAATCCATCCACTCCGGTCGATCTTTAAAACCAATGTTTATTTTAAGTTTTACTTTCTATTCTTTTTCTTTAAAGCACGTGAGTAGAGAAAATAAAAAATTTAAAACTCCTCACAACAATGGATACATCTCTATGGTTAATTTTCTATTCAAAAGGATCTTTGGAATTCTTTGTGAAGAGAAGAGTAGCTTTACTGACAATGAACACAATTATGTGTTGGTCGCTAAACTTATTATGGAGGCGCATGACTCGCGAAGCTCACACAACTGGCTCGTGTGAATAGAGTTTGGTGGATAATAGAGTTTCATCACAAGATCAACCTGTGTTATGATAAAATAAGAACTGTAAAGTACGATTTATTATTTCATAGGCCATTCCAAATGTTTATTTTCTCTACGTGTATTATATTAACAAAACAAATATATTTGAAAAGTATTCATAAAATATTCTTATTTTGTTAATTTTATTTTACTGTAGATGTTTGTGAAAAATATGCAACTATTAAATAATGTATACAGTATAACATAATATCTCATAACTATCACTACCCTAAATTGTTATCTTTACTATAAAATATTAAACCAAAACGTGTGCTAATTAAATAATTTTCATATAGATCATTACAATGTTTGAGTTTTAGTGTCATGTTTCAAAGGCTGTCAAATAATTATTTTTTCTTAGATAAAGGTATGATTTAATAGTTTTGTTTTGAGCGTACTTATAGACTAAGTATATTATATTACAATTTACAGCTTTTACAGTAAGTAAAATTTGTTTTTAGAACAGGTATGACGTTTCAATCACTGGTGCGATCATTCTTAAGTACACATGTTTTAACTATAAAGAAAGTTTCAGTATTTAAATCAACATTCAACAACTTAACAATGTATTAATATTCTAGAATTGATAGTGGCTACTTATTCAAGTACATATCAATCCACGTGAAGTTACAGATTATATATATATGGCTAAATAGGAAAAACAACAACCAAAAATGAATAACTATAAAACTATGGAATATTTTATGCGAAATATTTGCATAAGATTATGAATGTGTGGGGAAGTAACAATCAAAGACGTAAAGAGATGTTCCTGGGTATTTGTCAATTGTTTGATTTTATTAATAAAGCTTTACTGATTTTTCTTCTATTAATGTCAAGTTCATGTTTTAGTACGGTGACATTCTGTTCAGAAAAACTGTGTTTGTTTTTATTCATATGCTCATGAACTTGGGAAGGGGGTTTTGGGTGTTCTTTTAACCTAATCTTCAAGATACGTCCTGTTTCACCTATGTAAAAAGCTGGTCAACTTTATTTTGTAAATGTCCTCAATTTTAGATTACTGACCAATAGGAAAGCAGACATCCAGCATCACCCACCAACAGGGCCGGTGTCTTATCAGATTCTCTAACCGAATAATGTTATTAAAATTGCGGAATGTGCTCATTGGCATCACGGCTGAAGCCTAGAATTCTGAGACCTGCAGCTCGATACGTTAACCATAAAGTCACACCTGGCAGGACTCATTGTTACTTATTACACAAACAGAAACAAAATGAGTTGGACTGTGTCAAATGATTTTTTTGCTGTAACATTAAGATGTTTGATCAGCCTTATGGTCGAGAAAGTTAACATTGTTTTTTCTGTATCTTTGCAGCTTCTTTTTTAGACTATAGCACTAAACATTGATTAATGTCTGGTTGTGATCAATGTTTGAAGGCCAATATTTTGAGCATACTTGGAACACCCTGTAGCTTACCACATCGGAAAGATTTAGAGACACGAAAATCTACAGTACAGTTTTTCAAGGAAAGGACGTCAAGTAAAGATGACGGAGTGATGAAAGATTTATCTTTAAGAATCGTCGTCAAAGCTAGATTGACTAAAGATAATTATCCCCATTCTTGGCACCATGATGTTAATACAGAAGGGGTGTTTCTTTGGTGTTCTTCAGTTACTCAGTGTTTATTAAACAATGTGTTTGTTGTTTTAGAAAATAAAGACAGTTAGATTTATTTGATTAGATTTTTCACTTAACAGCTTAGTAAGAAGAATGCGAACTATGACAAGAGATACTCAGGAATGTGACACTATTTAATAAAAACAATCAACCATGCACAATTTATGAAAAACAATGTTGCCTGGTACGTCTGCTACTGAGATAAGATAAAGATTTCAAAGTTTACCATATAGCAGGAAATTGGAATTTATAGGATTTTTGTTTGCCCGATTTAAGAATAAACTATTTTAAAAGTTATATCGTCAGTTCTCTATTTAAGTTTTAATTTCCTAATTTGGTAATGCCCACAAATTTTTGTAACGCGTGAATTATTATCTGAATTAATAAAGGGTTTCGTTTTATGTTGGTGTAAAATGTTTTGCTTGAACAAAAGTATTGTTTTATTCAAAGTATTGTAACAAATTAGCATCGGATTCAGCCAATCGAATGCACTTAGAACTTAGAACATTTGAGGACGTGTTTATCTCAAATGAGGGTCTATGAATTTTTCAAATAAATTAAAAATTAATGAAGTTTAATCAAATCAGTTATGTGATACCTTGGAATATTTTAAATGTGCCTCTCTTACAAGGTTTGCTTTTCTGCGTTATTTTGAGGTATTACGATTAAACAATATTTTCAGGGGTAGAAGAATTTTCTTTCTGTACATGATAAACGGACGGGCTTAAAGTTTAAACAGCAGTTGTTGAGTAATTATAAACAACGAGGAATAATATGTTCGTACATGGTTAAGCGCTCCTATTTCGTTTGTGCCAGGCGACCGTTTATTTTTGTTCAAAGCTTCCAAACTTGAATAAACTTTAATCACTTAAGCTGAATCTTCTTGAATTATCCGAACAAATTTTTTCACTTCGTTTCTTTACCAGAAATGCTTAATGGATATGTTAAATAGTATCGACCATTTTATATGTTATAACTAAGAATGATAAAATGTAAGATGGAAATTCATAACTGAGAACATGTTTAGTATTTAAGGAGAAAATCGCAACAACTGAATTAAGTTACAAGCCTGTTTATTATTTATATAATATGAAAACCTAAAAATAACAGTGTAGTGAAGTAGCATTATTTATATAAATGTTGTCATACAGTTATAGTATTAAGTAAACTTTACAAAACATTGCGTTATATATATCTCAGGAATGTCCCCCGGTGAGACAACTGCATTTAATGCTAAAATTCGGGGTTCGATTCCCCTCGGTGGACACTGCAGATAGCACAATGTGGCTTTGTTCTAAAAATTGAAGTGGAAATATTTTTTACGCCTGGTGAAATAGAAGCATCTAAAACAACTATTTTTTAGTAAACATGATATACAATATTACACATTAAGTTTTAACGGGGTAGATAATTCATAACTCAAAATACTCGAGTCTCATAACAACGTTCCATACTGTTTAGTTGTTTCTATTTCACTCTAAACATAGGTGTGAAGTTTTTATATGCAAAATTTTGGGTAATTTATAGTGTTATTTAGCTTTTACTTTTAATAAAAGAGCTAACTAAGTACTCGTATACCTTAACATACAACGATGAAAGGTTTATTGAAGGATCAGTTATTAAGATGTTCTTGGACTTGTTTTAGAAAGAAGACGTTTTAATATTTTCCAGGCATTAATAGAAAAGCTTCATATAAGTTCTTGCCATTTTGGAAAGCATAATTATGATTTTAATTAAAATCACACTTGATGATGTAATCAATAAATACGATGAAACCACAAGCAGAAATCTTAGCTTACACTGATTTTATCATCTGGCATCTCCTTAAATAATATTTTAATGACAGGAAAGCCTACGTGTTTGTAGAGATATTTTCAATTTTTGAAAAGAATTAGAACTATTCTCATGAATAATACAAACTGCTGCTAAGTAAAGCTGGTTTTACGGAAAATGAGTTCCTGTCTTCTTAAGAGTTAACAAAATGATCTTAAGAATAATTTATTCTTATATTTAATTATACTTAGTTTGACATTATAAGCTGTGCGATCTGACAAAGAACGCTAGTTCGAAACGTCATCCTCTTGAAATAAAAAATATAACAAAAATTGGGCGACTGTTTAAACTTTTCTTTAAGTATATTTGTCGTCTAGCATTATAAGCACGCCAAGTTCAGAATATTGACTTTTAAAATTTTTTGATGTAACTTACAGGGTCAATACAGTTGGAAATAACATTAAAATTAGTGGGATGTGGGAGAAATAAAAGATTAAAGAATATTAATCGATAATGCAGTAACAAATGCCTTTTGAAATTTAAAACGAGAAAAATAATACATTTAATAAAGATAGATAAATCACATAATAGAAATAAAGTAAAAAGACTCAAATTTCGGTTCACTCAAAAATCTCTATTAAAATAGGAAATATCATAGCTGTACCACCCGTTAAATAAACAACAGAATTATTACTGTATTAGTTTTTCATAGGTTTCGTACTGTAACTTATAATTAATTGTTTAAAGCTACCTAGAAATAACAGTTAATAACAGTAACAATGAGTTATTGCAAGATGCAAAACTAAAGAATTCGATAAACACCCATTCTTGTATTAGAAGAATTTATTAAATAGGAAACAGAAAGCATTAAAAATGTACTGAGAAAAAAATAACCCTGCTTACAAAATGAATTTCAATCCTTTTTGATTAAACATTTTGAATAATCTTGAGATTTTGCTACCTGTAAAATTAAGAATGGTTTAATCAAACTGTTTCAAAGAAACAAGGAGTAAAGACATAGTTGCTTTAAGGTCATTTAACCAGTTATTCTTCATATTATGATTGACTAGACAGTTACGTATACCATACAACAGGAGAGATCAGCTTCACTTATTTGCAGTATCGTATGGTATCTCATGTTATCCGTTGTTTGTGTAGCTACAATCTACCATATGTTAACTCTACTTTTTGATGTAATTCTTTCATATATACTTTTTCAATGTTATATATTGATTCGAACAGCAGATTTTACTAATGTCTGGTTTACAATCAAACTGCCAGCAACAGTCTTGTTGTTGTCGTAGGTACATGCGCAAAGTTTCATTTGTTTAGATGTATACGTAATGTGTCTATTAAATGTCTAATTTTATGTTATAGATGACTTTATTCATAACTGGGCACTCTATAAGTCTAAATACATTATAGGCGGAGTCAGAGAAAGTAATTTCCTAAAATAAATTGTTAATTTACTCTTTCAAACCTGTCCCTGTAACATATTTCCTTAATCAATACCTCTTTTACCCAACGATAATGTCTTGAAAAAGATATAGTTTTATACCGTGTACTAGATAATAACGTTTTCCTTTTAGCGCATGCGTAGTGTTATATAATCGTTCAAGCTTCCGAGAAGATCTAATACCTTGGTAAAGGACTTTAATTAAAGGCTGAAAAAATTCGATCAACCATGCTATTCGCTGAAATAACTTTTCTATTGTGTGCTAATTAGTATTAAGCTAGAATATTATACAAAAAATTTAATCTTTATTTATCTGAAATCGAGTTAAATAATTAACCTTGTTAGACAGGAATAAAAGATAACACGAACCGCACTGTATAAAGTTAGTCTTGTAAAGCTTTAGAAGAACAATCTTTATTAGATCCAGCATTTAAGACTCGGAGTGCCATGAGATAAAACTTGGCTGTAGTGTTAACCCTATTCTTTGCAACATTGTTCAAGGAATCGATCCTTTCATACGCTTTTTATTGATGATTTTGTGATATTTCTACATTTTGCACGGTAATGTATGTATAGTCTTGGCCAAAATGTTTGCGCATTCTGGGACAAGTACTATCATTACTATTAAGATGGAAAGTAAATAACACTTAGCGCTGTCAAACTGAGAAATGCATGTTATATTAAATATCTATATATATATATAGTTTATATAATAAAACGGGTTCTATGGACGTCATGAACGATTTATTAGAACAGTAAATAATTTTATCAGAAAGATGTGTAATTTATCATTTCATCTATCACAACAAAATCTTACCAAAACATATATAACGACAAAATATATCATCAAATTATTATAAGTAGCACCTGTAATCTTATATTATTTCATATTAAACATTAAGTACTTGGCAGGTCCTCCTCATACACTAATAACCTCCGCAAAGCGACGTGGCATTTTTTGATGAGGCTATTGATATAATCTATCAGGATTTCATCTCAACTTGTCACTGGAAGGTGCTGCAAATCAGCTACAGTATCTGCTTTAGATCGTGGTTAGCAATTCTCCGACTCAGTTCTGCGCAATAGTTCTCAATGGGATTACAATCTGGAGACTTTGATGGCCATGACAGTCTTGTAATGTCTTCCTGGTAGAGATAATCATTTACAATACGCGCACTGTGGGCAATGACTTTGTCATCCTGGCACAAAACGTTGTTGCCAAACCTTGCCCACTATATGAAAGAAAGATTGTCTCCATGTGATGCCTACAGGAGATGCCATTGACGTTTCCTTGGAGGATATGAAAAGCAATTTTTCCACCATGATTAATAGCTGCCCAAACATGTACTGCACCACCTTCTGTGTGTTTCCTGTAGGAACGACAGTCTTCTTTCATCTGTTCTCCAGGC
>NW_013665639.1:914230-958468 GCF_000517525.1 Limulus polyphemus | reverse complement strand
CCAAACATGTACTGCACCACCTTCTGTGTGTTTCCTGTAGGAACGACAGTCTTCTTTCATCTGTTCTCCAGGCAAACGACGAACACGAATCCTACCATATGATTTTACATTATGGAAACATTTTGGCCGAGACTGTATTAAACGCCTTTATTCATGTTTGAAACTTATTTATTATTATTTACAATTGTTCATTCTTGTATTGGTGTAATGTTATGGCAAGCTATGTTTGGTTGCCAGTCTAATAAGAAAGTAGTCTGTCTTTCACCACTTAGATGTTCTAGAACTTTAGACATATGACATTCTACAGAAGTCATAGCATATAGGAATATATAGTGTATACAGTTTTAAGCAAAAAAAGTTTGTAAATTACTATTATCTACAATTCATTATGTTCTTATAAAAGGCGACAATATTCAAGAAAAACCGGGTTAATGTATAGTTTTAGGAATGCTCAATCATTTGAAATAAAAAAAAGTGAACACTTTTTAAATATTTATATAAATCGTTCTGAATGATAAAATATTACGCGCGACTGAAACACAGTATCGTTATTTTTCTCATTATATATATAAACTAGACGTGTTAGAGGTTATATACACACCGTTCCACGTAAATCGTGTTTTGACGCTTACATTCTACCAAGCATTTAATGTATTGTTCGAACTTACGTTTCTTAAATCGTAATAAGTACTTGCAAAAAAAGTTTCCAGTGAGGATGGAATTGGCCTAATAAATGTTACCTTTGAAAAGCATTGATATACTTTATGTAATTGATGTACTTTATGTAAACTGTAGTGGATAAATGTTTAGTTATTTGCTTAAGCAATCTTTTTTATAAAGTTTTATCAAATCAACTTTTGTGCTAGTTATATGTTTATCATCATTACTCCACGCAATCTTGATGCTATATAAAGAAACAAAGTTTATATCGTTTAAGATGACGTTAACATTCTTCCAAAGGAGAAATTCACGTTTATTGTTGTGTATTGTTTTATTTATTAAAAAACCCACCGACTTTTGTTAATCATATTGTGGTAGAACTGTTTACTATCCAGATTTGAAAACTTACCATTAAATTTAAAAGCAAAATAAAACATTTATTATATTACTAAGCTAATTAATCATAGTTATATATTTTCAGGTTCAGAGCGCCAAGTCAGTAAAGTACATCACAAATCATTTCACAGTTCTGTGCAATGTAACGTGATATTGCTGCTCATATGATATTTTCACATTAAAATGATCCCCTATACTTTTAACCTCGTGTTTACATTTGTATCATTAGCTGACAATGCACATGTTCATTAAGAATTAGAAAAAAAACTACAAAAACTGTTTATTTAAGGACGTGCACTACTTCCATGTCGTCCAACACGTACGTCGCCCCTCGTGCTGTACTACATACGCTATAATCAACAGCTGAACAGTGATGACAAAAATAAAGCTTCTAATTCAACGCATCATTACATATACAAACTGAACCTTGAAAGGCATCCCTACTTAAACATGACTTATGAAAGAACTTATTCAATAAATCTGATGAAAGGTTCTTCGGGAAAGAAAAATGATACGGACACTTTCAACAACATTTGTCAGCATAACTCTGTGGTATATAAGTGTCCTGTATCGAGTAATGGCTTATTCAGTAACGTCTTACGTATTCTCTTATATATAAATGTCATGTATCGAATAATGGTTAACTCAGTAATTTCATGTATAGAGTAATGGGTATCTCTGTAATGTAATGTATCGAGTAGTGGTTAACCCAGTAATGTCACTTGTGTAGATGACAAAACTTACCAAAATGGTGCCCACAGCTAAAATGTTAGACGAAGAATATTCATTGTAAAAAGTATAAAACAGAAAAATCATTTTACTAAATGTAGAAAGTAAAAACAGAGATATGAAAGTATCATTCTGAGAGCTTAAATCAGAAATATTGTAGTAAACACGTGACAAATTCCTAGAGATGATAATGTCAAATATACAGCTGGGATGTATATATATTTAGTACCACAAAATCTATATATAAGGGTGATATAAGCTTTTTACTTTTTATCAAAACGTGGTTAGTAATGTTTGGACGAACACGACAATCAAAAAACAAAAGATATAGGGTTTGTGTGGAAGCATTTTGTAGTGTTAATAACTCTTGTGGCAGAAGAGTGGTAAAGGACCTTTACCATGTTTTAACACTTGTTGTATGAAATGTCAACACTCACTCAGATTTTATTAGGGGATTTTACGTACCTATACCACTTGTGGTATAAAATCTTAACACTCACTCTTCTGTTAATACTTGTTGTTCTGTTAAAAGTGAAACATCTAAATAGATATAGGAAGAATGGAAAAGCAAATCAATAATAACATAAAGAAATTATAACTGAATGAGCCAACAGGTACTACAAGCAAATAGTCCAGAAACTATCTGAACAAAGGAAAAACAAAAACAGTTTCAATTATGAAGGCTGAGATTTTCAAGAACATATTTATAGCCAATGCCACATAGAATCCGTAGAAATGTCTGGCTATAGAAGAAAAAAAGTAATTATCTATGGAGAATCGAGTGGCTAGATTTGTGAATGGCTTAATGAATATATGGAGTTCGAATGTGAATATATGGAGTTCGAATGTATAGAACAATAAAAGTTACATTAATAGATGAATTTGTATCCACACTACCTATGTAATTCTACAAAGAACGTTTGACTGGATGAATGAATAATAGTTGAATAAATTGCTGGATGAAAGCTTAATTTAAGAAACATCTGCATTAGTTCTGGTTGATGACTTAAATACGACAGTTGTTTCACTTGTTTGTTTATCGTTAAGTGCAATTAGCTAATTGTGCTCTGCTTTGCGTGGGTATCAAAACTAGATCTTTATTGTTATATAAGCCCACAGAGATATTGCTAAGCCACCGATGGTCAAATATAGCAATTCTAACATTACAAATAACTCTTCTAGTCAAAACAGAGGCAAAAGCTAGAAACATTATCAGAGGAGAAAAAAAATCCTTTTAGCACGTAAAATATTATATCTTTTTTGGATATTTTTGTATCTGATAATCAAGTTCACTAAATTACAGTTTGCAAACATCGCTAATTTTCCTTTCTTTTAAAAGAATTTAAATCATATCTGTTTATTAGCGAAGTCGTAGAGTAAGAGGTTTTCAGTAGTATTAGTCTATGAATCGTGAACTTGCTTTAAATAATATTTGTCTATCAATGAGTAATATGATTTTAATATTTTTTCTTAATGGGTAATTCAATTTAAAATGTTTATCAATTATAGAGTAACTGTTTTTCCACAACATTGGTTTAAAAATGTGCGACTTGTTGGTTTGGGCGATACTTGGTGATAATGAGTTATGGACTTTATCCATATTTTTTGCTTTTAAAACAATTACATTTCATCGGGAAAGTTGATTTCTTAATAGCACATTTCGAACTGACAAACTTGTAATTTCTTAATGTTAAATATTATTTTGATTAAAGGGTTCGATAAAACGGTTTCAATTTTAGATAAGAGATAGCAGAAAGGATGATGGTAATTTTCAGGCTTGTTTCAAAGTTTGTTTGTAATTAAGCACAAAGCTACACAATGGACTATCAGTGCTCTGCCTACCAGGGGGTATCGAAACCCGGATTCTAGCGTTGTAAGTCCGCAGCCATATCGCTGTACCACTGGGGGCGGGGCGCTAATTTTCAGAAAGAGCATTTACATTTTGCCCATAATAATACGTAAACGCTTAAATACAGAAAGTTAGTGGAAGAACTGTGGTTGATGTGTAAAGATCTTTATTCCTATGTTTGAATTCGATAAATCCTTAAGATGTCTTATACAGATTTTTTTTTAATGAAAGAATGCTGCACGCTCCATAAGATTATATATATTTTAGGTTTTATCGATAAATTTTGTTTTTGCATCGTTTCCGTTAATAGGTGCATGTGTGTCCTAAAGTTTTTTCTACTTTAAAATGAAATGCTTCATGTCTATTTTCTCACGTTTCTGTTGCAAACGGAAACGTTTTCTTTTCGCTTATTAAAAGATCATTTCGATAACCACAGAAAGGTTTACCGTGGTTCGCCTGTTGGCATTCCAGCGGTAAGCTTTAAGGATGCAGGGGCTTTCTGGTCTCGTACTGGTCAGGATCGGGTTTCATGACAGAGGTAGTCGTCACGGGGCAGGATTGGGTCAGTCGCTGTGCCATACAACCTACTTCGTGTGTTTTCTTTGGTAAGGATGGGCGCTTGTCTTAGGAGTCATCAAGACGCAGCGACGTAAAAAAAAAGTCAAGAAGGCGTTTTCGGACTTTCCGTTGATACGAAGGCAGGCAGACGCCTGAGTCTCGGCCGAACGTCGCCAGCAGTTGCCTGTATGGTTGTGGATGGTTGCTTGTAGAGGTTGATACCGCTGCCGATAGCTGGTGAGACAAAAGCCATACCACAGTGTTCGACGTAGATTTTTTCTAACGGTCGTTCCAGACTTAGATGCCAGATATAGTAAGGAGGTCCATTACAAAGTTAGTTCTCAGGGACTGTACATCATTACTATTTCCACAGAAAGAGCGACATTCTCGTGCTTGAAATGTGTCAACAACTGATCAAACTGATATAAGTATTTCAGTTTGGACTCTTTTCATTTGTCTTGAATCTCTAAATTAATGCTGAACATCTTCAGAGGTCTACAAAAGGTACCGCTAATGGAGATAAATTTGTTCTCAACTAATTTCCAAACATAACAGCGTTTTCAGTGTGATGCAACACGCAATAACACACATGAAGGCGTCGTATGTTGATGCTTTTACACAAGAATAATGCTTTCCTTGCGACTTGAGGAGTTTCTTGAGAATTAATGTGACCGATGTTCATTGTCGGCCTTCTACTAAATCATGTTTTGTAACTAATCCCATAGCAACATCTTAATTACTGACAAGGCATAATTAAATATGCTAAAACAACGTTAAGAAATTTATTTGAAATTAATGTAATTTTATCAGTAGATCTATTTGATCCCATAACTATTACTTACATAAAAAGTAAATACATTGAGATATAACGTTCGTAGGTTCAACGTGAGGGAAGTGTACGTGTATAGATTTCTGCAGCATGTTTACTGATAATATTTAAACGTTGTATCATTGAGATCCTAATTACTTACAACAGGTAGAATATAGAGCATGGCATGCAATATAATAATAGCATTTGTGAAAGGGACACGTTGGTGGTACTCGTATTTTTAATGCATGATAAACATAAGGAATATTGAGACATTTAATAGTGATAAGGGAGTTTTTGTTGTAAAAAGAAGTAAGAAGTTTACTTTTACTGTTTTTAGAACATTTGTTTATTTGAGCTGTTGCTAAATATGCTTGTCGCTATGTACGTAAACTACATAAACCAAATGAAAATTAATGAGGATTTGTAATATCATTTCTACAACAACATATAATAGTTGTTATAAAATCATGTCCCCTCCCTTTTAGTTCATTGATAGGAAAATCAGTCTTGTGGTGTTATTTGAAGTCAAGTTATTTGTTGCAGTTCAGTTATGTTATATATGTTTATAGTGGGTCATGTAATTTCGTCTACTTTGTGACTTTGAAGCCAATCACAGAGCTGAGAATGCTCCAGATTGTTTGCAAGGAATGATTAGCTCTAAAAAAACACTTGAATGTTTCACCCATGTGGAAATCAGCTGGACGAAAGTGAATTAGCCAATTACAGTAGGCTGTTGCAAATTGGCTACAAATGTCTCAAGGCGTTATTAGCTGAATGTAGAATCACTCCCAAGCCAAAGATACAATTACTTAGACACTTGTGGTTTGGTTCTCTGCTATCCATTCACAACAAAGGATAAAACATCTCGTTCCAAGAATACATTCAGTGGATCTAATGAAGTTATAGCAATATTCCTTTTACAGATATGTCACAGTTTTCCTTACAACCAGATAACAGGCAAATATTCATTTGGAGAAAATCTAAAACAATATTCCACTCTACTTTCATACAGTAAGGCGAGGCAACAATGGAATTACGGTTGTGTAAGAATAAGTATTGGTACCATTCACGTCACACATATTGATAGATATATCTACATCTACATCCTGCAGAATGGTACCATTCACGTCACACATATTGATAGGTATATCTACATCTACATCCTGCAGAATGGTACGATTCACGTCCCACATATAGATAGAAATACCTACATCTACATCCTGCAGGATGGTACCATTCATGTCACACATATTGATAGATATATCTACATCTACATCCTGCAGAATGGTACCATTCACGTCACACATATTGATAGATATATCTACATCTACATCCTGCAGAATGGTACCATTCACGTCACACATATTGGTAGATATACCTACATCTACATCCTGCAGAATGGTACCATTCATGTCACACATATTGGTAGATATACCTACATCTACATCCTGCAGAATGGTACTATTCATGACACACATTATAGGTGTCACATCCTACGGTCCTTTTTAATTACTAATGTAATTAGCTTAACTTCGACCTAAAAAATGCTAACGCTTACCCCCACTATGCTAATTTAGTCTACGCATTTCGTGAAAAAGAGATGGTTACCGAAATGGGTAAACTACATATTAAATAGACTTCAATTCCATCATGCATGGATGTGATACTCTTGAGTGATGAGTCGCATCCTGTTAAGTAATTCCAGACACTAAAGGTGCTCTGGAAAATGCTCTTTCAGAAGTGTATTTGAAGATTCTTCAGGTCTTTATTAACTCTTCTTCTGGTTTTAAGTACGGAGTTTCCGTGGGAGCCTAAATTACTATTCATAGTGAATATATTTGAACTAGAAATATATTGAAGTGTAGATTTTTAAGGCTATATGTACAATTCACTTGCATTTCAAATCACAACATGGACCATTAGCGGCTTGACATTAAAGTGAGTGACATTATTTTATAATAATGAATTTGCTTTATAATAGCTAAAGTATTGTAAATGTGAATTATCTTTTAATCGTTTATTGTAATATAAAAATACTTCTAGCAAACATTTATTATATTAATATTAGTGTTGTTCAGTTTCGGAATAGTTCCGTGTAAGACATGGTTCTGACAATGATATGCTTTATAAAATGTCACCGATTCTATAATATTCTCTACTTATTACTTTTGGTTCGAAAAATATTTTGTAGATTCAAAGGATTTAATTCATCATTGAGAGATGTCGAGTTGTAAAAGGCATTATCAGAAAGCACAGAATAGTTCCAGCACGAGCAATAACAATGATCGACAGTATAGAACCAGATATTTTAAAACGCGTCTTGAATAAATTTGTTATTATCTGTTTTATATATATATCTTCGATATGCGATACTTTCAATAGAAAGTCTAGTCTTTAATGTCTTTAATTCTAAAATTACAGATGTATATTTCATGTATATTTTTAAGATTTATCTGTTGTTGAATAATTTTTACTAAAATCCACCATATTTTGTAGTTTGTAAATGTTAACACTTGTAATGTAAGTGATAATGTACAGTATATCTTCTTAATTTACCGATGAAAGGAACATTTTTTTAAATTTTGTGGCCAGCATTATAAAGATCGAATATAATACTAAGCTGCAATGTATTTTGTATTCTTTCTTTGTAAATTCTAGCTCTTGTATCCTCCTTGGAAAAGTTCTTGTTTTGTTTTTTACAACAGTTTTCAACCCATTTTTCTATCTCGGCCTTAACTAACTTACAAGTACTTTACATACTAGATATATCCTCGAATCTCTTTTATTGCGAAGACTATTTACGTGCATATATATATGTAATCAAAAGTATAACTCACACAGAACAGGATTACTTGTTATTGGATTACTAAATCATACTAATAGGTAAAAAAAAATATATGAATGATATGGTTTGTAGCCTTTATGATAAAATATTCCAAACAAAGAGAGCTCCAGAGCTCAACTGAGATTGAAAATAACATAAATTTATGTCTATTATAGCGTTTTTAGAATTAAACTGAGCTTGTATACATGAATTAAATAAACTAAACATGCAATAATATCATAAATGTTTTGCCCCCCAGTGGCACAGCGGTATGTCTGCGGAGTTACAACGCTAGAAACCGGGTTTCGATATCCGTGGTGGGCAGAGCACAGATAGCCCTTTGTGTAGCTTTATGCTTAACTTCAAAACAAAACAAATATAAATGTTGTAGGTAGGACATGTCCCTCTGACGGGCAAAGTAAGGAAGCTCTATGATTTTATCAAGTGTTTTTAATGTGATTTATCAGCCTTTGTGATTCTACTATTATCATGAACACATGTTCTTATTATAATCACGTGTTAAAGTTTATTCCTTAAAATGTTTTACTCAAAAGTGTATTTTTATAGGAAAGGCTTAAATCATATGAGTATAACAAGCTATGGCCCTCCATATTTTTCGTCCTGTACATTTTGGCCCTCATAGGTAAAATATTTGACCAGTTTGTTTTAATGCAATATTCACGATCTCCACCTCTATAATTAATACTTAAATCTTAAATTAAACTTTACCATATTTACTGCCTACAACAAGTCTTTGGATCTTCTTCTCTACCACTTTCTGTCATACTTAAAGCTGTGTGTTTCTTATATATAATACAAACACAATGTGTTGATTTCTACATATCACGAGCTTCACTCTTAAAATATCGTAAAATTCAGTGATCGGAATGTGTTATTTGTTACAGTCCGAATATTTTGTGTAGTTTTAGCAACATCATTATGCCTAACTTTACTGAAAAACATGTGATGTAGATTCTATATAACTACATGGAATGTAGTTCACTGACATTTCCAAGAATTGCACTCAACAGATAGATAGCTATCCTTGTGCTATGTTTTCTTATTGGGGTAATGATAATAAAGTGCCCAAACTAGCAGTTTTTATCTTGTCTTGAGCATGGATTTCGTTAACAGTTGTCACGTGGTATATGTGAGTTACATTTTGGTTGTTATCAATTCCGGGAATGTAAGCGAGTTGATTCAAAAAAGATTTTTAGGACTGAATCCACAATAATCTTCCCAGTACAACTTCCTTGTTGTTGGTGGATTTGCTTATCTTTTGAAATTTAATAGGGGTTCTGCTTCGTGGAAAAGCTCTCGTATTCATTATGCGGGTAGAAAGCTTCCGTTCTGTGATGTCTTGAATATCAAGTTAAGCAATGCTGCTTGACAAGACGAGAGATAGACACTAAATAAGCACGATTACATTGATAGCTTGTCTCTTGCGAGTGTGAACTTGTGCTATCAGTTTATATCATAAACTACAGTCATCAAATGAATATAGGCGATACGTGGTCAGCTCACGTTTCTCCCTGTTCGCCGGAAGTTAGCCTGAAGGCTGGCCTTCCTTTCAACGCCCGTTATCAGCGGGCTCCAGCACGAGACACACTGGCCGCACGCGATAAGTCGCACCACCCATACTGCATCCTATAGGTGATGTCTGTTAGTCAAATGCGTGACTATTTATGGCCCATCTTGCAAAAATAATTTCGATACACATAACTTTCAAATCCACGCGTTCTATTTATTTCGGCGTCTCTCTGATCAAGCTTATCAGGCCTTGGGTAAAACCTTTCAAAAACGACATGTGCACATCATAAAATCTGGCACGTGTCTTACATGACTACTAGCTGTGAAGCGGAAAAATGTAAGATGCACAGAAATATTCAGCGCTCCGAAAAACTGGTGTCTTTGACAAATATATGAATACACGTCCGTCCATTTGTATATAAGAAGATGTCGATATTTTTTGCTTTCCTGTCTGATTTCATTAATGGCTCAACATAAAATATATAGTAAACTTTGTTGGAAACATCCTCTGGAATTTCTACGCTTTCAGTGGTTATCGGAATTTACAAACCGTAGCCAAATTTTAGTGTCGAAACCTTCAGATACAGGGCTATTGTTTAATTACAAATTATATTCTCTGAAAATCTTGTGTTATTTTCTTGACATGGCATGTTTAAAATTATTTTCGTAAGTATAAATATATATATATATCTAACCAAAACATAGTTAAATCTATTATGGGAAGAAGTTTTAATAAACTTACCTGCCACCTTTTAAATTTTAACATAAGGGATGAAGCAAAACGTTAAATGAAGACAAGAAAGTAAGTAAAAAGCAAAGGGTTAAGAAGGTTTCTACTAAAGCTATGCTTGGAAAAGCTGTATGGTTAGGCTTTTCGGATCACTTAGATGATAATTTTCAGGCCAACGATATATAAAGTAATGGGATTTAATCCCCATTACTGACGTTAATGAAGTGAAGATAAAGTATTTGAAACCTAAAACTAAAAAAAATAATAATAATTTATTTCAGTGGAAGTATTCCCAACGGAAAATCTTATGAAGATGGAGATCACCATTAAGGAGTTTCACAAACGCTTAGAATTTCAACAGATAAAAAATCTTGAAGGTTACAAGTGTTTTCTTAAATAAGAAAACTATTTTAGTGTATATCATATTCTCTCATAACTTATAACGTAACACAGATCTGACAGTAAGATACTGTCTTGAATATTTTTGGTGGTAAACACATGAGACAGATACAACTTGGAAAACGAAGTATTTAATTTTTTAGATACTTACTAAATAACTTAAATTGATTCACAACATATTCAAGTTATCTATTAATTTCCCGTAGTTGTTACTACTACATTATTATTCATTCTAAATTGTGAATCAATAGAATTAAACTACGAGGAACACATGATATAATGAGCATTCTAAACTTATGCAATTATTATAATTAGCATGTTCGCATTAACAAAATTACTTACTATTACTTAGCTGTTGTCTCGCCAAACGTTATTAGTTGTTAACAATTCTAAAATAGTTTTACTAAGCATGAGTGGCCGTTATTAATCGATGTAAACAAACATGTAAAATATTTCTTCCATACACCTCTACTAGAAAGTTGAACCTTGGTACAGTGAATATGTTAGAAAACGTGCACTTGGGAAACTTCAATTTGATCAAGTGCATCATCGCCTAAAATCACTTCAATCATACAATGTCTGTTGTTTAGGAATTTCCAAGTGTATCGATAAGGAACTTTTATTTAAAATTTACTGTAATAGTGAATGAGAAAATAAGTACTTGGTAAAGAACAGAAAATATATTATAGTGTTAGCTTATGATACGTAGCTTGTCTTCATATATCTAAGTTAGGTTAAAAATTTAATTGTATATTTCATTCGTTTTAGGTATTAATAATGAATTGTAGATAATATCTTCATCCATTTTACACAGGAAAGTCATCTTTGTCACATGGTAAGGTTGATGTGTTAACCCTATCTTGGTACACATTAATTGGGTTGAATTTATGGACTTACATAATGTAAAAGTCTGTATAAGTTAAGTAGATAATATCTTCATTCATTTTACACAGGAAAGTCATCTTTGTCACATGGTAAGGTTGATGTGTTAACCCTATCTTGGTACACATTAATTGAATTGAATTTATGGACTTACATATTGTAAAAGTCTGTATAAGTTAAAATATTAACAATTCATTCATACACTTTAAACAGTTACCTTCAGCTATAAAACATACCGACTGGTATTAAATATTGGCATTATATTCATTCATTTTACGTCTGTTAAAGTATGTAGCTCTCAGTGGCTTAGCGGCAAGTTTGAAGACTTATAAACTAAAAACCAAGTTTCGCTACCCTTGGTGAGTACAGCACAGGTAGCTCATTGTGTTGCTTTGCGCTTAACAACAAACAAATAAAATATAAGTTATATATTATTATGCATTGTATTTTCTAAAGTTAGACAATGGTTTTTCTACAGATATGTTTCACAATGTTAGATTAGAATAGTGGACATTGTATTTCAAATATATGGCATTTTTTTTAAAAAAAGGATCATATTTCTATGTTTTGCACGCTCTCTCTCTCGATTAAATATTATTTACTGTTTATTGTCTCTCGTATATCTTAGTCCTTTCACCAAAAAATGTATATTTTTTAAGTTAAACCATAACTGTTACATAACTGCTGGTATACAATGGTCAAAAGGAACAATTCAGTTAACCTCCAGGACAAGCATCAGCTCATCCAACTGGGAAAACAAATTGGGAAATAAGTAAGCTCTAACCTGTAAATTGAACTGTAGTAATTCCATAAAATTAGATACGAAACACCACACACACACAACTCTTTCGGAAAATCATTTCTGCTAGTGAGACAATACAATTGTGTAATATATATATATACATCCAGAACAACGGGTGGTTAATTCAGTTGTTACTTGCTGTCGAGAATATAAACATAAACTATTTCGTTGCCCTTCTTGACTTAACCAAAGGACTAGTAGATCAATCATAAACCATATTCTGACAGTCTTCATCGTTTAGAGTGGTTTTCTGAAGCCATTCATGGCGCTCTGCGTACTCCGCTGCTGCTGAATTCGGCCCACAAAAGCGGGCGGAAAAATGGTAAGTTTGAATAGAATAGGACGTTTGTGGCTAACGCGTGAAAAGAATGGAAAGCTCCCGCCCTGCGTTCTCACGATTTCACGCTATAAACGCGTTTCCCTTTTCCCACTCTTTTTTTTAAAGCTGATAAGTCGTTTCTTACACTGAATTAAGCATCTCAATAGCTGCCAGTGCGCGTTTGCCCGATCCTATCGAATTTGGCTTACAGGCTACTAAGATTCCTTTTTCAAAGCCAACACAGGTACTGATGGCACGTGCCTTGCACGCGTTGCCGTATATCATCTGCCAACAGCCGTCACGGTCGCGAACATCACAGAGAACAGCAAATGCGATCAAAAGCAAGCATATCAGAATATAGAATTGGCTTAACATGGAGGATCAAGCTAGAGACATTTAGAGGTTAGGCCTCATTTCACTTGGGGTGCCTTCTATTGGCGATGGTTACGATAAAATAAGTATCAGTTTTTAGCCTTAACTGGAAAACAAATATTTGACTGATTTATGAAGTTTGTCGTGCCACCTTTCGTGTTTAATAGAAGTAATTTAACATGCTTTATAATACTGCAACGATTTCTGGATAATTCAAGATTTTTTTTCTGCGTTTTATATTTCTTCACCTCAATGTCTATGTTTCAATTGAGGTAGAACGTGTAGTATTTTATCATGAGTATTACATGCGATAACAAAGCTTAAAACTATGCAGAATTAAGTTACTGTGAGATTAAATAATCCGTCTCTGTTCAAACAAAAGCTGAGTTTTGTTTCCTCGATGAATAGTTTGATAACTAAAGAGCTGGTATATTTGTGGAACTGTCGTGTTATAAAGATTGATTTATAACGTATCAATAAAGAAAAACTCTGGAACATTATTGTAAACACAATCAACTTATAGAGATAGATAATATTAAACCGTTGTTTCAAAGAAAGTTGACACAGTGTAGTTTCTAGACGTGAATTTATATAGAATTGTGTATTGATATTTATATATTTCAAAATGACAGATAACAATATAAGCCAGGAAAAAAGTAGTGGAAACAATCAAAGTTATAACAATAAGATATGAGAAGCGACATATAATAACAATAAAAATTGTTGAAACTATTCATCTTTTCACTTGTTGTTTGAAAACATGTTTTTTATAGGAAAATACACCATGCTAACCATGAAATTTGATATACTTAAAAACTCGAAACGAATAGTTATATTATACATGATTTTCGTGAACAGCTGCTTGAGTAGCTCGTTTATATTTGAAAAAAATATTGGTCAACTTTAAATTTTGTTATTGATATCCTAATAAACAATATAACATTAAAACTTTGTACTATTTTATAATTATTTAGCTGAAATAACGGTCTTGGTCAGCACTTTACATTTGTCTGTATTAATATGCTAGATAAAAGTTAATGACTTCTATTTATATTCCTATTAATTGTAACTGGACAAAAATGAAACTTAGCTGAAACTATCGTTGGATTAGGATAATTCTTTATGAAAAACCTGTGACCTAAAAATATTATTAGTACTTTGGTGAAACCTTTTGGTTAGCTTCAAAGAGGACATCAGAAACTAGATTAACAACTGATATTCGTTCTTCTTCATGGGTAGTATTCTTCTATGGTCGCTTGTGAAAACAAAACATATCAACAAATTGGGTAGCTTTGAAGAAGTAATAAGGGTTTGTTTCTCAATCCATGCTCCTTATATTCTTTACACAATATATAATCCAATAAAGATTATAACAGGTACTTACAACAAACAGGACACAATCCGGTTCATTCACCTCCTCACTGTAAGTATCATATGCCTGAACAAAATCCTATTAAGTATTACTTTCTCGCTCTCTCCCAGGAGACTGAGCTTTTCTTTAAATCCTGGAAGTGTCTTCGTTGCTGTTGTTAGATCCCTATTGTCCTTATAAACCGCAGGGTAGCTGAGATCTGAGCTTTAATATGTGAAAAAAATGTATTACCACGGAGTCAGGTTTATATTTTTTAAAATTTCTGCAGCAAGTGACTGTTAATTCAGATCACAAACGTAAAACAAAATCTGCTAAATGTAATTAGAATTTAATTGAATAATAAAAACAATAACAATTTACTGTTTAGTACAAATAAATAATATTATCTTACAACAAGATATTACAGAAGTGTGAACATCTGTATTGTACTTAGTGATTAAAGGTGAAAGATATAGCATCATCCTATCGTTTTAGTTTATCTAAGGTAGGAAAAAAAACTTACTGTTTTATCATGAGCCTCATCTAACCCTAAATAGATTAAGTAAATGTATAACAGACTCTTTACGAGTAATATATACAAGAGCTTTAAGATTAAAGACGAAAGTATATTCAAATTTAGTGGGAAAAAAGGTGGAAGATGCGAATCGATCAAAATTAACATTTTATTTCTTTAACTACATATAAATAGCATGTCAGATACATTTTATTTGTTTCAAGCTCTAGTAGTGAACAGAAGGTTTTCTGGAACAACGGACTTGTGGCAAACAAAAGATAAATCTGAAGTGGTTTTGTAAGACTTCATATTCAAAATATACAATGGGCTAACTTAAGAGAATTGTCATTAATCATCTACAGTAAGACGTAATTTTAATTACAATTGTTAAGCCTGAACATTTCCGGATATTCCATCATCCGACTGAGTAATGTTTTGAGAAAGACTGCAATAAATTATTATTGTTACACTTAATCAAGTACCTGATAAAAACTTTGAAACGTTCTGATAAACAAGCAAAACAACAACAACAATGTGCCTTTGGGTAATATGAACTGTATGAAATGTCTTGATACAAGCGAGCTAAAGGCAAGACTGTGTGTGCGTGTATGTGTGTAAAAGTGTCTTGGGCTAGAATATAAATTATTTTTATATGCCAATTAAATATAATTTTTATAAACGTACTTTGTTCAGATTTAGATTATGATTAATGTAAATTACACCAAATAAATTAGTAATTATTTAAACCTGCCTTTTCCTTAACGTTATCATAGGAATACCACGAAAAAGTAACGTCCATAGATCTACTGAATTCTAAAAAAATTTTAGCACTAAGTTGACGTACAAATATAAAAACCTTAAGCTGAGCTCAAAGCAAACGAAGACCGAAAGCTATAGCTTTATGCACTTTTTTTAAACGACACGTTACTTATAAATATACAATGAGATTATTTTCACTATAAGGTATTAATATTCTAAGTTCACGTGGACTACTGAACTCTCTTGAAGTTAAAACGTCTATTTAAAATTCTCTGTTACTGAGTTCAGTGTTGAAGTTAGGGTGGAGAACTTCCACAATAAATGTCGTTCTTTAAAGTCTAGTTTAATGAATATTTCTAACGCTAACCACTAACCACTTTCAACTTCCTTTAATTTTCAATCAGCGAACAAATGTTCTTGATAATACTAATTGTATTCGAAGTCATTAAATGCAATTACTATTACAATGAGCTGATTCACCTCAATCAAATTACAATCAGTTTTTAATCAGTCAGTAGAAACATCCAATACAGAAGAGAACTAATCTACTGAATTTCCAGTTAATAAATACAACAACTTTAAAAGTAAAGCGGATTTACCAGAAAATAATTAAAAATGCGGTAATATTATTGCATTAAAGTAAAAAAGAACTCTCTCCAGACAAAGCATCACAATGTTGCATGGAATTAAAAGTAAAACGTTTCACAGAACCTTTTTTTCCAATGTTTCTCATTTACAAAGGGTTAAATGCGTTATATTAAAACGATTTTGAATATGCAACTATCAGCAAGTCATTTGACAAAAGTAGTTGATATAAATGACGTGAAATGACATGTGTCAGAACTATAATTTAACACTTTGTAGGTAATAAGATGACACCGAAAATTGACTACTTTGAGGAAGGGCATGTAACATCCCTTTCCGACGCAAAATACACTCAGATCATAAAACAGTGTTAAGATAGGGTGCGAAAGATGTGGATCCACGAACACAAAGGTCACTGGCATGATCCGTCCACAGAAAACGGTACAAAACATAATCAAACTTAAACAGCTAAAGAATGAAATGGTTATTTATGTTATTCCATGCAAACACATACGGTCAAGACACTTGGCGTAACGCTTATGGATTTATGTGCGACAGCACTATTTAAACGGGTGCAGAAGCCATCGTCCTCGTACACTAGATGGCTTATGGAAAGTTAGCGAAGACAAGGGGTAGGATTGAGGCATGATTGCTGTGCGACGGAGCCTATTGCAATAGAAATTACGCTGCAGAGCTATTGATAAGAAACACGGTCGTTAGATAGAATATGGCCGAACCAGGCAACATGGACAGTAACGACGTAGTGATGCTCCAAAATCGTTTTAATATATGGTACTGAACTTTTGTAGAAAACAAAGTCGTTAAATTTAATGAAACATAACAGTCCACTACAAACTGTACATTTATAGCTTCATTAAACTAAGAAAATAAGACCTTCATCACAAAGTTAATTCTCGTGCATATATACATATATATTTATGATCGTGTATCTTTTTAATGCAAAAGACGGTAAAAAATATCACAATCTAATAACTTATAATCCCTGAGGAAATATAGATCAAGTCATACTTCAAGTATTGCAAGAGAAACGTTAAATAATTGCTTATAAAAATGAAAATATGACTAACATCAAGATTGCTCACGTTTTCTCAATAACTCTTGCTGCTAGAAACCACTTCACCGTTATTTTAAAATTTGAAACTTTAAATGGTCTGTTGAAAACTTGTACTTATACACACTTCAAACTTTCTATTTTCAGCTTCTTTTGATCACTGACTTTCATGTTCTTCTTGGTGCTAGGCAACACGTCAGCAATATTCTACTTTACTCCTCAATCATAGAGAGCAGCAATTGGTTGCTGGTTACTAGGCAGCTTACAGAACATGCAGAAGGTGGAGTAGTTTCATAATAGCCACGCCCATGATCAGTGTAATCGATGTTCACCATGATGGCCGACTTTGTTGGTAACGTTATCTAGATTCTACTTTCACCACAAACTTGGTGAAAAAGAAGCTGAATAATAACATTTTTTTTTACTTTAAAGCTAAACTCTCAGCGTAAAATTGTCGTTTAATACGGAATTACAGTTCAAGAGGCGATTTTGTTATTTTTAAAGAGTAAAACGTCAGGGAAGAAGAAACACTGATTGGAAAATAAAACTGCAAGATAGAAATGAGCAGCGGAAAAATATCAACGACAACGGTACATTTAAAGTTAATATTAAATTTCCAGTAGCAACGAAATCGATGGTAAACATATATTAAATAATCAAAGTGTAGTCAATACAATATACTCTATTAGCCAATTAAACCCTTTTTAAATGCGTTAATTAATAACTTATATTTTAACTTACGTTATATATATATATATATATATATATATACATTCTAATAGAGTCATAATTTATTTATGTCTTATGATCTAAAAACATTTTTCAGTATTAAAATAAAAAATATAGTGCTCACTCTAAAGTTCCGAAAAATATGAAATACAAAAATGAATTTTCACTTATTTGTTTCTTGATCATTTGCGCAAAAACAATAACAAATAAACAAAAACTGCCGGTTTTCTCTTACATAGAATTATATGTATGTATATATATATATATATATGTATATAAACAAAACACGTTCAAATTTCAATATGGATACATAAGTATGTATGTGTAATTGCTTGGTTTTCCTAGTTTCAGATGAAATTCAAAGTGAAACCAACTTTAAAGAGCATGATTACGTATAACCTATGCCTTTCGTCATAAAATATGCGTTTGGTTTTCACTGTTATTTTGAATTAACACTGAAACTTAATTCTGAAAAGAAACATATAGTAACAGATAAGAATGCTTAAAACGTACAATTGAAAGAAAAATGGTGTTGGTGGACTCTATTGATTCAATACAGGCATTAGATTAGAAGTTATCAAATTCTCTTGAATTCCTAATTGCTCCTCACTTTCATATCCTCACATTTTAAACTCAAAGTAAATTTTATACAGGCTTCAAATAAAAAGTTACCAAACTCTTTTGAATTCATAATTATTTCTCGCCCTTAGCTCTTCAAGCTCTAAGCTTTAAGTAAGTTTCTCTGCTACAAAAATGCTTAATTCATTGATTCAATAAAAGCTTCAGATCAGAAGTTATTCAAGTCTCTTGAATTTCTAATTGCTCCTCACCATCAGCTCTCTTAGTTCTAGGCTTTAAGTACATTTCTATAATATGAAAACTTGTATTTATCGATTAATTTACTCAAGAAAAAATTAGAGATTTTTATCAGAACACCTAGAAAAGTACTTGTAACGTTTCTATAACTCATAAATATATTAGAATGTCTTTCCCTTTCATATATTTTTTACAAGGAAATTAAAACTAATAATATTCCTAATTATCTTTAAGAGAAACAATTCATAGGAAAATTAAATTTATTTGGTATTATTATTATCTAATAAGTCTGTTGAAAGTTAAATGTTTGTACATATCAAGAGTAAAAAATAAAGTTATGGAAATATCAGCTGAAAATGTTTCTGATAAAAGAGCATATAAAAGTTTTATGAAACATTAGAATCTGTGTAGGGAATTAAGAGAAAATGGAAAAGTATATGCAATTATCTCATAATTACGTGCTCGTTTATTTAGCACAAACTTGTACGGCTGCAGGTATCAACCCCCTAACTTTAATATCATAAACTCTTAAGCTTACTTTGTATAAAAAAACACCCTCGGCATATTTGGTTAAAGTGGGAAGTATAAAAATTTACGTAAGGAAATTTATAATATCAAACCCAAATTCAATCATATGAAACTTTATTAATAATTACCTATAGTCAATATTTCGATAAAGAAATCTCTAACACTTGTCCCTAAAGACATTTATGTTTTATTACCACTCGGATAAAAATATCATATTCTCTCTGCTAATCACTGTAGCTCTCGCATTATTTTGTCAAAAATTTGCAGAAGCGAGTAGATAATAAAATTACAGAATAATATCGAAACTTAATAATATATTATAGAAACTTAATCATTAGTTTAGTTGTGGAATGATTCCCCCTGTAAATATGTTTTCTGTATAACATTGCTGTATTATACCGTGAAGTCTATTTATGATTGTCTAACAGTGTACTCGATGGTTTATTCTGTGTGAGTAAGAAAACCGCTTTTGTTTCCTAAGCATACATACCCATGAAATACGCAAATGTTTGTGCGTGCATTATGACATTTCATTTTTGCATTTATTAGAGTCTACTTATCAGGGACTCACTAGCTTCTCATCAGTTGTTTTCTATGAACTAATACAGAAAAACAAGACATGTTCCGAAATTATTCCCCCTGTGGCTAGTGGTACGTCTGCGGACTAACAACACTAGAAACCGAGTTTCGATACCCGTGGTGGGCAGAGCACAGGTAGCCCATTGTGTAGCTTTGTTCTTAACTTGAAACAAATAAAAAAGAAATTATTTTTCTGAATAAATGAGTTGGGGAACTTCATGAAAACAAGTTCACCTTTATTGGCCAATAAACCAAGTGAAAAATAGGTAAATCATGAACACTAGTTAATTGGTTCCATGTATCACCTAATACAAAATTAATATTTCATTAACTGTTACTGTTTTGGTTAAATTTTATAACAAAAGATACACACACACACTTATATGTATGTTTCCTTTGACGAAAAATAAGCGTTAGCTAAAGACTATTTCAGTAGTGATAAAATTTAATACTTAAAGAAAGTTATAAATAATTATGCCTAAATAACAGTATAAGAATCTGGAATATCGAGGTTAAATCATAAGATTGAAGTAAAATTAATTTAACTTAATTGTTTAAGCTTTAATCGGGGACGTTTATTACAAACAGATTAGCTACTTCACTGTCCGTGAGTATAGAGAGGTCCAACTATCGTAACTGCTCGCTCCTACGAGATTTTAACGAGATAATGCGAGATCCCCAGCACTTGTTGATTTTTAGCCGAATGATATTTAAATTCCATTGTAATTGGAGATAATTGTTACAAATTTTGTTATCAAAATATGGCTCCAATGTAGGTATTACTAAAGTTTATCACAATAAGACGATCAATATTTTAATTAACAAAAATGATGTGAGCAGTAGTGGCTTTTAAAGTGGTATTCAAAAGTAGAAATATCATGGCTAAAGGGCGAAGCCATTTTATATTTCAATGTTGGAACACTTTTTCGAAATGTTTGCATATAATTAACTTGTGTGAGGATATAGGGAGTGCATGGTGTCATTATTATACAATTGTTTTGTATTCAGTTATGTTTTCTACTCGCACTACGAAATTATTGGAGTAGCTAAAATTAATATTTCGTTATTTATCGTTCGAGCAGCTCAAACCGCGATATTGGGCGTTAGCTGAGACACCAGCCGCATTTTAAATTCAAAGTAGCATCCTCGAATTGAAATTAATCAAAAAACATATCTATCAGTTATTTTGATATGTATATATACACATGTAGAGTTAAATGTACTTGTTAAACGTTAAATGTTCAAACGACTTGTATGTGCTAATATAGTGACAAGCACCATAGATGCTAGTCATAGCGCCACGGGCGACGTGATTTGTACTTATATAGTTATTTCAAAGCAAATTTTTAACTCTTCGACACAGCATGGCTAGACTTATGGCTGAGCGGATAAGTATATTCAAATAAATCGTTATTGAAAATAAACATTTAGAGAATGAGAACGTTAAACATTATATGACCAAATAAAACAACATTGTCAAGAAGGGAACCTTCAGTGTTCTTCGTGGAAGAGGATCCCTCCCCCATCTTCATTCGCAAAATGGAGGTTATGGTTATGAAAGATAATTTTCTGACACAACAACCCATTGCTGTGAAACAGAACATATCTTTTGTCATCGTTAACAAGGATTTGAAATTGCGTGAGTCTCATAAGCGAAACGTTCAAAGGTTCCAGCCATACCTCGAAATCAGCGGTTGTTTTCATATGAAAGGTGACCAAAGAAACTGAAATAACTACATTCACATTCGACTACACATCTGCCAAGTTCACAGATGCAGCTTTAACGAATTTCTATACTTTTGGTCTACTTAACTATGATCTTGAAAGATAACATCCATGTACATCCGTGGAAAGTTTTTCAGGATATATGATCTAAGATTGATCTCACGGTTCTTCACAGAAGCTTTTTATACTGACATTTGTAACGTCGGTAGTAGTATGTAACCATGGATATAAGACGAAGTATAATCGACGATAGAGAGTACGAGATGTGGAAAATCTATCTTATGAAGTGCGATTGACCTTTGTTTATCTTCAGATAGTGCTAATTAGGTGTTGTAAACTGGTCGGTTAGTATCTCTAATAAAGAACGTCCTTAGATAAACGCAACAAAATTAATATTGAAATATCTGTCATAGAAGGCTTTAATTTTTGTTATTTAATAATACAAAATATTTTCAATGAAAATATTAACTATGGATAAACTTTGGAACAATAATTCATATTAAAACGGTACTTGAAAAGTTAATCTATTATGCACAAAAATATTGTCTTGTTTCTTTTAACAACCGAAAAACAAAAGGATTTAGAAATAAACATAATGATAATTTAAACGTAGAAAATGGTAAATTATAGCAGTTATATATATTCATTTGATTTGTAAGGCTTAGGAATAGAAGATAAATAAGCCTGTTGAAGGGGAAAGTTCAAAAGAGTACTACCGTACTGGTAAGAAGTTAAAGCTACTTTCACCATTGATTTTTTAGTACAAACAGGGGTAATTTTGTTCTTTGACTTAGAAAACATTTATCAGTTTTACTTTGCTAACATTTACGGTGTTACCATTGCTAAGTATATTGTTAATTACATCTTTAAACTTATTTTAACATATAAAAATGAAAGAAAAAAAAGGCATACGTATATGCAGTCTCGATACGATGTTAAAACTGGGCAATATCGTATACACAGAACAAACAAATAAAATCAAGCCACCAACACAGAATGTGAACAATAAAACGTGAGAGAAATATGTAATGTCAGAGGGACGATATTTCGATGAAAGGAAACCCACTCATCTATATAGATTTCATAGAAATCAACACTGCTAATGTATGCAGAATGAACCTACACAATTTGAATACACACATTGTAATACTAACAACTACTACAGTTAACAGAGGAAAATGAAATAAGTTAACTTAAGTATGATTTGAAAACATTTTCTTTGGCTTGAAATTGAATCGAAAACAGTACCAAAAACACGTTCCTGCGTCTCACTTGGTGGGAGTAGAGCCTAAAGAGCAGTATCTTTTACTACAGTGTAATATGACACCCAACAATATCGGTAAAAACCGTTACGATAAGTCGAAACATAAAATGATCTGGAAAAAATGATTTGCCGGTGCTCCGTACAAAACCGTATTGTTTTATTTTCCCCACTGTAAAAGAGCTATGGAAACCTGAGAAAAAGAAACTCTGTGTTATGAAAATTTTAACTAGCTCTCCAATCAAACTCGTGATCAGAAGAATTTTAATGCTGTTTTCGTTTTGATATTCCCACGACAATCCTGATCTATCAGAAGTCTATATCATGTATTTCCAGTTTATTGGAATCAGATAAGATTCGTTCAGTTTCGTTCCGTTAACTAACTGTACTGATATCTTTGTTTATCAGCATGAGGAGTCACCAGGGATGAGCTAGCAATACAGTAAATATATGAACGCTCTAGATCGCTGTCAGTGGTGCGGAAGTAGAAGGTGACTCTAGTGAACTAGAGTATTCCCGGAGTAGCACTCTACCAGATAGAAGGTTTCCTACTTTAGACTCTAACTAACCATCTCTGATGTCGAACGTCAGAAATAAAGTCGTTTCATAAGAGATGTATAGCCTCTAACAGAAGACATTATATTATAACAAACTTACCCATTTCCATACACTGGCCAAAACATGTTATCCTAAAGAGTTTTTGTTCAACATGCGCAAGTCATGGAGATACATATCTATACATTTTATAAACATACATGCACATGTTTATGTATGTATGTACGCTTCAGTGTATAATTAAACAAGAAGAATAAAGAAGAAACAAGCATTCAAGAAGATAGAAGAATATATAAAGTAGGATGTTTTTAATGCTTTACAGTGTTTACATAAGAGTTAATTTCGTTTGTATATACACAGATATTATCATTACGAAACACTGTACTGCACATACACATAGACATCATCATTACGAAACACTGTACTATACACATACACATCATCATTATGAAATACTGTACTATACACATATGCAGTACAGTGTTTCGTAATGATGATGTCATTATGTGCAGTACAGTGTTTCGTAATCATGATGATGTCTATGTGTATAGTACAGTGTTTCATAATGATGATGTCTGTGTATGTGTATAGTACAGTGTTTCACAATGATGATGTCTGTGTAGGGATTCATCATTAATGAAACACTTTACAATACACACACCTATACAGACTTCAATCTCGATGTCAGACTTAACCGTCTATATACATACTGAGCACATAGCGTATAAGTAAAACCTAAGCGCATGATAATCTTATTTAATGTGTTTGACATTGAATATTAATTTATTTTCTATTTTTTATCAAACTACCAGGCATAAAGTATTAAGATAACAGATTACTTGTATATGACCTGTATAATGTTAAAACTTCAACTAGAGCCTGGGCTTAAAGAGATCCCTTTGCTTGTATGTCATGCCTAAATAAAACATCCTAAAGTGTGCATCTTACCTTTCCAAGTTTCACACACACACACATATATATACATATAACTTTGTACGTACTTTTATTCACGTAAAAACAAAATAAAATAATGTTTCGTGGGTGAAACGTATGGTAAGTCGCTGAAAATTTAGAAACATTTATAATATTCCCCGCAGTAGATAAAACTAAATAAATATCAATCAAAAGGCCTGTTTTAATGTTCATTTTAAAAACGTGAACACCAGTTACGAAGACTTATATTATTGTTTATTTAGTGAAATATAAAAATAAAAACAATTAGGAAGGCTTACATTATTGTTGATATAGAAAACATAAAGTCTCTCGGTGGGAGAACGATAAATTTACGAACTTAAAACGCTAGAATCCGAGGTTCGATTCTCAGTAGTGGACGCAACAGATAGCCCAATGTATCTTTGCTCTAAAACAAACAAACAAAGACGAAAACATAAAAATACAAATTACATTACCTCAAGTTTACAAAAATGAAAAAAAAACGACCTGTATTATTGATTAACCTTTAACAACAAACACTTACGGAGATCTTAGTGTTCGCTACTAATAGTTGAAATGTAATACACCTGGTTGTCGTTTTATTTTAAAAAATTATTTTATAATGGTTTAAAATAAACAAACAATCTAACAATTAGAATTGTTATAACGATTAAGATTACATTTTGAGCTTACACCAACTTTTAAAGCTGTCAGTTAGAGACATGTTTTAAAATTCTTTGAACAAGTGCAAAATATTCTATTCTGTATTTTTGTC
Organism: Limulus polyphemus; assembly: GCF_000517525.1. NCBI lineage: Eukaryota > Metazoa > Arthropoda > Merostomata > Xiphosura > Limulidae > Limulus > Limulus polyphemus. Next base: position 933,425 of record NW_013665639.1, on the reverse strand, counting down.
TACACTCAATAAACGCTGTCTCATGAGTGACGAAACCCAGAACTACGTCTAAGATTAGTTTTGATGATACGAACTGTTGTGAACAGATGAAACTTTACATGGCATTTGAGACCCGGATATAATTTGCGAGATGTCAAGTGAGCAGGATGTTTTCATCCGTTTCATTACGGGAGTTTAACTGTTTTATGTTTCACATCAAATGTTGTGAAGTTGTGTAGAAGTTCCAATCTTTTGAAGCGTTTAAACAGTGACGTACAAACGGATATTTAAAATACTATTGTTAAGAGAAGATATTCACAAGCAAGGCTGTCACCGTTTGATCATGAAACTGAGATCTATCATGTGTTGATAATTAAATGTTCACACTATCTGAAATGAATAATGTCAATAATTCCTAAAGGAATATTTTTATGCCTCTTAATGAGCACAAAATCGTTAAAATGTTACTTCTTCTGCATGATAAGATACATGCACTTATTAAGTTTACTTGAAGATAGAAAGGATATGTTCTTGGCTGTATTCATATATTTATTTTACAAATAATCGATTATACATTATTAATATACAGTTAACACGTTAAAAATAAGGGAAGTAGACTAAATGCTAGAAAACTTTCTCTTAATAATTATTATTTGAAATTGAATCCATTCAAAACTCTGTCTACCAAAATAATATATGTTGTCCAAATTGATATACTAGTTTCAAATGATAAGATATCAAAAGTTAAAACCAAAAAATATACTTATTTTTCACCTTTGACCTAAACAGGAGGTGATTCAAATACTTGCCCCCCTCACAGTATTTGTGTTTAGATATACTGGGAAATCATACTTAATACTTAGTGTTAAAGCAACAAAATTTGTACCAACGGAAATTACTTAGAAAAACGAGTTATTTTGTAAATTAACGTTATTGTATAAACAAACTGATATCTAGAGGATACAGATAAATATTCCTAGTTATAGAGGTCTGCATACACACACTACAATGACCACATTAATTTTTCATAACCAAACGTAAACACAGCGCTACTATGTAACTAGAAAAAATAGATAATAACTATTTTCAAGCTTGATGAAGCATTTATATTAGAAACTGGAATATCAATACAAGGCAGTGTAACACAAAATATAATTATGTTATTAAATTCAAGACAGAAAAGTATTATGTATTACTAATGCATAATGCGTTACGCTACACTTGGTAAATAAAAATTGTAGTTTAATATAGAGCAATGAGTGAAGTATAAATAGTATGAAATAAACTAAAACTAACAATACTAATAGCTTTTCTAATTTTCACTATTGTTTGTTTTTTATTTATTATATTATGTTCTTTTTTTCTACTTACAAATTTCCTCAAAAAATTAGGTAAACACAGATTCTATAATAGTTTTCCTGAGTATTTTATTACTAATATTTCTCTCATCGATACTTTTTTCGACCATTTAACTTATTTTTACCACTTATTCTATAAAGTTTCACAACAACTAACACACGCAATGCTCTTAATGTGTAGGTCTTTTGAAGCACTTTCTATGCTAAGATCCAAAGTATTGTTACATAAATACATTAAACAATTCTTTGTTCCTGTTCTGATGGCGCATTTAGTAATGTTATAAGAATCGCTTCTGGAATAAATAATATATAAAAGTATGCCCCTGAAGAGTAAAATTATGTCGTGTTTCATTGATATGATTAATGAAATGTAACATCGAAAATACAACAAAAGCTTAGAAAGTATGACACCTGCGTTATTGATGTTTTCAGTTTCAAGATTTCTGGTGTTTTTTTTTTCTCTTGGAGGTTAACATTTTTCTTTACTTCTAGAATTAGTAAAAACGTTTCTTGTTGGGGACTGTTTCAATTGTACTAATGAAATTGGTAAATATTTGCAGTAATCTAACAGATTATAGTATAGTATGACCTAAACCGTAACGGCTTTAAAATATTGCGAAAATAAAAAATAAGAAATAAAATAGATATACAAAACTTCCACATTACATTTATATTAAAATAATTGTTTAAAAAACAAAGTTTTCATAATATACAACTATCTCACAAACAGTATGCTTCTAATACTTTTGTTAAGGTACAGATCGCGCTGGAAGTCTACACACAGTCCTATCACACAGACTACAGTGTGATAGGAATATTTGTGTTTCGACTCAGTTCATACTAAGTGTCAGTACAGATTAGCTATTTCGCACAGTATAATATAAATATTTGTGTTTAGATTCAGTTCACATTCTCTATCACTACAAATGAAATACTTCGTACAATGTAATATTAATATTTGTGTTTAGATTTAGTTTGCACTCACTGTAAGTACAAATTAAATATTTCGTACAATCTAATATTATTAATTGTATTTCGATTTAGTTTACACTCACTTTCAGCACAGTGCAGAGAGCTTTTCGTCACTTTTGATTTGCTTGTTCAGGCGTGTGTGTTAGCTAATTAACACCGAGTAATAGAGCGCCGTAAATACGAACATTTTCAGGTAGAAGTGGGCGGAGTCAGTTTGGACTCACGTCAGTACAGATGAAATTCTTCGTACAATGTAATATTAATACTTGTGTTTAGATTCAGTTCACACTCACTGTCAGTGCAGATGAGATGTTTTACCAGCTTATGTGTAAAACTAGAGAACGATAGAAATCATAACACATTTTAGTAAATTGCATTAAATACAACTGATATTAAAAACTCCCCGTATTTCTTCTTTGTATTCTTTACACATATTATACATGTTAATGAACTTAGCTTTTATAAATATATATATCTTCCAAATCTAATAAATTATTAAACATATCAAGATATCTTAATAAGACTGCAAACTATTGAAAAACAAGCAAGCCTATAACTTTAACGAGTGGGTGCAGTTTTTCCTAAGACCGGTAGTTATTGATTATAAATTATGTAAAAAGTTCAGAATTATATAGCAAAATCCTCTATACACATACAAGATAGAAAAGAGTTAGTGTTTTCCTCTTTGGTTACTGCGTTTAGAGGATGGTAGACTTTATAATAATAGAGTTTTTTTGAATTTTTTTCCTTTACAAGGAAAGATTTGGAGGGACGGATGCGGGCAGTAGGGAGAAGAGAGCAGTCAAACAATGTGCGTGCCACGAGTGAACGCCGATGCTTGGGTGCGTTTACAAGAATGAGAAACCTATTTACTCCCCTTTAGTGCAGTGAGCTTTTCATCAGTTTCGATTTGCTTGTTCAGGCGTGTGTGTTAGCTACATTACACCGAGTAATAGAGCGCCGTAAATACGAACATTTTCAGATAGCAGCGGGCGGAGCCCATCCCCCAACACATCCATCACCAGTCCGGCAGCCAACCTTATCTCTAGTTGTATAGCGAATGTGGGAGATAGAGATAACAGCTCCCATCGGAGCCAGAGTAGAGGAGAAACGGAAACACAGTCCTAGGGTGTCTTTCCGACGAAACTGCATAATGTTTGTTAGAAAACTTTTGCGGTTTCTCGCATTTACGTCCAATTGATGTAATAGCTGGGAAATATAACAATGACATTACTTTATGCCTTAGCACCTTAAAGTAGTACACTTAATATCCTAATTGAAAATATGACATGTTGTAAGATTTCACAATAATACTGGAAGTATCTAAGACTCGTACACATATTCCATTAGAACATATAAATATATATATGTAGTGTACATCATATCTGAGAAGCTAGACGGCCTTTCTTCATCGGAGACGAAATGGCGTTGAAGGATCTAAGTTTTTTTCAACGCCTTTGGGTTATCGGATTTTTATACCATGACTAACAAACGTTAGTGAGCTTTTTTATTTTTTTCATAAACATGCATACATAGCTAGCTGTTTGCTCGTTTGACAGGCTATGTGCGACTCAGGAATAATTAAAATTCGTTTAACTTTTCAGGCTTTAAACGTGAGTATTCATATTTGTATTAAATAATTTATTTGGACTATCACCACGTTTTTATAGTTTTTTTAAAGTACAAGCTTACGGCTCAATTCGTTTATTTTTCTAACTTAAAAACAGATGATTTTTTCCAAACAACAATACCTAATAAGAAGATGCAGCGTCAAATGCTTACGTTTCAGTTGTCCAAATTTATCACAAATCATCTGAATTCAGCTCAGAAGTAATCAGAGAAAAAAAAGATAATTTTTAACATACAAGAATAACGAAATATTAAAGATTAGTTATAGTTAACAAAAAATAAAAACTTAATTTTATTCATATACCATTTGTAGATTAAATGGAAACTTGGTTATTTTTGTTGTTGTTTTCTTATAAACTTTATTACCTTATTTTAAGAATTTCGTCCAATATTTTTCCGTTCTCAATAAGCGTAAAGTATTTATTTATTAATAAGTGCTAATATAGAAGCTTATGTTAATTTCCCATAGTATTAATTTGTAAACTCTTGGGTTTGGCATGTCCTAATGGTTAGGACCACTTACGTTAATAGCTATGTGTACCATGAATACTATAGTTAAATAAAATACTTTTGAAATTGTAAATATGCATTCATAGTTTTAATTTTGTTTGATAAACCCATACGATTCCTGGAGGAGTGAAATGTTTTAAATCACTAAGCTTGATGATTTAATGTACACTCGGTTGACTCTTAAAAGTATATTATGTATTAGAATTATTAGTCTTACAGATTTCGTAATTCTAGCTTCAGATTATATCGTAATATTTTTATTAATGTTCTTTATAGGATCTATCGGTCATATCTAAACATTTACATTTACTGACTTCTCAGCCTTATTGATCTGAACACAGCACAAACATCTAAGGTAAGCAACTTGAGAAAACAACACATTCTAAATAATGAGACATTCCATCTTTCTTTGAAGATTAGTAGAAATTACTTTGATCTTTCCGTACTTCCTAGAAGAAAGCAGAAAATCAGACAAAGACATTAGCAAGGCAACAATAAATCAGACAAAACATCTTCAAAAACAACAACAACAGATCAGACACAGTTTGCAGGAGGAGAAGAAAAACTGATTGGATACAAATCTCGCAAGAAAACAACAGACCAGACAAAGTTCACAACAGAATAGGAGGACTGATTGCATAAGGATCTTAGGAAGAAACTACATAAAGACAAAGATCTCAACAGGAAAAATAACAGATCAGACAAAGTTCACAACAGAATAAGAAAACTGATTGGTTAAGTATCTGATGAATAAAACCGCAAGAGAGACAAAAATCTCAAAAGAAAAAAATAGGTCAGACAAATTTCTCAGAAGGAGAAGAAAGGTGATTGGACTATTAGATCTAAGCAAGAGAACTACAGACCAGACAAATTTCACAACAGAAGAAAAAAAATGAGTAAACAAAGATCTCAGCCATAACAACAGATCAGAAAATGATATCAGACAAAGTTCACAACATGAGAAAAATAATGAGTAAACAAAGATCTCAGCCATAAGAACATATCAGAAAATAATATCAGAGAGAAAGAGTTTATGAAGAAAATATAAAAATAGATAAAGTTTTCGGCAAGGAGCTTAGACTCTACAAAGATCTCAACAGAAAACGAATGGCTGGACAATATCTCTGCATAAATACAGTGGGTCAGACTATTAATACATGAAGAAAGAAATAGATCGAAAACCATAATTGAGTAGTGAAATATCCCAGGAAAAAGACAATAGGCCAGCTAATTTCACAGTAAGAAAACGTAGGAAAAAGACAATAGACTAACTAGTTTTACAGTAAGAAAACATGGAAAAAACAATAGACCAGCTAATTTCACAGTAAGAAAACGTGGAAAAAGACAATAGACCAGCTAATTTCACAGTAAGAAAACGTGGAAAGAGACAATAGGCCAGCTAATTTCACAGTAAGAAAACGTAGGCCCGAATATATCTCAGCAAGAAGATAATACTACACAAAATCATTTCAAAAAAAAAAGAAAAGAAAAGAAAACTGATTAGTCATATATTTAAGAAGAAATAATATATCATCAAGGAGACAGTGGACAGGTTATTGGACAAGACTCTCAACACGAATACAATGAATCATTAGAAATTTAGACAATCATTTATCTAGCTGCACAAAAAATTAATTATCCATTAAGTGTCTTTAGTTTACTGTGTAACGATTTTGATGCTGTAAGTTACTATATCAGATTCCGAATATTACAACTTACATCTTTAAATTTGTTACATTAAAGTGACGAGTTTGTTTCTGCGCCTTTGCTTATACAAGTTCTGCTTCTTTACTATATACATATTATGTTTATGTTTCTTCACTTAAATTGTACGTTTCGTTTCTGTTCTACACTATATATAACATTTTTTACTATATTATGTATATATTCTATTATGTACTTTAGCATAAACAAACCTGGTTTCTGTAATTTAAGATATACAAGTTATATTGCTGTTTTCCACTACACTTAAGTTCTATTCTTTACTTTAGTATATGCACGCTTGATGTGTACTTTATTATATGGAAGTTTTATGTGTACCTTAACATATCAGCTTGGGCTTCTGTACTTTATGTTTAAATTTTTTTTTTATCTTTTTTTACTACATATTAATTACGTTTCCTCAAGTAAAGTTTCGTTTCTATACTTTATGATACACATTTTCTATTTTTGTGTCTTACAACGTATGGTTTGTTTCTATTAATCGCTATAAATACGTTTCTGTACTTGAGCATATACAATTTCGGTTTCTTTTCGATGCAGCTTAAAATATATGTTTATATTATCTGTCACTGTAAATAAGCGACCAATTACACGAAACAACAACAAGAGTTCAGATCTTATGTGCATGGTTCTGGATTGATCAGCTATCTTAAATATAATGTTCATCTTTCAGGTTCAGTGTAAAATTTGTTGAAATATTGCGTTTATTTTTACTCATTTATATGATGCTTTGATATTTCTAGAGGATCTCAGCTGGTTGTATAGAATAAAGGAACGGAAATAGGGTATGATTTCCACGTTAAACAAACATTACTGTCTCTAAATCCTGGAGCATCAAACAGCCAACTCCTCTATCACCAATCCACGTGCCTAACGCGCGTGGTCTCTAGCCCCGCCAAACAACCACCGCCTGTCGCTTACTGATAAGAGCCTCGATCGAAGATTTGCTAGAGCTAGAACGATTGTTGCTAAATTATCATTTAGATGACGTTTCAGCCATAATTCCCCGAAGGTGTTTAAATCTAGGGATTAGGAAAGCTTGTCTCAGTAAAGCTGATGAATATGCAGCTGTCTTACACGAAGATGTGACACCACTTTGGATAAGTCAAAACGTCAGTTTTGTTCTCCAGAGAAGCTATTTCGATGAAGAGGCTCTTGCTATCCATTTAATGCTTGTTCCTGGGGAGACACCAACAAGGGTTTAAGCAAGATTAAAGCAGCTATCCTAAACATCAGATTTTACAAGCATCACTTATCTTAATATAAAGTCAATAGTAACATGACTGGAATGTGATCGATCGTCCATGAAACTAACGATAATATTCTTAGATTAATACATCTTTAAAGCAAATATATGTAATTAGAGTCATTCCGAGGATGTATATTTGACGATTTTAGCAATTAAATTATTGTAATGTTTTCCATCTTTAGTTCATTCGATTAGTTATCAATCATCCTGTTTCTTAGTATTAATAATATTATCATTGCTTTTGGTTTATAATCTATATAAATAAAATGTGTAGTTACTTTAAATTAACTTGTTTAATGTTATCATAATTTTACGGCACTTGGTGTAATTAGAAGTAAAGGCGGCTAATTTAACTGTTATGTCATAAGTAAGTTCACTATCTGTATAATACGACTACATTCGGCTAATTTAACTGTTATGTCACAAGTAAGTTCACTATCTATATAATACGACTACATTCAGCTAATTTAACTGTTATGTCACAAGTAAGTTCACTATCTATATAATACGACTACATTCAGCTAATTTAACTGTTATGTCACAAGTAAGTTCACTATCTATATAATACGACTACATTCAGCAATTTATTCAGGCAACGAGTGATGACAAATGTTCATACAAAAATTAAATTTTTTAAAAATGTATTAACAACGTAAATTTTCACCATGTTGAACTAATTACAATATTACGAAAGTGACAACTGTAAAAATCGCGGTAAATAATACAAATTTTGGCTTTGTTTATACTTATGTGAAAGTTCAATATTTTCTTAACTCTTTTACTAAGATGTAATAATGCACAGCAACGTGATAATATTTAGTTGGGGTGTTTTGTTTGCTACTAAAGCCTAGAGAAGTTAATTAAACGACATGTCTTATTCCGCTTTTTTGTATATGCGCTATATGTGTGTTTAACAAAAGTCATTAAGCTACTGACAGGTCAAACTATTGAACAGCACTTAAAATGAATTAATGAGGTATTGTTTGACTTCTCTTACCATATATTTTGTGGATTTTAGGACTAATTCCAATCATGACCATGTTGTAAAAAAAAAAAAACTGGCAAAGAGCACTATAGCTTAACGGTTTTTGACAAATGAAATGTTAGGGAGTTCATGTTTTAGTTTCTTCTAATTTTAATTGTATTTTAGGTATATATATATATGTATACTCTTTTGAATGTTGGTAAAATCAATGTTATTCCAGAAAGGAAATGCATTAACTCTAGCACATTATGTTTCACTGTAAAACACTCTAGAACTGTTAAAATATATGGGTCAGGAACATGTAATGGGATTTTATCTCAGAAATGTTCTCGTTGGAAGCAGCGTATAGGTTAAACACTATTATAACCCTGTCGGTCTGATAAGCTCTTGTATTGAGTGAAACACCTTAACAATAAGAACATACATGAAACAAGGTATACTGAAGTGATATTATATAATTTTTATTATTGCCAATCTTATTATGATGTAATATTACACATATATTATTAGAAATATTATTTTCAGTGTTATGAATAATTAACTTTTTTTTCTTTGTTCTCAAAATCATCACTTAATATCAGGATAAATATTGTTTGAAGGATCTTGATTCTAACACGATGACAGTGGTGATGTAAAACGTATAAACTTTAACTTTTCGATATTGTTAGTAAAAATAAAACAAAACAAAAACATGAATTAACTGTTTATGTAATATAGTTAATTTCTAATTTTTAGAGGAGGATGAATTTTGAAATTAAAGTCCAAAATTATTATTATTACTAAACGTTATAGAATTAAACAAACATAAGTTAAGAAACATGTCATACCTCGAAATATGATTCTTATCATTCTTTTACTTCATACTGATTAATTAATGTCGGAAGCTACTGTTTAGAATTTTTTAAAATCTCTTTGCATATATATTTAGTCCTAAAAATCAAATTAATTTGTATTTTTTATTATTTTAAATTCAAAATGCAATTGGTTGATTTCAAAGCGGGTAAGTTTGTAATACGTAATAAACAACATGTGTTTCTGTCCAATATAAAATACAAAAAACAAATAGCGCTAACTAACCTTAAGAATGTAATATTTAATAGTAAAAGTTTGATTTGCCAGCTTGTGAAAGGCGTTCACACCACAATAATAATTATATTCTGGAGGAACGTTTTTTTTTGTTTGAAGTTGAGCACAAAGCTACACAATGGGTTATCTGTGCTCTACCCACTACGGGTATCGAAACCAGCTTTATAGCGTTGTAAGTTTGCTGACATACCGCTGTGCCACTGGGAGGCTGGAGGAACTTCGTAAACAAGGTTCCAGAGCGAAAAGCAAAAAAAATAAAAAAATGGACCGAAAATGGACAACTTCTGTTTTCTTACTTTTTTATTTTTACCCGTGTATTTATATTGATACCATAATGAAAGGATCCTATGAATAAATATGCACGTTTTAAGACTATTTTGTTGAAATAGTAATAGTCTTATGGATATTAATAACATAAAGAAAAACCTACTTTATATTTTTCTTCGAGGATGTAGAGTCATTAAAGATTCGTATTTCAAAGTAACGCAATAAAACTGCAATATTCTTATATCTTATAAATCAGGAGTATTAAAAATTGATATGACTCCAATTTTTAAGGTTTTCTTTCATTTTGTTTGTTTTACTTCATTATATTTCATTCTCAGTAACAACATTAATTAGTAAACGTAACCTTGCACAACAAAATCATAATACTGTTTCGAAACATTTTTTGCTTACATGTTACTTGTTGTTGCGAAGTTTATATATATTGAATGACAAACAATTGTCAAACTTTCTATAACCTATAAATAATAAGCCGAACTCTTATTAGATTAGAGAAGTAATAATTCCTTCAAGAAGTAAGTGATAGCATGGTTTTGTGAAAACTTCACATGAATGTATTTGACCACTTATAATGGTCACTTCAAAAATTGTCCTTTATTTCTGTATAAATAGACACCAACAAAATATATAAGCATCAAAATCTCAAACTCTAATTATATTTGCGATACTTCTCTTCAAACATGCAATTTACATTATACTATAGCGTTCTAAAATTTTCTTTTTTTAATAAAATCTCATACGCAATTTTGCACATTTTTTTTTACCAAAATAACACATTATATTAAGTTAAAGTACACATAACTATAGATTGATCGTTTAAGAACACCATGCATGTCTCCAGAACAACTGCATAGTATTTTCTACAATAGGCCACGTTGTCTTTAAGATCTCACTTGTGTTCTGTAGATTGTTCATGCACGTAAACTTGTTATGGCGTTGATCGAAATCGGTATCACCCATTCATCATAATTTTGTGGTATTTTAATATATAGATAAACCTAGCTGGTAAATAATCAAACCATAATAACGGAAAAATGACACAAGCTGCTTCCAAGACATATCCAGGAAAAGAAGACCAACAGTATAAACGGCACTTAGCCGTGATAACACTTGATGAAGCACATGTGTACCTTAAAAATGTAACAAATATTATGAGATTTTCTACAAGTCAGTGGATGAAATTAATTTCAAAAAGTGGCACACAGCATGGCACGAAACTTTTTGAAGGGATTCATGATGATCCTTGGAAACTGCGCCAGGGAAAACGTAGGGATCAGGACAGTGAATACAAAGGTAAAGATGAACTCTACTTACTATCAGACCAATATTCTGGACACTTTTTCCTCATACCTCCTGTTTAACCATCTCATACATCAAGCATCTGCTATTCCAAACAAATAACAAGTAATAGGTCAAGTTGAAAACACGGCGCCTATGGATTTCTGTGTGATTGGACTGTTCAAACGGATGCATGAAAACCGTATATTAGGTAGATTATGAAAATCATTCAGAAAGGAGTGGTGTGCTTTGTACATGACAATCTTACAATGGAGTCTTTTGCAATGGAAACTACTCTGCAGGTTATTGTTAACTTACACGACCGTCAAATAGAGCATGACCGGACGTAGTGACACGGACTGTAACGCCATTGTGATGATCCTAAATCGTTTTGATATAATGTACTCAACCCTCTGATTCACAAAGAATATTTGTGTGTGTGTGTGTGTGATTCAAAGGCTATTAGGAACTTTGTAACCAGCAAAGTCATGGACCCACAATGCAGTTTGGGGCAGAAATTGTTTACAAAATATGTTATAAAAGCCAATAAGATATAGACACTATAAGTAATTCTAAGGTTAAACGAAGACATGCCTTGGGTTCTTACTATAACAACATATCTCACCTAACAACTTACACGCTTACTGTTCTCGTAAATTTAGGAAAAGTTATCCAAGTGAATGCATTACTTTCCATAAAAACAGTTAGTAACAGTCAAGCCGGACCTTAATGTTCCTGAATAGCAATGGACTGTTCAATTAGTACCAGAAATATAATTTACAGAGCATTTTTGAATGTAATCTTATTGCTAGTTTTATATGGATTATATATCACTGTACATATTTAACCTAAATACCTTTCAGTGGTACGTTTACAGATTTTTCTAATGCGCTTATCGGTTGAGCATGACTAGTGGTTAGCGTGCACGGACTGTGAATACAGGGCTTCAAGGTTGACAACCCGTTAACGACAAAACACGCTCCACATTTTTGGATCGTGGGTGAGCTATATGTAGTTCATAAATTTACGGTTGGTGTTGTTGTATCACTTCAAAATTATGGACGGATAAACACAAATAACCCTTGTGAAGCTTTACACGTATTTCTGAAATTCTGAGACTTATTACGCCTCACCATAGCTCTCAACAAATGTAATAAAGTTAATGAAATTTTCACAATAAAGTAAATAAGATGAGATAAAGAGTATAATGAATTTTGGGTCATGTTACATAATTATGAATACTAAAATGACATGACAGTTTACATTCGGTACACACTACTAAACAGTTGTTTAACGCTACTAGTTAGCCACAACCTGTAGAAAACTATGTCTGTAAGTTACTAATTTGTTTCCAGTTTTAACTACGTAATTATTTATATTTAATGTCTTTGTTTGCGCAATACACATGGTAATAGGTATCGTTGGTTTGTTTGTAATTAAGCACAAAGCTACATAATGGGCTATCTGTGCTCTGCTCACCACGGGTATCGAAACCCGGTTTTTAGCTTTGTAAGTCCGAAGACATACCACTCTGCCACTGGGGGGCAATAGTTGTCGTACAAGGTCGATTACAACATTTCTCTATAAAAATTGCAAATGAATTCATGGAATTCACATTGAGTGAAGTTGACCACAAAATATGATACATCAGAAATAACATAATATTTCATAGAACCATTTTATTTGTGTAACAATTTTTCTATAATAATCATTCATCTCGTTTAATGTAAGATTTTTCTTACACCACGTTACAATAAAGCGTTTACCAGTAGTAAGTAATTCTTCCCGGGTACATTAAATCAGTACAAAGTTTTTAGTCGAGTATGTAACTAAAAAACACACACAAGTATATGTATATGTTATATATATGTGTGTGTATATATGTAGCTTCAACTCCAATTAAATATTATTTTATCGTATGAAAGGAGTGCAAAATGAAAGGAATATAATAATGATAATATAAACTTTTTGACATACAAATAGGTTTAGTATTGCGATGGAGATACAAAGGAACAAAGTTCGGGAAGGTAAATATATCTAGGTTCATGTTTATAATGCTCTAGTGAGCTTATATATATATATATATGTTCATTTTGAGCAAATATGAATATTTAAGAAGTTTTGACACCAGTATTAGTCGTTTATTCATATGCTTGTAATTGCTTAATAATTAAACCCTCAACTACAATTCATTTCCCATAAAAATATTGTGTGCATGAAAGTAGCTTAATTAAATGAACTCAGAATGTACTGGATAATAAAAAACTAAAGTTTTGATGTCAGAAAAATACGTAGGTTCAAGAAGTCTTAATATAAAACTATAAAAAACCCTTTCACCCGAGCTCTTTCGAAAGGTAAACCTTTCTTGTTCAGTTTCCTCTGAAGTTTCGGGTTATAGGGTTTTTAACGGTTTAGTGTTCAATCTAATGTATTCTGAAAACAATGAAACTCCGAACAACCTAACTGGTTTCAATTTATAATCCAAAGTACAATAAGGCAATCAAATAAATGATTGCTGAAAATCACATGCTTAGGTCGATAATAAAAGAAAATTCCTTTACTTAGCCATTAGGTTGTCTAACTCAACAAAAATAAAGTTTTTAAAATAAACTGTACCAGTTCGTGAAGAAACACATCCTTGCAAACCCTGTAATTTCTATAATATACGAATAAAAAAAATAACATGAGAATAACATAAAAACAAGAACTAAAATAGAATAATTCATGTTCCTCATAATATGTATCGATGTGGATCTCACAGCATGTATCGATCTGAGTCTCACAATATATAGCGATGTGGGTCTCACAGCATGTATCGATCTGAGTCTCACAATATATAGCGATGTGGATCTCACAGCATGTATCGATCTGAGTCTCACAATATATAGCGATGTGGGTCTCACAGCATGTATCGATCTGAGTCTCACAATATATAGCGATGTGGATCTCACAGCATGTATCGATCTGAGTCTCACAATATATAGCGATGTGGGTCTCACAGCATGTATCGATGTGGGTCACACAGCATGTATCGATCTGAGTCTCACAATATATAGCGATGTGGATCTCACAGCATGTATCGATCTGAGTCTCACAATATATAGCGATGTGGATCTCACAGCATGTATCGATCTGAGTCTCACAATATGTATCGATGTGGGTCTCACAGCATGTATCGATCTGAGTCTCACAATATATAGCGATGTGGGTCTCACAGCATGTATCGATCTGAGTCTCAGAGTATATAATGATATGGATCTCACAGTATGTAGCGATGCCGGTCTTATAGTAAGTAGCGATGTGGATCTCACAACATGTATCGATATGGACCTCACAGTGTGTAGCGATGTCGGTCTTATAGTAAATAGCGATGTGGGTCTCACAGTATATAATGATATGGATCTCACAGTATGTAGCGATGCCGGTCTTATAGTAAGTAGCGATGTCGATCTCACAGTATGTAGCGATGTCGGTCTTATAGTAAGTAGCGATGTGGGTCTCACAGTATATAATGATATGTATCTCACAGTATGTAGCTATGCCGGTCTTATAGTAAGTAGCGATGTGGGTCTCACAGTATATAATGATATGGATCTCACAGTATGTAGCGATGTGGGTCTTACAGTATATAATGATATGGATCTCACAGTATGTAGCTATGCCGGTCTTATAGTAAGTAGCGATGTGGATCTCACAGTATGTAGCGATGTCGGTCTTATAGTAAGTAGCGATGTGGGTCTCACAGTATATAATGATATGGATCTCACAGTATGTAGCTATGCCGGTCTTATAGTAAGTAGCGATGTGGGTCTCACAGTATATAATGATATGGATCTCACAGTGTGTAGCTATATGGACCTCAAAACAAGTAGCGATGTGAATCTCACAGTATGTAGAGACATAGATTGCAAAATATGTACCGATATGATATGCAACGCTATGGATCTCGCAATATATACCGATTGGAATTTATTGATATGTTTAATATTCACTTTAACAAAAGATTAAATACTTATACAATTCCTGCATGTTTAGTTATTTAAGTACTTTCATTGAGCTGGCGTTAATCACACTATTGTCACTGTATCACAATAAATAAAAAAAAAGATAAACTACGAAGCCATTATATTTTCAAATTTTTAGTTAAATGAGCTGATTAATCTTATCGCTTTAAGGGACTGACTTCTGCACACTCTTTATTTTCATTTTCTATCTCTTGCTTATCTTGATAAATGATTCGCTAACACACATTTAATTATCTTCATTAAAGAATGTCCTTGTATTCTTTTATAGGCAATGAAAAATGTTATAAACGTTTCTGACATTAAATATTCCTTTTGCACCATCAAAACCTTCTCTTAACTGTCTTAACTTTTAAATTTTCAGAAACAAGGCCACAGAGTTTGCGAAGGTAAGGAAATCTTCCTTCATGCTCTATTAACGGTGCTTTTGTGTATTCATCTATATGTTCATTTTGAGCAAGCAGCGATACAAAGTTAAGAAAACTATTCGTTTACTCATGTAAATATTGAAATTCATGCATAAATTCTTGTTTATGTAATACTCCTTCTGACTTTTAAAACGGATTAATACATATTGAGAAAATAAATTTAAGCGGGAATACTTCACATACGTTTCACTTCAAAGATATATATGTATATATATAGTAGATGAAATTCCAACAGATGACGAAGACTTTTTGGTGATTCCTTCCTTTAGTCTCTAAAAAATCTACTTAGTTTATGTTTCAACTAATAAGATAGTTTGTTTGTTTTTTGAATTATATAAGGACTATCTGCGCCAGCCGTCCCTAATTTAGCATCGAAAAACTAGAGGGAAGGCGGTTAGTCATCACCACCCACAGCAGACTCTTGGACTATTTTACCAACCAATAGTGGGATTGACCGTTACATTATAACGCTCCCACAGCTGAAAGGGCGAGCATGTTTAGTGGGACGGGAATTCGAACCCACGACCCTTCACTAGTTCTTATCAGCTCCCTCCCCCACAATCACTTGCCCTATTATTAATTGTGTTATTGTTTATTGTATTGTATTGTTTATTCTGTTGTAAATTGCGAATGTGTTATTAAGTATTTTCTATTTGTATGCATTTGTATCTTGTCTCTTTCTTCATGATTTAACTGATGCAACATAAGGAGAAATACACATCAAAAGACAAGATTTCTGGATCTCCTGTCGTTAGCTGCCTAAATAGCCTACTCTGCTGGTTAGGTAAGAGCTACCACAAAGAAAAGTTGAAAAACGACTTTATCAAAATAAAGCTGCTAACTGGCATTCTAGATTAGGATTAATAACTAAAGTACAACACCACGGTTTTAGAGGGTAGCACAGGCTTGCTATAAACTTAGTACGTTATTATAGAATTTTGGAGCTGTGCATAAGGTAAACTGTGTAGTATATGTGCATAATAATTTTTGTAAGTGTTTAAAAGGGGATTTCCACTGACGTCTAGAAATGACATTGTAAGTGTAGGTATTACATTATTCAATGTTACAGCCGTAATTTGCAATTTCTGCATTCATCCTGACAAAAGTGTTACATATTGCAGCACGTAACATCTTTTCTGGAATAATCCAAACTTCGTTGCAATTACATCGTTCAGTTCATAAATTATCACTGAATTACAGCAATAGACCCGTATCTTCAGAAACTCCCACAATTGGTAATCAGCAGGGTGATGGTCAGGGATGATGGGAGTATTGTATGAAAACTATGTCCTTGCTAAAAGCCTTTTATGAGCACTGTCTTTACCAGGCAGTGGATATGGGACAGGTCACCATTTTACATGAATGTGACATCCTGAAGATATGAACATTATTGAAGATCTGGTGGGAGACGAGACTGTCACAATTCATGATAATGTTTTAATTCATTGGACACATCTTTAAGCTTCCTTAAAGAAAAACAATCCCAGAATAATTCTCATCTCATTGTAACTTTTCGGAAAAGCAAAGGCTATCTCTTATGGCCCATATGTCACAGCTTTGGGTCATGAGGAAGGGATAAAATATGTATTATTTGTCCATATGATGCACCACTACCAGTTCATATCGCCTGCAACATGTGTCATGAACCTCAATGCAAACATTTATCTTAATATCTGAACACGTCGGATGGTGTAGAGAGAAAGTGGACGATAATATGCATAACTTTCCAAATAATTGATAATGGTAAACTATGGATGGTACAACAAAGGTTTTAGGGAATGCATCACTCTCACAACATTGTCCGTTAACATTTTGGGGAAATCTGACTCTGAATGATTGGCTTCACTTTCTATGTCTTGATAATTTAAAGCTTTCTAGCCAGTAATAGCTCTGCCCGACCCGCATCTTTTGTTGGTCCTGTAATGGCATGTCCATAGTGTTACTTGTTGGTTCTGTAGTGGCATGTCCATAATGTTACTTTTTGGTCCTGTAGTGGCATCTTCATTATGTTACTTCGGAATTATTTAATTTCCCTTCGACCAGCTCGCGGAATAAGATATGCTCAGCGATGTGATAGTAAATAAGAAATGAAATAAAAT
Organism: Limulus polyphemus; assembly: GCF_000517525.1. Taxonomy (NCBI): domain Eukaryota; kingdom Metazoa; phylum Arthropoda; class Merostomata; order Xiphosura; family Limulidae; genus Limulus; species Limulus polyphemus. The sequence continues at coordinate 915,823 of NW_013665639.1, read as the reverse complement.
CGTTTTAAAAAATAAAAGAAAATATCATGCTCACGTGTGCACACATATGCACCTGCGAATACATACATACAAGCGCTCACACGTCGCACAAAAACAAAACAAAAACGTGGAAACAGTTATCTCAATATTTCAGCATTTTAATAGTACCGCTCAACTTTTTAAAAATACCCAGTGTTCCCAACTAAACAATGTGTTGTACGTTCCAATGCTAATGCCAAAATAATGTATAATGGCTGTTCATTCAGTTTTCTGCTTGAATATATATATATTAGCATTGTTTGTATTTAAGCACGCGTGTATCCCTAGTATCACTACCATAAACTGGTGGGCTCTACTTTCTATGACTTCGTACACCAAATATTCTAATGTTACGCGGTTCGTCCTACACACTGCTCCAGATATTTCAACTGAATTCATAACCATTCACTATGTTGCCTAACTTGTAGATATGGCGAGAAATATGTTGGAGACATAGGAAACACAGGGAAAACAATGGTAAAGCAACAACGTAATGACATAAAATCAGGAAGGGTGAAATATCTTCATAACCTTCTATACTTGGGAATGACGGAATAATTTTTATGGATCAATATCCAATTATTACTATGAGAACAATTTCTTTCTCTGTACTTGTTCCTGTTTCAAAAGTATGATAATTATAAAAAATGGTATAAGTATCATAGTTGTATCATTTCAAATTGAAGACCCTTATGAAGATGTATGTTTTTTATTTATTTTTTATAACTATAAACAAAGTTACAGTTCAACATAATTTTTGTTATGAAATTTACATTGCAGTGCCTATAGTAGCAATGAGTTATGCTATTGTTAACTTTCTCTATTTCCATGGTTGTAAATGCTGTAATTGAATAAAACTGCTATGTTTGGCATCCCACAAATGATAAAGAATATTCTGTTATTCAGGTACATATTAAGGTAAATTTATAAACATTTTTGAGCAGTTGTTCTGCATTTAGTATGTTGATTTCTACGTAAAGAGAATAAAAAAAGGTCTTAAACGTGCATTCATAATCCGTCTTAGATAATGGTTACATTCCACAAAGGTCATTCTATAAAGGCTTATATGTGAATCGAGGATTATCTCGCTTCAATGTGTATAATAGGAGTGACCAATCACATGTGTGATCTTGGAGTGTGATATACTGCACTAGGGCTTTGATCTGACACCACAGTGTGGCATTATCAAATTCAGACTCCGACTTCATATTGGTAAGATGATGAAACTCATCTCTGTTGAACACCAATAGAAATTTTGAATACTAAATATTGAATCTGGCCAGTACAATAGAATAAGAATCTGTCGATGATACATACTTTTTTTTTATAAGAACTAAATATTAAGGTTCTTGTTTTACACGTGCGCTTGAATCGTCATTTCGTATTCATTTTATTCTTGCGTAAAACATTTCCTGAATTTGCTACTTATTACTGATCGTGATATTTACCTATTGGACATCAGTAAACCTGAACATCACCTAATATAGCCAATATATTCTTGAATATTTATCTCACATTAGCGGTATTTGGTATAGGGATTTTTACTTCTATTCCTAGGTGTTTTGAAACTTTTTA
>NW_013665639.1:901939-913415 GCF_000517525.1 Limulus polyphemus | reverse complement strand
TCTTTTTTAGATGAAAAAACAGCTTATATATATATATACATATCAAAACAAAATATTTATTAAATGAAATAGTCTCCATTCTTATCGATGCTTTTCCATATTACAATCATGTTGTTAATGCCCTGATTAAAGAAATCACTTGGCTTTGAAGCAAAAAACATGTGGATGTTCTCTTTAACATCTTTCACATTTGCATACGTTTTCCCATTAAGACGGTGTCGCAGCAAACGAAAAAGATGGTAATCTGATGGTTCCATATCTGGAGAATATGGTGGGTGGAGGAGAACTTCCAATCTAACTCCAAAATCTTGTGTTGCGTCAAAAGTGCCACATGGGGACGTGCATTGTCGTGGAGAAGAAGACCACCTTTCCGATTGACGAGTGAAGGGCGTTTCTGGTTAAGGGCTTGATATAAACCTTCCAGTTCCTGACTATAGATCTCTGCACTGACAGCTCGCTGTGGAGTGAGGAGTTCGAAATGAATTACTCCTTTGATGTCCCACCAAATGCAAAGCATCACTTTCTGCGGAAGGAGTCCAGGTTTTGAGGTCGGAAGTGGTTTTTGTATAGGATTGAGCCATTGTTTTTGGCGTTTAATATTCGCATTGAGAATCCATTTTTCATCACCGGTGACAATTCTGTCCAAAAATGGTTCACACGCATTACACGCCAGAAGAGACGAAGCAATTTTCACACGTTGGAAACGTTGATCATCGGAGATTTCGTGAGGCACCTAAACACCTTAGATGTTTACGTACTGTTTCATGAGAGATATGCAATTTTAGGGCCATTTCATGAGTGTGTTGCCTTAGGCTAGACTCAAAAAAGCGTCTTCAGAGCATCAATATCAATTCCAACATATCTACCCCTACCATCACAGTTTTTAAGGCTAAAGTCACCTGAATTTGCTGAACCATCGCTGACACTTACTAACGTTCAAAAGATTTTCATAAACTTCTTTGGGGATCTTTGTGGCCACAGAGGCGATGTTTCCCTTCTTATATTCAAACAGCATTACATGCCGAATGTGTGTCTCGTCGTATGCCATCACTATAAGGGATTAGAGTATACTAAACTTTACATATTATATAGGTTACACTAACGTGAAGTTTAGGCGGTTCGTTTAACTATTATACGTGATGTACATTTTTTGGGGAGTGGTTAATGAAAGTGTTCCAAAACGCGACATTAATTTCTTGACGACCTACTATAAATACATACGCGTAACATTTTTAGAATGTGACAAGATGTGTTATAACAAATAGTAGTAGTCTGGCCTTTGTCTTAGAGAATAAAATAATGTTTGGATAACAATACAAAATTTCTACACAAAGAACTGACGTTTATTTTCTCTATAAGAAAGTACTTTAAAAAATATTCGATAGCCTTTTTTGAACCTTTATGTATGAAGAATAATTATAGTTTGCTAAACTTCGTAATTACAATACATAATATAATAATAGACCTAGAACTAACAATTAAAGTCTCAAAGATATAGAGCTAAATTGTTATTATGAGGAATCGTAACAAAGATATTGGCTTTTGTTTTACTATTTAACTAGTAAGGTTTCAGTAAGTCAGTGTTCATTGAAAATATCGGAAAATAATATTTATATTAAACAATTTCTATTTTATTATAGTCAGTTGGATTGGCTTGTTGTTAAGCGCAAAGCTACTTAATGGACTTCCTGTATTCTGCCCACAACGGGTATCTAAACTGAATTTTTGGCGTTATAAGCCCAAAAACTTTCCGGTGAACCAGTAAATATATATTTATATATTGCCAAAGAAAAACAACTATCATAAGAACCCATTTTGTATCCACATGAACGAAAATAGTTCACTTCATATATTCAAATTAGTTTGAGATTATAAAATAAAATAATGAACTAATGCTATTCATTCTTTTTTTCAAACTTTTTTTGAAGAGAAACTTAGCATATGATATATCCGAATTTGTCTAATACTTTAACTGCAGCGGCTTGGATGGGAAAATCTTTTTGGGATTAACAATTAAACTTTTATAAATAAAGAGCTAACGATAGAAAAATTAACAACAACTTATAATCGATGGTTTTTTAAGCAGCAATCTCCTTAAAGGAAATAATAAGTTATTCCAAACATATTTAAAATGAGCTGTAATGATAAAAACAGAACTTAAAAGAACTGTTACATCTTTAAAATCACTATCTTTCTGGAAGCAGATTCCTGTAGCTAATAAATATGGAACCTAATTTTAACTCAGAAATCGTCTTTATCAAAAATTACAACATCCATATAAATATTTCACAAATGTGCGAGCTTATAATATCCCGATTTAACTTTTTCATAGGATGTTAGTGTTTCTAACAAAAAACAAATCAATTTACAAAAGTATAGTTTTTTAACAATATCACGGTCTAATTAATTACAGCCATACAATTATGTCATAAAGTCAGAACCAGGAAACAGAATCATCCATATTTGACTGATAAAATAATAACCATTCTTTCTTTACGATTAAACTTAGAGAAAGAGATTCTTTTTTAAATTTCCCAAATTTATTAGAAAGCCACGCATCACCTATTAACATTTATCTGTATTAATATATGATTTGATAACATCATCAATTAAACCTGGAGTCTTTTGTTTTGGTTTATCTTCGTGCCCATAATGTAATTATAAAAACCACATGTCGTTAGGGATTATGATATCATAGATCAGTTTAGTCATAAATCAACTAACTAATCAGACTATTCCATCTACCAGTATGTACATATATTATTATTATCTCCGCTTAGGTTATAATAGTGTTTAAACAAAGCGCATCTCCTCTTGTAAGGATATAAAAATTACAACTTGAATTAAGTATTCATTAAGAAAATATTACCACGTAAGACGAACGGATCAGATGCAAATCTTACTTATAAATATTACAGTTGACAAGAAATATTCGATCTTTCTAAATTATTTATTTTATAATAAATGCAAGTGTCTTATCATTGGGAAAATAATCGAATTTTTATCACACATATCTCAAGTAAAGTCTACTTCATCCAGACTTCAAATTACTCAAAAAAAAACAACAACCTTCATTTATCAGGATTTTTATCAAAAATGAGTGAAAACATTTTTTCTCTCGATTACTTAATTATTTAGGTATATTACTCATGATAGATTGTCATGTTTTGTTTGTGTAATTGTAGCGTACGTGTTTCGCCTGTACGCTGACTTTTTGACAATATATATTAATTGGCAAATACTGTGATACTTTATCATCCTTTAGTTTTTATATCATTGTTTTAGTTAGTTCTGTATAGAAAGGCGAACAGTAGCGTAGCAAAAACTGTTCACAATGTTTAGATACTGTTCCATATAATTGCATGAGATCTTTTTTTGATACTTTGATGTCGATATGATGCTTCATTCCATCTATTAACTTTTACACTAAAAACATTATTGTTTAAAGAATATTCAACTGAACTCTGATCGCATTTAAAGCCCACGAATTTAAGCTATGTCATCGTCTAACCCAAAATTTCATAATCTTAGATGCGTCATTATCGCATTTGGAATCCCGTCATTTAAACTACTTCATGGCTTCACCTGGAATCTGGTTATCTGACCTACATTATGATTTTATATGGAATTTGATTATTCAAACTATCTCATGTCTTCACCTGGAATCTGGCTATATGGCTTAAATTATGACTTCATATGGAATTTGATTATTCAAACTACTTCATGACTTCACCTGGAATCTAATGTAGGTCAGATAACCATGACTTTATATGGAATTTGATTATTCAAACTACTTCATGACTTCACCTGGAATTTGGTTATCTGAACTACATTACGACTTTATATGGAATTTGATTATTCAAACTACTTCATGACTTCACCTGGAATCTGGTTATATGGCTTAAATTATGACTTCATATGAAATATGATTATTCAAACTACTTCATGGCTTCACCTGGAATTTGGTTATCTGAACTACATTACGACTTCATATGGAAGTTGGTGATTTAAGCTACTTTATAGCTTCTTCTCAAATCCTGTTATTTGAGCTACGTCATGACTTCATATGGAATTTCGTGACTTAAGTTATAAGTCTTCTGAAATGCTGTGATCAAAATTAGTACATAACTTCACGTGAAATCCGTTGAACTCAGCTATATTAATATAATAAGCACGTTATGACCTCTTCTAGAATCTTGTCGTCATAGCGATGCTTTGAAGTTTATATATTCCGTAAATTGAATAATATCATGAATTATATTAAATAAATCTAGCCTGCTTTGCTTTACTTTTTAAATTTGTTTCCCCATACAGATGTAAATTTTTCATCTGTCAGGAAAAGTGCTAATATTTGAACCTTCAAAAGGAAAACTGGCAATATTTCAACACCCAATTAGAGCCTCGCATTTGACATATACGTGTTGCACGTGCTAAGTAGCCCGCGTTATTAAAAGAACCACGAGTTTTCACTCATCATTTATGATATTCCAAACATTACTTTTTATTTCTAATGATCGCGAAGAACAATGAAATTCCCAAGAAGGCAACACGACAGATGATTGATTGAGCTAGTCAGAAGGCAGTCGTTTCCAGACTTGCCCATCCTTCTTACTTTCCTGATGAACCTTTCTGTCGACTTATGTGGCCTCTTTGTCCTGAGATTAATGATAGAAAGCTTATCGTTTCCTCTGATCGTCCATTAAACCCATTACTGTATTTTCTTAATCGAAGTCCTCTGAGTTGGCTGGGATTGGAGAGGAGTAGTCATTAATCATCCGATTGCACGGTCTTACGTCGCCGCTTAATGAACCAGCCTAGCAGATAAAAACACATACTTTCATATCAACCATAATTTAGGAGGCTGTATGGAAGATGCAGATTCTTCTTGTCTCGACAGTAAAACTTTTTTTTTTCTATTTTTATAACACATCATGGTTAGAAGAACGACTAGCAGTTTATCAGCGGAATTGAACATTTTCTTTCGAGATTATTATGTACATGTATGCTTTAATATCCTATCTTGTATATATTGATCTATATAAATTTTGAAACTTAAAAAGTATTTTGTCATTTTTAAGAGGCAATTTTCCTTGTCGTTCTAATCTATTAAAGAAACAATAATTTTAACTCCCCTAAGCAAATGCAATGACATTGGTAATAATTCGTTAGTCTATAAGTATATTTCGTATGTTTACTCTCACTTAATAAAGAAACTGTTTAATTAATATATGTATATATATATATATACATACACATATATTGTTAGATTATGTTGTTGTTCTCTTCAGTGAAGTAAATCTGTACAATTCTGTTTACTCTATTTAACAATTAGAAAATTAACTTGATAAATACTATTGCATTTGAATGGTTTAAAAAATTTAGCAAAAACAGTTAAGATTCTTGGTTAGATAAATCTTCCAGCACATGTTCCAATATTCAGTTACATACGGTTTACAAAACACGTGTTTGTGGTGAGTTAAATACAGCTTTCATTATATATGTTTATAAGCTTGAAAGACATACATGTTGCTATTTGGGGAATATATTTTTCGAACACAGATGTTTGTATGTTTTTTGTGAGGCAAAATTAACTTTTAACTCAGGTGTTTATAGTAAGTGAAATTTAGTTTCCAAAATACATAACAATACTGGGTTGATGATACCTTCCAGCAAATGTATTTGTAATGGTGTAAGTAGTTTCTAGCACGTGTGTGTGTATTTGTACTAGATTAAATACATATTTCAACAAGTATTTGTATACTCAATTGAATATAGCGTCCAAAGCAGACTTTTCAATTAACATGAAAATAGTTTCTAACACATGTGTTTGTAATGAGTTGTATTCATCTTCCAACAAACATGCTTATAGTGAGTTAAGAACAGCTTCCATTACTCATTTTTGTACTAGCTCATTATAACTATCAGTAGACGTAATTGTATTGAGTCAAATATACAAGAAACAGTTAAAGAATAAACTTATAATATTTAAAGCTATGACAGCGCCAAAACGTTGATATGAAATAATATTAAGCACCCCCCGAGCAGTTAATTTTCATGCAAATCAGACAACTTATTTTCACTTTTGCGATCTAAAATGCAAATGAATAGTAATTGAGTCTATCTGTGTATATGAATTTGACTATAAATGTTCTTACATATTTTCAATCCAGGTCTGGGCATGATCTAGACGTTAGCCTGCTCTATCTGTGATTTCAGGTTCGCAGCTCGTTACTGCAAGAAACACGCTCCACACTTTCGGACCGTGAGTGCGCTATATGTGCTACAGTCAAATCTCACTACTCAGTTAGGGGTGAGTAGCACAGGAGTTGATTATAGGTTCTATTGACTATTTGCTTTCCTTGAGTGTATGATTTCAAAATCAGGTACGCAGATAGCCCTTTATGTAGATTTGCACGAAGAATCTGATACAATCAAACAAAACATTTTGATGTTCATACCATTTCACTTCACTATGAAGTATGGTCATCACTTTCAGTTGATTGCTTAAAATATGAGTATTCGTAATGTAATGAGGTATCTTCTGTCACCACTAAATGAACTGTTTTTCAATGGTGGAATCGCTTGATGGAGCGTGATGCGTTTTTCAAGAACATCCCATAGATGCTCGATGGGACTGAAAACCGGTGAGCATGCAGAGTACACATTCAATCGGTCTCCTCTTCTTTATGGAATGTGTTGACCTGTTTAGCACACATTAGGCTGAAACCCGGCAATTTCATCAGCATTTGTCAATACAAAAAAACCATATAGTGTTTGGTATTAACATTAATGGTATTATTGCGCGGTATGCAGAGGTCATCTTGATCCTGCCCATAACAAATTTTCATGTGTGTCTCATTTCTTTATGAAGATTGGTTTGAATCTGGTTCTAGATTCTCTTTAAATGAGTATATGCATGTTATCTGGCAGCACTTTACCAAACATGTCCTTCGTCCAATCTACATATTTGTGGTACCAATGCAGGACAAGATGTTTTGTGCTCTTCTGCATGTGGAATACACCTCGCTGGACGTCTGGAATAATAGCTGACCATCTGAAATTTGTTTTAAAGATTCTATCTGCTAAGATGGCGGCTGGATCAAAGAGTCTTTCCGCTAAGATGGCGGCTGGAAAATCTAAATGAGTTTAAAAGCAGGTAGCCTTCCATTAATGATGATGGAAGCATTCATGTATTTGTGTCATGAAAGATGGTCTACTTTGTCCAAGCGTCTAAGAACTGTGCATTTGTTTGGAAGCGGTTCCACGTTCTGCTTATCGTCAGATCATAGTAGTCTGCTGTTATTAGCTGACTTATATTCGACTGGAACAGTTCAGAACTTATTATTCACTTCAAAGAAGAACACTACATATAATATAGGTTGAATGATCAATCTCTCACGTGTCTGAGTTGGCATTATTTTACACCAATGGTTTTATATTGTTAACACCGCAATATTACACATTCCTATCATTCTTGAAATGTGTTTTGCACTGTAGTTTCAGATAGGTATTCTAATGCTCGGTAAAACATAACTTCCAACAAACATGTTTCTGCTGGATTAAAGACAAGTTCTAGAACATAAGAACTGAAGGGAGGAAGTTTTCTTTATGGCTCAAATACAGAGATTTATGCATTGTATATTTTTTTCAGAATCTTCGCTCAAAACAACACAAGGGCTATTTGCGCATAGCCGCTTCTAATTTTGTACTGGTAGACTAAAGAGAGGCAGTTACTAGATAGTACCAATCGCCAACACTTGGGTTACTCATGTCTAACTGAATAGTAAGATTTGATCATTTTTCTTATTAGTGTATCCACGGTCTCAAATTGTTTGTTTGTAATTAAGCACAAAGCTACACAATGGGCTATCTGTGCTCTGCCCACCACGGGTATCGAAACCCGGATTCTAACGTTGTAAATCCGCAGACATACCGCTGTGCCACTGGGGGAGGGGCGGTCTCAAATTGCTAATTGCATTATTTGCGACAACAGGAAATGAGCCATGATCCCTTGGATTCACAATCCGGGTATGCTAACCTTAGACTATACCCAGCCATTATAAATATTTTAAATGCTATTTTGTATAATATTAGCTTTATATTATATTATGATTAATGGGTGCATGAATAATGAAGTTGAGAAATTTAGAAAACAATAAAAAGGATAAAAAAGGATTCCAATAAAAACAGTCAAACACTGACTTTGATATAAGCTTGTTTGTTTTTCTAATCGTTAATTTTTACAAAATAGATATATTTATTCTGATTATTAAGATCGGTATTGTTTTTGTATTTATAGGAAAGTTATTACGGCTATCTGTCGTCCGTAATTTTGAACTACTGATTAGAGGTAAGACAGCCAGTCAGAAACATGAACCACGCTACGAGATTGGCTGTCACTCTTAAAACGCACATAAAGCTTAAAATGTGGGTAATACTTTGAGGTGTAGAATATATTCTAATCCATGATATTCTAATTCATGAAATTTGGAATTACAGACAATTGTTATTTAAAAAAAATACTTTGATGAATGATAATTAATTATGATTATTTCAAATTTTTTGGGCTTAGTCTATTATCAGTAATATCGTTTGGAGCAATTCCAAAACATTTTTCACTGTAATCGTTCATTCATCAATCCATTTATTAATCAGTTTTCTGTTTTTCACTGTAATCGTTTATTCATTAATCCATTTATTAATCAGTTTACTGATGATATACACAAGAAAGTATTAACTCGTTTTTCAGTATTATCATATACATAGGTGAAAAATATTTAGTGATTTAGAAACAAGTTAGAGACACGGTACCTCTTGTCTACATTTAGGCTGTTCAAAACCAATTATCTAAAATTTCCTACAAAGACATTAAATCTCCTTGCAATTTTCATTTAAATTTTCTCGCAAAACCTACGGTTTTCTTCCTGTGTAGGTGTACTTTTATTACTGTTCTCAGATTTTATTTTATGAGGATTATATTACGCTTACGTGATTTTTTTTTGTTATTTGAAATAACAGGTGTGAAAATTAATTGAACAGATCCGTATGTATCAGAAAGATACAGTATTTTCTGCAGATGAGAATCTAAATTAAACACTTTTTGATTTATCCACTCTAACATACATATGTTATTTGAAATAATACGAATTAATAACAGCAATAATAATTTATATATTTATTACTTTTATCTTGAAATATATATATATATATATTCCATATTTCACAATAAATGCATTAGGAAATTTGTTTGATGATTAAATTAAAAGCTTATTTAAATTGATGTTTTGAAGCAATATTTTGAGACGATTGTATGTTTGTTGAATAATATATTTTTTACACTTGTAGTTAAACTGTGAATATTATTTTTGTAACATATTAGCCTGCTAAGTAAAGAAATAAAACTTCAATACATAAACATTTTTAATCACACGGTTTGTTTTTCTGACTATAATGCATTAACCTATTTTAAAAGAAACAGTATCATATATAACAGATGATATTCGTTCTATTCAGGTATAAAGAATGAAGATAACACAGAGGTATACAACAGATATGAATCTATATCGACTTGTTGTCAATGCGCATTTCACTGTAGTCTTGGATACACACCAGAGAAAATAAATTAAACTCATGGAAATTATTAAAACACGATATCGATCGTAATTGCTTACTAAAGGTAATACATTTTACATTGGTGTGACTGTTATTATTAAATACATAAACAAGTTCTTCCAACATAGATCAGAAAACAATAAAACATAAAACACCAGAATCTCTTTTATAACGTCAAATATTATCTGCCTAATAATTTATGTAGTACTTTTTGAACTAAATATTGTTTGCTTGTTTGTTGTTGAGCACATATTTTAGTACGAAATTGCTACGAATTTTACGAAACAAAATTAATTAAAAATAAAATATGATATTTCCAGATATCAGAATAAATCCGCAATTGTATCTAATATCTGTATTTGTATAGATAGTTTTGTTAAATAAAAATAATATTGATAAAACCCCGCAAATGAAGGAGCTGCTATCTTAAATTAATTAAATCATTAATTATGAACGCTGGATATTTTACTCCTTTTTTACCTAATGAGTGAACTTATTAGAAGTTATTATGATTAGTCAGTTTTTATGTATATACTAAATCCAACAGAATAATCACAGTGAGAAACAATTTCTATGAATTATAAGTATAAATATAAACCAGAATTTTTCCTGATCGATTTATCACAAGAGATGCCTTTAATAAATTGTAATTTAAACAAAAAGCGCCACGGCGGTATTGTTTGGATTGGTTTCGCAATATTTTCATTTGTTATTATGGTCAAAAAGAATAGGTCAGTGAGGTTCACACATAGCTGTACCAAATTTAGAACTAATAACCAGAGTGATAACAATACCCGCCGTCTACACTGCTACTTTTAACTGAATAACGGAATTAACTGTCACTTTTATAACATGTCTACAGCTGAAAGTTTAGAGCGTATTCAGGGACATATCAAGGGTTGCGATAGGTTTGTTTCTTGTATAAACCTGAAGATCATAGCTTTAAACTTTAGCAACATAACATAACCAGTTTCATATTTAAGCGGTTGTGTTACAACAGAAAATGTTTCTTTTTATTATATTTTGTCTGTTTAGATAAAGAATGAAATAGTTTCAAATAAAATAATATAACAGAGAGTGTACAATAACACCTATGTATGATTTTTATACTATGTATTAAAAGTCAAGTGATAAGTTGCATAAAACTGGAAATATTTGCTGGTATGATGAAAACAAAAAGAAAGTTTCTGGAAAATACATTTTATTACTCGTAGGAAACTTCGAAAAAGATATATATTGTCATTTAATGACCAAAATTGTTAAATGGAAATCGTCAATTATTAAAGAGTTTAAATATAACGAAAAAATAAACTTGTTGATAAAAAGTAATAGCAGGAGAAATTACTCGATTCTTATAGAAAGAAGTTTATCGTTATTAAGGTTCATTTTTATTAAAACAAATCATGTAAAAAACAAATCATTAGTAATTCAAAATCGTTTCACTTTAGTGCTTATAGTGTGCTGGTAAAAAGTTCTTAGACAGCAATAATAAATTCTGTTCTGAAATTTTTTTGTCCTCTTTTTTCCCTATTAGTTTTAAATAGAAATATCATAGAAACACAAATAATAATCGTCACTGGTCACTTTTGGTCATTTAATATTTGTTTACACTATAATATCTATTACTGTTTTTCTTTGAAAACAAGGATGCCATTATTGTATGGCAGCGATAATTAATTAGCTCTGTTTTTAATGTAATACTAGACCATCCGTGACCCGTTGGGTCAACCACTATTCAGAAGTTATGAAGAATTCAGGCTAATTTCAATATTTTACCAAAATTAAGGTTTATTTTGAGATAATTTAATAAAATATTTCAATCCATCGTGTTATTCATAATTCAAGAAAAGATATTTGATTGTTG
>NW_013665639.1:898485-901117 GCF_000517525.1 Limulus polyphemus | reverse complement strand
TGAAATGTTTAATATCACACTTCTTTGTAAAATAATAGATTTAGTTGTATGATGGTGCTGCCATCTATCGCAATTTATTTTCCTAAGTCAGCAAAACCTTTTATTTATGAACAATGTATTTAACTTAAAATGCTACTGCATAATTCACAACTTTAACAGTTTTCTGAAAGAAACAAAATACAAAATAATTAAGAAAAAATAAAATGTATTTAAAGTCCAATTCAGTAACGAAATATCGTAAAGTGTTAAAATAGACAAAACATATAAATATTATAATAAATTCAACCTATGAACACTTCGAAAAATTTCTTTTGATAATATTAAAAAAAAGGCTAAATTATTATTTAATTAAAGTAATTAAAATCAATCTGAAATAAATGAATAAATTTGTTTTTAAATATCTCTAAGCAGAGGTACGTTTCTAAAACTAATTTTGAGATTAATTATCATATACATCAAAAAAGAATGTTATATACTTTGAGAACTGAGGGGTAAGCAGTTACATACTGTTTATTTTGAAAGTTATTAATTTTTATTGTTATTAAGCAAGGAAAGCAGGAAAAATCGACATCAATGCGAATTTGCTCTTTGGAATTGCTAAAGTACCAAAACACCAAATCTGCAGGTACGATATACATGTATTTTCTATGATTATGTATCTTAAATGTTCGAGAGAGATAACTATATTTTACAGTATTAATGATCGATATAGCTAAGCTAATGAGAGATAACACTGTAGTAAATAAATCAACTTCGTAGTTCAATAAATGTGTCGTTGATATTTTAAATAAATAACAAATAAGTAATAATTTTAGAAGTTTTTTCTTTTTACGCAAAATATAGACAATGGGCTATTTGTGCTATTGGTACCGCCGGTATTGAAACCATATTTCTTTCATTTATAAGCTCTCAAACTTACCGCTGAACCATCGTGGGTTGGGTGAGGAACTGTCAGAAGGATATCTTCAATTACACTTTCAGTATGACAGAGTTTAATTTTCTGTGTTACCCAAACACGTTTTATACGTCTACCACACTTGGGTAACACAGTGAGGTAGAGGTATCAAACGTGTTTCAGAGATTGTTTTTGTTTTAGTAGAATGGCACACAAGAAGATTTCAATATTCAAGTAAATAGCATAAACATTATACTAATTACCGTCTACGATTTTTTGGTTTTATCCGAAGGTTAGTTACAGAGCCAAGATTATCAAACCATAATTGATTATTGCCATAACATAACAAAAATCAATAAATTCCATTTGAAGTAATATATATTTAACAAACTGTTTCTAAAAAAAACAATAAAAAACAATACAGCCTATTGTAAAAGTTGTCAATCGTAAAGCGGTCTCTACATAATATTGCATATAAATTATCATTACACCGGCCATAGTTTGCCTGCAGTAGTAATTCATTTTACCTGTGACAACATACTCAATACTGACATTACACAGTTGCTTTAGAAGTCTAGTGGACAAGGAAATAACAGCTTAATCATCATTAAGACTGTTGTTGTCTTATTCAATTACAATGTGAAAGAGAAAACAATAGGGACTATCATATTTTGACAGTGACTTCAAAAAGATGTGTTTTTAAGCTGAACTTACGTTCATCATAAACAAATTAATTGAATTGTTATCTCAAAGTAAAATCTCTCATGTGGAAATTTTGTCATTTTTCATCTTCAACTAGATACAAAGAAGTAATTTCAAGATAAGTATTATGTGGGAAGTTATAAATTAAAGTAACGTTAAAGGCAAATACCTCTCTCCTCCTGTTGTGGGCCTGGCATAGCCTGATGGTTAGGGCGCTCGACTCGCAAACTGCACGTCATGGGTTCGAATCCCCGTCACTTATCAGCCTATCGTCCTATCAACCGTGTGGGCGTAATAATGCGACGGTCAATCCCACTATTTGTTGGTAAAAGAGTAGCCTACCAGGGGTATATCGAAACTCGGTTTTTAGTTTTGTAAATCCGCAGACATACCGCTGTGCCACCATTATTGTCACAACCATAAAATACACTTGAAATATTTGTTAGATGGCCTTACGTGTGAATTCCATAGTTTTGTAAATCCGCAGACATACCGCTGTGCCACCATTATTGTCACAACCATAAAATACACTTGAAATATTTGTTAGACGGCCTTACGTGTGAATTCCATAGTTTTGAAAAATATTCTAGTTTAGTACACTGTATGTACACCATAAGGTTCAACGTGTTGCATCCAGTTATTTAAAAAATATAAGTCATTTAAAAATTCTCAAAGTGTCACCATATTTGTTAAGTGCCAACAAACAAAACTAGCTGAGCATAATAAATATTATCTTGCTTACTTAAAAACCTAGCTTAAATTAAATTATTCGTTTTGTCTGAAATAATTTGTTTGTTTGTTTGCTTTGAAGTTAAGCACAATGTTACACAATGGGCTATCTGTGCTCTGCCCATCACGGTTTCTAGCGTTGTAAGTCCGCAGACATACCACTGCGCCACTGGGAGGCGTTTAAAATAAAATAACAAAAGACTAGAAGAGACCCGCAAAACATTTCCGGCCAAATTAGTATTTTTATCGTAACAGTACTTTTTTAAATAGAGCATTTCTTGCACAATACAAATAGATTTGTTAATT
>NW_013665639.1:884989-898475 GCF_000517525.1 Limulus polyphemus | reverse complement strand
TAACTTTAACTTATGTTAGGCCGAAGTTCGATAAAGAGATAAATTAATACTGTAACCTGTGTATAATTTAGTTAGGACTAAACTTTACTGTATTTAATACTATCGATAAATAAACTTATAATGTTATTCTACGACCTAACGTCAAACCTTTTTTTAAAACTTTGATAAGTTTTTAATATTCTGTTGTACTAAATGGTTAGTAAAGTATATTTACATTCCCCTTTTGTTGTTACTTCTTGTTTCATATAGCAATTGTAGCGACTTGATCATTGAGCTTTGCAGCTCTTTGTCGTCGAGTGAATAGTGCGCATGCACCGTTTTTCTCGGGGAAACATTTTAATTAAGCATGCTTATGCTGCAAGTTCTCGGTCAAAAAGCGTAACGGTCGTACATACAAACAAGCAGAATATAATAAAAGATTTTCTTCTTATTCAACTTATCGTGTTTGTTTGGTATACATCTACCACTAGAAGCATTAAAAATATGATCTAATAATAAAGAACGAAAAATTATAGACTATTAATCTATGGTAGATTCAAATAGACTATTATTTTGCATTGTAGGTATTGTAGGTGATTCAAATAGATTATTAATGTATGGTAGATTCAAATAGATTATTAATGTATGGTAGATTCAAATAGACTATTAATCTACGGTAGATTCAAATATACTATTAATCTATGGTAGATTCAAATACACTATTAATCTATGGTAGATTCAAATAATTTCAAATAATTTTACGAGATTTACTAGGAACAATAATTTATTTCTTCTGTTGTCAGCGCTTCTAGTAAACATATGTGTATACTGGTTTAAGATTGAAAACATATGTTGAACTAAAAATATAATAATTTGAATAATATATTCCATTAAAGTGAAGATGAAGTAAGCTTTTTATCGCACATTCTTAGCTGAAATCGTAATAATTGTCTGAATCAGTTTTAGACTAGGTATTATCAATATATTGATATATATATACGGCGTGACAAAAACTCGGTGTTTTTACATAAAATATAACTTAAGGGGGTACAGACTAATGCATTAAGTTAATGTATGTCGTTTGTTTATTAACTTTTTTTTTATGTTGAACAGACGATAAACAGTTACTACAAGGTCTCAAGACAAAGTTTTGATTGTCTTAATATTTATAAAGTTTGTATTTAAAACTGGAAGATGCAAACGTGAAAAGAAGAACAAGCATGAGACGTTTCGCCCTGTTTACCGTTGTACTGTCAGGCAACAGCATTTTGTTAAAAAACAAAAATAAACACCGGCACTTTGGTTTTTTAAAGCTATTACTGCTTTGGATATTTTTATAAAATACGCAGTTATTTTAGATTGTTGCCAGCTGTTGTTGTTTTTGAAGTTGAGCACAAAGCTACACGATAGGCTATCTGTGCTCTGCCCACCACGGGTATCGAAACTCGGTTTCTAGCGTTGTAAGTCCGCAGACATACCGCTGTGCCACTGGGGGGGGGGAGAAGGGTTTTTGCTAGCAAAACATTTAAATATTTTATTTATTTTTCTTCCTAGTATGTGGCGTTTTAAATCAGTAAATTAACACTGGTAGATTTACGAGAAAAAGTTAAAGAAAAAAATTGGTGCCCCTTATAAACTAATATTCAAAATTACAGAATCACTCTTTTGTGGTAAATAAAGAGGATGAATTTCAAATAGGATTAAATTGCAACCCTACTTTTTCACGTTTGTATTTCAAAATTGCACCCCAGTAAGTTTAACAATTTACAACGTTAAGGTTTGGGGTTCGTTCCCCGTGGCGGACAAAACTCAAACAGGTGAGTTAGCAGTAAGTCTGAGGGCTTATAACGCTAAACAAATTGATACCTGCTGTGGGCGAAGTACAAATAGCTCATTGTGCAGCTTTTTATTGAACAACAAACATACTTTAATTTTAATAGTTTATATCTTAAAATTATAAAGAAAATCTTATTAAAATTTTGCTAAATAGACGTTTTGTTTGTTAATTAACTTTTTATTAACAAACATTTCTTTGTTCAAAAACGGTTCCCAAGAAAGTCTATGGAAAAATGTGTGAACAGATATGTAAGGTCATTTGTCACATCTATTTAACTGACAGCTAATATGCCTCAAATTGGTTCGAATTATATCGTCTTTTACATAATTATCTAAACCGAGAACAAAGAAATAACGAGTGAGTTTGTAAAAAAACTTACATGTGTCTTCAAGCCCACTGTTAGAGTTCAGAATTAATTTTGTCTTAAATAGAATCTTAATACCTAATCGTTCCAACATCATTTACAAATATCAATGCACTGCGTGCAGTAAACTATATACTGAATCTACAATAGGATGTATTCGTGATGTGTGAGGGAAAATGGTAACTCTTGAAATAGTGATTTGTCATGCATAACGCATCATGCTTTAGAATATCGATACCTTGCGTGCAGTGGACTATATATTTGATCTGTATTCGTGAGTGTGTGACGGAACATGCTAATTCTTGAAATAGTGGTTTGTCATGCATAACGCCTCATGATTTAACCCAAGATGATCCGTATATCAAGTTTGAATACTTTCCCGAAGTTTTAGCAAAGAATAATACACTTTTATAGTTATGAAATATGAAATTTCCTGCTAATTATTGTTTAATTCTCAATGGACTGAATACACACAGCAGAAAGCCAGATTTGGCTTTGCTATAAGAAAACACATACACACAGATATTAGAATTAAATACACATTTTAAAAATTTAATCGGATTAGATAAATATAAAATCACAGTATAGCTAATTTTAAAAAGATTTGTTTAAATACTCGTATATAGGTCAACTACACGGAACCAACGTGTAGAAGATAATCTAAATTTAGATTATTATTTATTTTAGAATTTATGGAAGGAAAATTATAACTAGTTCTAGGGAGTAACCAGTATGACACTAGCTATTCAATTTGGAGAGCTCCACTTAAGACAATAAACTTTAATTAATTAATTGCATACAATGTAGCTGATTGGTTTTGCTAAAATTCAACTAGGCTTGTAGAACCGAAGTAATGAAGACTAACCGCAGAAAGTGTAATCTGATTAATTGATAACACGTAGCCCTGGCAGGAATTGAAGAAAGGTTCGTTTGTTTTGAATTTCGCAATGTAAGACTAAAGGGAAGGCAGCTAATCATTATCACCTATCGCAAACTCTTGGGCTACTCTTTTACCAACGAATACTGGGATTAAGCGTCACATTATAATTCCCCCGCTGCTGAAAGGGCGAGCATGTTTGGTGAGACGGGGATACGAACCCGCGACACTCAGATTGCGAGACAAGCGCCCTAACCACCTGGCCATGCCGGGCCTTGAAGAAAGGAAGAAACATATTATAAAAGAAAAAGCCATTGAGGACTTTCGCCAGAAAGTAAGGTTAATTTTTGAATGATGTTTATAATGTGGCTTAGTTGGTGACATCTTGATTATACTACAATGTACTGCTCCCTCAGGAGGTAAATGTGTGTGTTTTCTTATAGTAAAGCCACATTGAGCTATCTGCTGTGTCCGAGGGGAATTGAACTCCTGATTTTAGCGTTGTAAATCCGAAGACTTACCGCTGTCCCACCGGGAGACAGAGGTAAATGAAAACGTAAGTGGATACATCGTTGGGCGTTATAAATGTTCTACCAACATTTACAATCAACAATAAAGTATAAAATAATTTGAAGAACAAAAATATGGAATTAGATTTAAAAAAAATATTAACACAGAACATTGAGCTTTAATTTAATTTTTTAATTAATTATTTAGTCGTGCCAATGACCAATTGATAGAGCAGTGATGGAAAACTGCGCTGTCAGTTGTTTACTTCATTATTATTTATTTGATACAAAGACCACTGGAATTGTGTTGCGAACTGTTTGATTCACTTATTTTGGTGTGAAATATGTTCCATATGCTCGACAGTTATTGGGCTAATGCAAGAAAAGAGAAATGTATAATTAATTTCTTGAGAGGAGAACAATGAGGATAAAAAAGGGAGGATGAATGTTAGGATCAAAGCTCCAGTAATCGTACTGTCATCTTAAAGTACTATTGAGTAATACATTTAAACGATAAAGCGTATATCTTTAAAATAGTTCCCTAAACACAGCTAGCAAGCTTATAAATCAAGTCCTTCAATGACATTTTTATCTTTATTAAAACTAATTGAAGGTACGTGTTAAGGAGGCAAAGAACCATATAAAGCACAATGTTAGATGATGTTCGTCTTTTTTGTTATTAGTCCTTAATGACTTAGTTAGATATTAATTGCACACAGTGCTTTGTGGAAGGTAATAATTGACTCATTTAACTGATTAATTACTCGTGTCTTTCAATTCAAGGAAGAAAGTCTATAAAAATTAGAAATGTACTATGTTTCAGGGGCCTTTAGTTAGACTTGAAGTTCAATCTTATATGTAAAATTAATCGAGCTCTCAGGTATAAGCATATAAAAATTAAGTCATAGCTTTTGAATTACATTGTCTAATTGATATTGTGGTACATGTTAATAGTGACAGTTTGAACTGTAACTTTTTCGGATAGTTTTTATGGGTTGATGTTGGGTGTTCATTATCTGATTTATGAAGGTCAACTACTTATGGTTTTCTGCAACTTTTATTATTAAAGCATATTGGAAGCTTACCCTTACATTATGGTACTTAAACATCGGGTTATCCGTAAAAAAATATTACATGCTAAAGGTAATCAATACCAACAAAAATAATAGATTTCTTACCAAATTAGCGTATTACAAACATAGATTTGTGTATTTGTATACTGGGTGATTTTATAATTATACTTCTCTTACTGCTTCGATACCTATTAAAACACTTTGTGTTTTTGACTTTACATATACAGATTTAAGGGCATTGGGAAAATATCTGAAAAGAGCTTTAAATGACTGGTTGTTTGTTTGTTTGTAATTAAGCATAAAGCTACACAATGAGCTATCTGTGCTTTGCCCATCACGAGTATCGAAACCCGGATTCTAGCGTTGTAAGTCCGCAGACATTCCGCTGTGCCACTTAAATGACTGAATTTCAAGTTATGTAATATGAAGTTACGTAATCCCTTAAGGAAACTTTGATACTTGTGATAGAAATAATTGCATTTAAACAGAGGTATCGTTTTGAGTAATGGCTAGAGGTGAATAAAGATAAGCTCATTTTCTTGTATAATAATACATAAGACCTTGGTGATAAGATATTGGGAACTAAAATGTATATTGCTCTTAACAAGTAATGTATAATTGCTATTGCTGAGAATTAATTAAGCTTAAATGAAAAGTTGAAAATATAAATAAAATAATTCATAAACTATTCAGTAAGGTTTGCGAGGACAAAGCAAGGGATGATCTATTCTGTTTGTTAAGCAGGCTGAATTCTTTCGAAGAGACACGACATAATAGATGTTGAGAATTCTTTGAAGACCTTTTGAGATAAATTCCGCGGAAATTAAGACGCCCTAATCTAATCAGAATATTAGCAATGATATGGATATGTTTAAGCAGTTTAAGTC
Organism: Limulus polyphemus; assembly: GCF_000517525.1. Classification (NCBI taxonomy): domain Eukaryota; kingdom Metazoa; phylum Arthropoda; class Merostomata; order Xiphosura; family Limulidae; genus Limulus; species Limulus polyphemus. Next base: position 892,949 of record NW_013665639.1, on the reverse strand, counting down.
AGCTGCAAGTTTTATTATCCGAACTAAGTTGAAAATATTTTTTCAAGAGGGGTTGATAACTTCTAAATTGATTTTTATCCCTCAGCACGACAAAGACTATCGTTGTAGACCTTGATTTTGATAAACATTAGAAACATTGAAAAAACCTGAGCGTCCTCACTAATAATCACACTAATTGCTTGTGGTATTACTTTAGATGGAGATTGTTCCTTTTTTTTTTTCGAATACTTGACATTCTGCAGTTACAAGGTTGCTGCAGGGATGGATAAAATAGGTGAATGACTCAATTGAAGTTAATGAAGATGACATTTGAGAAATCCTTATTTGTTATTTCAGACAGGATGAAAGGCTCATATTTCTTTCAGAGCTTAAGTACAATGATGTTTTGATTCCAAATGATATTAACGAGATTATTCTTACAAAAAGCATTTGATTATATTCATAGTTTCGAAAAGTCTGATTTATGTTGCGCCATGAATTCACCAACGAGCATTAGTTTTTATTTGAAAAGCTGAAAAGTACTATGTCATCAGAATAAACATTTATTATCAGTCTTCTAAACAATATACAATATAGTATAAAGTTGCTTTCAAACTTCAATATAAAATTAAGAATATTATTTTCAGTGTGGAATAGTGTTTTCTTGAATCAGTTTTTTTTAAAACAGACCGTTATTACCGATAAGTCTGGATTGCTATGAATTGAATAATTTATAGTTTTATCTCTTTATAAAATAAAATGATTTTGGTGTTTGATTCTTCTGGTTACTTTTCTTGGATACTAGATGGCGGTAGCAATCTATATATATATATGTATATATAAAAGAAAGGCATTTATAAAAAAAATGTTTGGACTTGGCAGAAAAAAGAAAAAAATGATCTGTGGTGTTATTTTGATCTTATATTATAATATCTATATTTCTACGTCTACCTATTGATCTGCTATGGTTATTATTATCAAGTCGGGTTTTCATTGATAATTAATTGAGAATGTCGTGTATTATAATGATCAACTGAGGAAATATATTTATTTTATTGAAAATTCATGGTGATATGTTTCTTACTTTTCTTTTCATAGAAGAATAAGACGAAAAAGTTAAACGTGGTTTCTGTTTCACGTGAATGATCTGAGATGTGTTTACTAATATTATTTGTAATGGAAAATTTTAAAAACAAATATAGAAGAAACTACCTTCTCTTAAAATTTACATTCATACGCTACAGTAGTCACATACGACCAAAACTTGCTCTCTCCCCCTTCTGTGTTTACATTCATACCCTACAGTAGTCATATACGACCAAAACTTGCCCTCTTCCCCTTCTGTGTTTACATTCATACGCTACAGTAGTCACATACGACCAAAACTTGCCTTCTTCCCTTCTGTGTTTACATTCATACCCTACAGTAGTCACATACGACCAAAACTTGCCCTCTCCCTCTTCTGTGTTTACATTCATACCCTACAGTAGTCACATACGGCCCAAAACCCGCCCTCTCCCCTTCTGTGTTTACATTCATACCCTACAGTAGTCATATACGACCAAAACTTGCCCTCTCCCCCTTCTGTGTTTGCATTCATACCCTACAGTAGTCACATATGACCAAAACTTGCCCTCTCCCCCTTCTGTGTTTACATTCATACCCTACAGTAGTCACATACGACCAAAACTTGCCCCCTCCCTTTCTGTGGGTTAGCGGTAAGTCTGAAGGTTTATAACGCTAAAAACCGGATGTTGATACTTGTGGTAGGCACAGCACAGACAGCACATTGTGTAGCTTTGTGTTTAACAACAAAAAACTAAACAAAACACAAGTTAGATAAAAATTGCGTCACTTGTAAAACAGATATTTACAGTAGATACTCTAGTTAATAGGCTTTAGATCATCACCCTACTCGCAAAGAAACTTTATAAACTTTTGCTTATTTTTTACGCAAAGCTACAGGAGAGCTCATTGCGCTGGCCATTCCTTATTTTGAAATAACTGGAGGGAAGGCAACCAACACTATCCATCGGCAATTTTGGGGCAATTCTAATCCAATAAAGAGATTTACCATCACGACTGAGCATGTTCGGCGATTCGAACCCGCAACGAGCCGATTGCGAGTCGAGCGTCCTAACCACTAGGCATCCAATTTACGCACTAGTAATATTTTACGTTTGCGTTCTGGAGCTTTGAGGAACCACATCGTTCGTTTCTGGAACCTATATGTTGCACGACGATCCTTTTGACAATATTTTAGCGATACCTCATAACAGCTGAGTTCTGAACTCAAAACAACAGCACTATCTCATATTATAGAACTATGGTTTGTGTTCAAGACTACAGAAAAATGTATCCATCGTAAGGATTAAACTGTGGGAATTGATTACTTATAACCCTGCTTTTTTATATCTTTACTTCTATTTTAACGTAAAGTCACAGACATATATATATATATATTATTTCATTCCCTCTGCATTCTAACAGTCATGCGCACATGCATTTTGTTCCACTGTTTTTATTTTATTTGGACTAGTGGTATCTTTATCCTATATAAGGCAATATTTCCTTTCTATTAAGAACATTTATTTTACAGACTTTGATTACGTCAAGTACAGTATTATTCCCCTCTAGCTTTATAGGCGTATATATATATATTTTTTTTTTTTCCACCATGGAGATGGAGTTACTACTTGATTTAGGATTATTAAACATAAAGTTTTCTTAAACCGTGATGCTGACGAAGACACAAAAAGTGTCCTTTACTTACATTTTCAATGAAAGGCAGCTTTACACATACTTATTGACTTGACATTTGAATGTGCTTTGTTTTTTCCGGCAGTAACAAAAACTTAATCGTCTCCTGTTCTATTGCAATAGACTTATCTTCGATTTATTTATTACTTCTACTATTTAATTTTGCAAAACGTGCCCTTTTAACACATTTTAACACATGTACCCTGTTCTTCTACTTCTTCATTGTGATGGACATTGTTCTTCCCAACATACAAGGAACTATATCATATGAACTAAAGTTTGAAGTAGTTCTTATACTGTAGCCCATCAAACATACAATTATATCGAACTACGGAGAGTTGAGTACGTTATTTTAAAACAATTTAGAATAAAAATAATAAATAACACACAACATTAATATAGCTACACAATTAAAAACATTTTATATAAGATCAATCTATGACCATTAAAAAAAGTAAAACGATTCAAAAGAAAAGAAGTGCCATAGCCAAGCAGGAAACTAAGGTATACCAAACAGGAAAAGTAAATTATGAAGAACATTGGATGAAATGGGAATAGTTTACTTGGACCGGACAATGAGAGACACTGATAAACGTAAGTATAAATTAGATCAGAAATATAAAAGAATGATAAATAAAAAGAAAAAGGATAAACATATTAAATTAGATAACTTACCCGAAGTTTATAAAAGTTTTTTGGAGAATCCTAAAAGAGTAAATACGTTAGATGTAGTTCTTAATAAGAATCAGTTAGAGGTTTTAAATAGTGGTTTGTAAGCTATTGAGCATTGAAAAGGAAGAACTGATAACAGATATAGAAACTAACTTGGATAAAGTGAGAGATGATAACTTTAAAACATAATTAGAACTGAATGTCATAAACTTGTAGGCAATTTTAACCCTGTGGTAAAGAAACAAGATATTGATGAAAAGGCCATAAAATTGCTAAGAGAAAATGAACATATTGTTTTTTTGTAAAACAGATAAAGGAGGACAAATTGTAATACTTAATAAATGTGACAACGTTAAGGGAGGGGAAAGCCTATTAGAGGAGGGTATATATATGAAAAACTTAAGTATCACCCTGAAGTAATTATTATGAATCTGTAAAAACACGTGTTAAAAACTGTTTGACTTTAACAGCTGTAGAGAAAAAAGATTAATTCCAGACAGTTTCATTATTCCAAGATTTTATGCACTTCCAAAGATACATAAAATTAATAACAGCTTTAGACCAATAATGTCAAGTATAGGTACGTCATAATATCAAATAGCTAAGCATATATCTCAAAAGTGTTCGTTTTTGAGAAATAAAAATTAATATACAGTTAAAAATGTTTTGGAATTTGTAGAGACGATTAAAAATGTAAATCTAAATAAAGACAATTTGTTAGTATCGTTTGATGTAATATTGCTATTTACAAAAGTTCCAATAGAAGATACTATTAAGTATTTTGAGAATACATTGTTAGAAAATAAAATTTCAGCAATTGAAACTAGAGATATAATTAATTTAACAAAGTTAACAAGTTAACAATAATGTTATAAACAAAATGAAGGGTCAGCTATGGAATCGCCACTTTCACCGCTGTTGTGTGACTTATATACTGATGTTTTTGAAACTAAAGCCATAAATGGTGCAAAAATGTAAGCCTGATATTTAGATAAGATATGCAGATGACATATTCTTGGTGTAGAGATATAGTAATGAGACATTAATGCAGTTTGCGTGCTATTTGAATAGAATGGAACCATCTATACAATTAACTTATGAAATTAAAAAATATTATTAGTAAAAAGAATTTACAAGGTAATCTAGAAACATCTATTTTTCAGAAACTCTTTTCTGTTTTTATGTCTCCACACTATGAATTATGTCATACTAGATTACAGAAAATATCTGCGTTTTACACTTATGTTCACAGAATTTTGAAGATATGTACCAAATAAGAAGCAGCTGAATGAGGATTTTATTCAAATATTGTAGATAGAGCTGTCAAGAAATTCACTATTGTGTTAACGACTGATCAAAGTATTACTATAAAGCCTAGTTATGAAAAAATTAAAAAGGAAGCTTTAATTTTGCCATATATTCCAAGTTTAACTGATAATTTATTTAAAGTGTTTAGAAAACAACAAATATATAATCCTATATTTAAACCGATTAATAAGATAAAGCAAATTTTCAGTAATACTAAAGATAACACACAGATAATGGAAAAAACAAGAATCCATAAAATTGAATGTGGAGATATTTATGTTGGACAGACAAAACATAATTTGAAATATCGTTTAATGAAACATGAGAAATATTCAGCCATAGCGGAACATGTACATAAAACACATCATTCGGTATTGAGGGGAAAAAAATGTAGTATTGGCTCAACCAAAAGATATTATACCCAACAATATTTGTGAATCCTTGGAAGTAATTAAATATAAAAATATCATGTATTATTAAATGGAGATAAAGGTCCGGTGAATATTTATGTGAGGTAACCTTCTCGAAAAAGTTCACGCGGGAATTGTAAAACTGTACATAGGTCACATGACCTATTTAACAAAAAAAAAGTAGAAATACAACACGATTATGTCTTGCAACTTATTTCTGAAGATAATGTTGCAACGACGAAACATGCAACTTTTTAGTGGTCATAGGTTGACCTTAATTAAACTGTTTTTAATTGTGTACTTATTTTAACGTTGTGTGTTATTTATTATTTTAAAATTATACACAAGTGCCAAGAAATAATACTCAATTTAGAATATGCAAATCGGCAAGGCACGTGAGAACAACAGCCGATAAAGGAGTGCAGTGAAACAGCTTGCAGTAGTACTACGTTTTGAGATTGTTTGGCGTGATAGGGTGACTCCACCAGTAATTGGTCGCTTTTGGGAATGGTATGTAGCAGTCATTTCTGACGCAAGATAGTCATATGGTCAGATTATAAAGATGTTTTCAATTTGGAGTTTTAGAATTTCTATGACTGTAATATCCCATATACTTAATTACATTAGAAAGCAATGGAACATAGATTAACAGAAAGAGAATTGCAATAAGTCGTACTTCAGCCGTAGTATGCAAAGCGTAGCGTTTTGTAACAGGTGAGAATTCACAAACACATAACTCTATAGCAAAAGCCGTCCACGTGCCCCAGGCAACAGTATGCAATATAATCAAGAAATATTTCCGTCTTAAGGAGTTACATGTCATGTGTATACAAATTGTTTCCATGACATATTCGTTCATCTGTGACACACGCAAACAGCTTGAAGAATGAAACTGGTATTCGTACTATTCCACACAAGACAATTAATTACTGGAAAAAAAAAGTATTTTTTGGCAGTTGGATAGGTTACATTTAAATAGGTTAGGGAGTAGATATGTATGCAAAAGCTACCAACCCAGCTATAAGGGCAATTTTAAACTAACATTCCAGTCAAGTTGTCTATTAATCTCTGGACAATCAGGCTGTACAAACGAACAATAGGGAACCGTCGTCCTCGTACATTAGATTGCTTATGGTTAGCAGCAGGGTGAAGGAGTGTGATTTGGACATGACAGCCTTGTCACGCTTTTTGAAATAAAACTACATGGCAGGGCTATTATTATGATGCACGGTTGGGAGATGGATACAGACCAAACATAGCGTGTAACAAGGTGGGGTGACTCCATAATCGTTTAACACCTATAGTACCATAGCCTAGAGGGCATATATGAGTACTTGTTCCTGTACCCTTGAGTCTAAAGGATGCCACCTCGGTGTATGTGGGGAGGGGGGAGGAATCACCAGATAAGTGAAGATCAAAGGATGGCTTCTGAGGGTTATATAATTGTTACGTAATTTACAAAGGATGCTGCCACCTGAAGCTTACATAACTGCTATATAATAGGCACCAGAGGGCGCGTTGTTAGGGATGACGTCATAGTTTCATGACGTGGCACCAGAGCGTTAGTATTGTGAGCGCGGAGATAATTCGCGAGCAAACTACCAGAGGAGGATGTAGATCAATGTATCTGATTATGGCATCAACTTTATAGTAACAACCAAAGTATCAAAATTAATAATCTATCTAATTTACCTAACATTGTGTTTACAATTATCAATACTGAAAAGTTTACCACAATTACAGTTTTGCTTTGTGAGTAAAATATTAAATTTGCTATTTTATTCTCTGTAGTTCTTATCAGCTTTATTGCTTTTGATTATATATTTAATTGCATATGTTCTACAACGGCAGATTGGTGGTTCTATAGGCGGATAGGCCTGCATACAGATTTCAACTTGTCTCAACATATGTATATTTATATTACATGTGTTTTATAAAGGCAGATAGTGTTTATATAGGAAGATAGTGTTACTATGCGTCCATAGGATTGCATGCAGACTTCAACTTGTCTCAACTTACTTTATTTACAAAGTTACTGCAATATAGGATAACCAACCAAATACAAAAATGTTTTACACAATCATTAATCCAAATATAGAAAAACATTTAAAAACATAATTAAAAACCTTTAATTTAAATGACCTGAAACTTATTTTTATACTTTTCATTTATATATTTAACTGTATTACACGTGTTTTACAAAAGAAGTTGGCGTTTTTATATATTGATAATGTTACTATAGTCCCATAGGACAGCAAATATATTTCAACTTGGCTCAGCTTATGTTTATAGTTTTCGATTCTACATTTAATTTTGCATCACATATGTTTTTGCTGTTTCTATAGGTGTATTGTACAACTAACACATTTACTGTACTATGTAACCCTCAGGTGACGGCATTACTTGTACATTACGTAATAGTTACGTAGCCTTCGTGCTGCATCCTTTGATCTTCACTTTCCTCGTAAGCTCCCACTGAGGCGGTATCCTATGGGCACTTGGGTACCACGATAACTACTTCTACGTAACTTATTCACTGAAACTTGTATTTTATCATAGTTACCAAAGAGCTGCTTATTTTCGTCCCAATCGAAGTTTCTCTTGGGTCGGTATACGAATTATGTTTTAACTACCAATCTTATAGTATGCATAAAACGTCATAACAAGTCACAATCTTAGATAACACGAGGTTACTATTATTTCACTTTATGATAAACAGAAACATAAATTTGTTGTGATGGTGATGCTCTAACAATTTACAAGGACCCCCCCCCCCCCTGTCCTGATAATTTAATCTTAACATTGATTTAGTGAATTATGTATTTGAGAAA
>NW_013665639.1:883384-884618 GCF_000517525.1 Limulus polyphemus | reverse complement strand
CCGACTCTAAAACAAAAAAAAAAAATAAAGGAGACTGGAACCAAATGAAATTATTAGTGTCCCTGCTTCTGTGGCTGATACCTGTGGTGGGCAGAGCACAAATAGCCCATTGTCTTGCTTTGTGCTTAACTTCAAACAAACAAACAATGCTAACTAGTATACTAAACAAATATCCATGAAATGTAATGTCGTATCGTTATTATTGAAGATATATTTATTTGTGTAAAAAGAAAAACAAACAAACCTAAAGACGATACACACGTGGGAACGTTAATTGAATGAAATATAAAAGTACGAACTTATTTTGAAGCCAAAACCTGTTTTGAATAATTATGTGCAATATATCATATAATCAAAATTCAGTAAATAAGAAAATATATTCGTTAATCCTTATTTTCCCTGACTTCTGATTTGATCATACATGTACAATACACTAATGTTTCAATTGTTCTGGCTCCCCAGTGGCATAGCGGCATGTCTGCGGACTTACTGCGCTATAAAACGTGTTTCGATAACCGTGGTGGGCAGAGAATAGATAGCCCATTGTGTAGCTTTGTGCCTAATTTTAAACAAACAAACAATTGTTTTGTAGAAGCTATTTACCAAAAAATGTTTTAAAGTAGTGCCTTATCCTCCAGTTGTTCAGCAGTAAGTCTTTGGATTTACTTACTGCGCTATAAAACGTGTTTCGATACCCGTGGTGGGCAGAGAATAGATAGCCCATTGTGTAGCTTTGTGCCTAATTTTAAACAAACAAACAATTGTTTTGTACAAGCTGCTTACCAAAAAATGTTTTAAAGTAGTGCCTTATCCTCCAGTTGCTCAACAGTAAGTCTTTGGATTTACGATGCTAAAATCGGTTTTCGATACCAGTGGTGGGCACAGCATAAATAGCCCATTGTGTTGCTTTTTGCTTAACAACAAACAAAGTCTCTAAGTTCAATTATTTAATTTGAATAATAATTTTTTTTTAAAAAAAAGAAATGAGTTGCATTACACTAAGGATAGAAGACGCTTAAAGACCTATTTCCCCATTGATGAAAAATAATTATTAAACTGATTAGTATTTTTTTGGTAAATATTGTTTAAGAATGTGGTTATAGCAGCTAGTCAGTCTTATTAAGTGTAATTTTAAGCAGCTGTGTGAAAAAAACAACAAATTGAAATTTGTCGTACTAAAAGTAATTTGTTTGATAAATTTGGGTATTTTATAGTTTTACTTTTGCTTGCTTAA
>NW_013665639.1:876729-882697 GCF_000517525.1 Limulus polyphemus | reverse complement strand
CCGGTGCGTCTTATATTCCGAAAATACGGTAATATCAAAACGCATTTTAAGAGAACTTTCGAAAGTTCAAAACATAGTTGGCTTAAACCTTAAGTAACATTGCATCGTATGTGCAATCATAGGCCTAACAGCAAAGTGTTCTTTAGAATTTCATACAGTTTTGAAAGAAGTTTTGGATTTCTCCAATTCTAATTGTACATAGGAATTGAAGTGTTTTGAAAAAAAAGGGAATACAAAGGTGGGAATCTTTAGGGAACACTACACAAAGATCAAATTAAAAAGTATAATTTAATTGTACTTTCATTTATTATATCCAATACTTTCTGTAAAACGACTTTATTGTGGCGCTTCTGTGGTTTTCTCTCAGATAGTACGCCCCTGCACTAATAATACATCTCGAAAACAGATCGAATAATCTCATAGCTGCAATGATTTCAATGATCAATATGGTTCTACTATCTACTGCAAAATTAAATCAAATAGAAAATATTGGGACAATGTATTGACATTCAAACTTAGGTAACGTAAGTTAAATGACATGAGTGATTGAATTCTTTGAGGTGTGGTGTTACAGACGATTAACTATACTTTCATGGAAAGAAATACGTAGAAACAAGTCGAAGTTGGATCAATTCGGTCTAGAGTGTACACTGATTCGTCAGGTTAAGATACGGAAGTTAAAGTTCTTTGTTCACATCTAAAGAGCTTTGACTCTCTTCCTGGAGAAAGATGCCACGTTTGGCACGGTTCCAGTAAGTAGTCGTGTAATAGGAAGGCAAGAGATATAATGGAGTTGAAAATGAATGGTGCGAGGGTAGTTGCGAGTTTGAAAGGTGCGTGGGAGAGTATCGTCCGTGAAGTGGCCTATCGTCACAAGTGACCGAATACTACTTGATATTATTCAAGTAAACTAGTATAAAATAGCCACGATCTGGATATATGGGATTCGAAGACCCATAGTTCATCGAGGCCTCAAAGTACCCATCAAACTCCTAAGTTATCCCCAATCGCTTCTATAGCCACCCGAAGGGGATCTTTAGAAGAAAAGAAATCTGTTTTGGCACCCACTTCTAGTACTTGAGCACGTTTGTTTATGTGAGCTTCTGAGAATGATTTAATACTCTAGGTACTCTATTTGCAAGGGGCTATAGCTTCCCAAAGGGGGCCGTACTAAAAAAAAAAAACATTAGGGCACCTGCTCTGGTACCTGAGCAAGGTTGCTAAGTTTGGTCTCACTAGCCTATGAGTGATGTTATTAACACAGTTTTAAACAAGGCGCTCCAGTGGTCTCGTCGGATCCACAAACACAAAATTCAATGCCAGGTTAGGGAGACTAATGACTTGAGCACCTACTTCTATATCTCACCCAGACTTTGCCTGCCAAGTTGGTCCTTCTAGCTCCAAACTATCTAAACAGTTCACGGACAAACAGGCAAAACTAAACACACACACACTGTGAATTAATAGGATAATGCAAAATTCGAAAGAGATTTCAAGTGGAATAACATTGTACAGCCCCCCAGTGTCACAGCGGTATGTCTTCGGACTTACAACGCTAGAAACCGGGTTTCGATACCCGTGGTGGGTAGAGCACAAATACCCCATTTTGCAGCTTTGTGCTTAACTACAAACAAACAAACGCATTGTACATGTATTTTGTTAAAATTCTTATGTAATCAAGAACAATCATTCTTTGTATGGACAAACAAGTAATGAAAACCGATATAACTGAGACGACAGTATATTTGGTGAGGTTGCTGAATGTTTATTGCATTACAAAAGAAGTGCTATAGATAAGATAACCTGATAGGCCTGCTAGAGAACATAGGTTAAATACCAGTACCAGTAGAGACGGCCGACTTTTTCACATTCTTGACACTCACTTCAGCATACAATGTTTTTATAATATTTTTGTTGTGGCACATTACCCCCCTTTTTGATGTACTATATTTGAGCACGATGACCCATTTCCTTTAAATAGCCTTATCATTTGAGGATTTATATCTCTGCTTGTTACAAGCAAACACAAAATAGTGTAGCAAACTTCTATCGCGTGTGCACAGTCAAAAAACGTGTGTCACCAAGATAATAGCGATCAACCACAAAAAATATAATACCAGTTATATTTCTTTATTATGTTGAGTCTACCAAAACAGTTAGAGTTAGGAAACAAAACAAACAAACAAAAACACTTGTGCTACATTCACTATTTATATTATAATGTTCTAAAACTACGTACGATTTATTTTAACAAGCAAACTTTGATTAGTACTATGAAGAAAATGCCACAAAACACGGTGTAACTCTGATAATGTCCATGCATACTGATTACGCGAAATACTGTGTAATTCAAAATTTAGCTAGATTTGATTTTTACGATACTTTTATCAAAATAAATGGAAAATAAAATTATTAAAAAATAATTTGAACGGTATCTTCTACACATCTTGTTTTTTGCTTAACCTTAATGAAAACGAGTGATCTTGCTAACTTTGTGGACGTATAACGCTAAAATCCAGGATCGATTCCCCGCGGCGGACGGATCGCAGACTGCCCTTTATAGAAACTTAGGGCTAAAAATAACAAACGTAAACCATACCAACTGATTGAAATGTACAATAGCACTCCCAGTAGAAACTATTACACATATTTCATTTATTTGAGAGTCAAAAGTGATGTGTAATTTAAGTTTATCGTGTTGTTTGGGTTGAGAAACTATGCAATTGACATATAGCAAATGTTTACTGAAAACCCTTTTAAGTAAATTAAAGCCAAAAACAAGGAACACAGGTATTACAATAGTTCTCTGAAATCAATAACATAAACTTTAATTTAAATTCTGATTCAAGATACTATAGCAAAAAGGAAAACCTAAAAAAAGATTGAACTTTCCTACACCAGTGCATTAAATTGAGCTTTGTATTAAGTTATAAAACCCATTTTAAGCATGAACTGTCGTATAATATGTAATAAATAAGAAAGCAGGTATTACAAATGTAACGAAGATAATCATTTTATGTTTTTTGCACATTTCTCGTACAATATAAAACGGAATGTAATAAAGATAAACTGGAACACCGTAGATAATCACTTGAGTTTGGATTAGTTTGCTGATACTACGTGTTTTGAGAAAATATGTTAAAATAGAACATGCCACAGTAGATTTTTCATGTTTGTCTTTTCTCATATCGAATAAGTAAGTTAATGCACGTAATACGTTTTGGCTGTTGTTAACATACATACATACATATATTTACTTTTGTACGTGTACAATTGTACTAAACATTTTAATTTGATGATAACTTTTATTTTTAAGAAAATTCTCTTTTATGCAATATCTACTTTTTTAACTTGTCGATTGTTTGTTTGTAATGAAGCACAAAGTTGCGCAAAAGGCTATATGTTACCTGCCTACCACGAGTATCGAAACCCGGTTTCTAGCGTTGTAGGTCCGCAGACATATCGCGTGCCACTAGGGGGCTTAACTTGTCGAATAATCACTTTCTCGAATAATTAAGATATAGTTTTTAAGTTCAACAGATTAAGATTAAGTAACCATAACTTAAAGGTGCAATTAGAATTTTCAAATAAACTTTTAGTAAGACATGCAAGAAGTGCATTATCGAACATCTTCGAATTTTGACGTGTTTTCTTTATTATTGCCACCAGACTGAGTTTTATCTTTTTTTATGACACATTTTGTAGAAAATGGTGTAATGGCACTGTTAAAAATAATAACCTTATATATGCTTAAAATATGTACATATTTTAAATAAAATCGTATAATTTCACAGGTTACGTGCTGGTTTACGTAATATTCAGTTCTATACACCATCCACTTTATACAGCAGCGACATAATTAACCACATTTTAAAGATGCAAACTACCTTACGTCTCGGTTTTCACCTTTTAAGTTATAAGTCAAACACTACGTTGTTATAAGTCAAACACTACGTTATAAACTCACGATAACTGATCCACGTTAGAAACATAGAATTGGTTTATGAAATTAAGATTTTATAATATAGAATTGGTTTATGAAATTAAGATTTTATAATATATATATATATTAAAGGCACGCTTAACGGCTATGGGTTATTCATTCTCGAAATACTTATTGTTTTATTGTTAAAGATCAATCCATTTGTAATTATTTTAAGTTCCGAGAAACAATAAACTAAACTATGACGACTGCATTTTTGTAATTATATACATCTAATACTTACTTTAATAGTATCACTGTATGATATTACTAATACGTTTTGTAGTTTAGTTCGACATTATGTTATCTGTGGATCGATTCTGGACAGATATATATAGTGAGAAGGATGTAAATATCTTTGCAGAACTTCGGACAAATCAATGTGGACTTGCCTTCCTCTGCCAAGAAAATATCAATAATACAACGACATTTATCTGAACTTTTCAATGATTAATTCATTCAGTTTGTACAATAAGTATTCTCCCACATAACACTCTGCCGTCCAAGTCATGTTTTTATTTGATTCTTGTTATTATTATTTTTAGTTTGTTAATAGCTTTTATTTTAGCATTATTTCTATGGAAACTGCTCTAACATTCTTTCGTAGGTAAGGTAATCTAACGTTTCTTTGAAAAACAGATATAATTACAGCTTTGAGAATCAATTGTAATGGAAAACACCATCGATGTAGATTTGATGTTTAGTGTACATGTAATTTACTTATTGCTCACTTAATTATTTTCATCACGTTTTACAACTTTAGAGTCCATCAGACTGCTTAAAAAAACGGTTGTAAGAATGCAACAATGTAAGCATCTTTCGCGCTTCTTTTCGTCTATGTATTAGCTATATTTTAAGTTTACGCAAAAAACTATGTCATCATTTTGCAAAACTAAACAATATATAAACTTCTAAGTTTTCACAATAGAGGCCGCCACATTTAAGAATCTTGATTAAGAGTGTGCGTGCTAAACACGTTACAATACGTTTGTTTGTTTATTTGTAGTTAAGCACAAAGCTACACGATGGGCTGTATACGTTCTGCCCAACACAGGTATCGAAACCCGGTTTCTATCATTGAAAGTCTGTAGACATACCGCTGTGACACTGTGGGGCAATACAATACCAAAACTTGTGTATAATTTAGTTTTAGTTAAACGATCATGACTTTTTAATTGACTTTTCTTGTTAATATATCAGAAAGTTGCTCTTATATTTCTATATTGTTTAATAAATACGTTTTTTGAACATTACCTCACACAAAAATAGTTTATTTTTTATCAATTTGAATTAATCAATTTATCTGTTTAAAATGTCCTAACACATTTTCAGAATGAACAACTGTATAGCGGAATAATACTTGTTATGAAAACTAACAGTTCCATCAAACTATTATTATTATTATTTTGAATATTATTGTTCTAAATGTGTTATCTTCTACCATTCGAGAATTACCACAAAAAGGTATGACTCCGTGTAGGCTTGGCTATACAAAAACTTTGACAAATAAACAACCTTTCTGCTCTTTGCCAATGCGAAACTTTTAAGAAACTGACAAAAACTTGTGTTTATGTAAAAAAATACAAAAAAAAAAAACGATCATTTAAGTTTGAAAAGATCTAGCATTCGAGATCATATCGTTTTGACAATCCATAAAATATGAAGGTATACATTCTTCATAATAGTCAACACGATGTGTTAATAGATAATTTCAATTTTAATGCCGATTAAGTTAGGTATTCATGTGAATTATGTGAGAGCTCATCCTTATGACGTAGTAATGTGGATTAGTAATGTATGGATATTGTTAAATATCAAGTGTTTACTGGTCTATTCGTGAACTTATTTGTACTAATAGATTCATGTACCAAATTAAATTATACATTTATTCCGACTTATACTGAAAGCTGGTAGTGAAATGTTTGTGAAAAAAATGTTTTGTCCTTGTTGATTCAACAATTTTAACTTTAATCGAACTGGTGTATT
>NW_013665639.1:857000-875729 GCF_000517525.1 Limulus polyphemus | reverse complement strand
TCTTAAATACACCAGTTCGATTTTTGATACCTCACTACTATAAAGGCTTGGTTTGGTGTGATATATTTTTTTCCTTTCCTGCTGTATATATATAAAACAGTTATCAGACCCTGCTTAACCTATGGATATATAGCCTGGATATTTGCTTCTCTGACCTTCTAATCTCGTATCCAGGTTTTGGAGCACCATGCCATACGGCTCGCCTTTGGCGTCAAACTCATTAGTCGTACTTCCGACTTTTATCGTCGTATGTTGTTCTTCATATTCTATTACAGCTTCGCACTCGCTATGTTAATAAATATTTTCGTGACAACAATCTCATCTTCTCCGATGTTCTCGCCACCACTGTAACCACTCCACGAAGCATTTTTGCACCAACTGATCAGCTACTGAACCTCTATGTAATGTCCCTCCCAGCTGACAATCCCGACCACGTCGATGTCCCCTCTTCCCCCATTTATCTATCCTGAATCATAATACTCGATATACTTGTTGCCTGTTCCCAAACAATCTCCATTATATGATATAGACTGGTTAGTGTTCATCCATATTTCTCCGGATTGTCTCCTCCATCTGCAAATATCGCGTTTTCCCCATTTTTCACCTCCTGTGCTGACTTGCACGCTTACCCATCTATTATTCATTTTACCCATTTTTCTTTTTTCGTCCATTGGCTGACAAGAGGGCTTAACCCTCTACCGGAATGAAATAACGCTTATGTTGTTGTTGTTATATTTCATTAGGGGTAGTGTCCAGGGTCACTGATGAGGAGTGGATTCTCCGAAACTAGTCTGGCTTACAGACTCACCTCAGTAAAAGAATAGACCATTCCAAGATTTTACTTATTGTTAAACAACTCTATTTATTTAATTTGATACGTCACAAATCAGGATCAAGTATGATGTTGTTCGGTTCACACATGTTCGTGTTATTTAACACAGTCGACGCTAATTTATTGCCCTTTGAATGACATTCAAGAAACAAAATAATTTTATTGTGAACATATTCTTAAAAATTAGATATTTAATACCAGCTGGTGTGAATTCTAACTTGATTTCCACTTATATTAACGCCTAGTTAATTTAAAAAATAAAATTACTGATCTACATACAGAGTGAAATAAATTGGTGAAAAACAGCCATTGGTTAGAAATAACAATTTACAAAATCTTTCATTTAAGAATTTGTAATCTTTTTGTGAATTGTTTACCTGAAAAACAAACTAACTTTCACTTAAGTAATTTTTGTTTCTGTTATTTCACTCTCTTTGCATGTTACGTACTAAAATCTTAATTATAGAGCTCATCTTTTTCATTTTTGTACCAATGAAAGAAAACAACAACAACTGTAAAATATTTACTTGTAGTTCAACAAACGTCTTATTGTATCACAGAAGATGAAAACAATGGATAAGTTAAGTGTTTAAAAATAGAATCAAAACATTTATGTGTTGCTGGACAATTAATTTGGAATTTCGTTTTATTTGATTGCTTTTGACGTAACTTTGAATTAATCATAAATTATATTATTTCACTTAATAATTATGCTGATAAAAGTATATATATCCTATAATAATTCACGTTATATGTTTGTTTGCGAATTATTTCTACAAATATGAAGCTTGGAGGCATGCGGTTTCGGGGTTTCCAAAGGGATATCCTTATCTATAATCACAAGGCGAAGAAAAATTAAGCATTAAAATTAATTGTGAATCTAAATAATAACATGTAGTTTTTCGTGTACACGTACAATACATGTAGTAGGTTTGTGTACTCAAAATTATAAACGGATTAAAACACGCACATGTTTCACAGTCAGGTGATCATTAACTAAATTCTGTGATAAGCAAAATATAAGGTTTGATTTATTGACAAATTATACGAAAGATAACGAGTTACTTAAATACAAGCTGTGTTTGATTTAGGGATGTGGACTCCTCTGTATTAGAATAACTTACAGCACATGTTATAGAACAAATTATTACAAGGCTGAGTTTTGATTGTCAATATTTTCATTTTATTGGCAACATATACTGTGAATGACAGAACATTGGAATGAAAAATCCTTATACACCAAGCAAGAAAAATAACAATTAAACATTTTATATTTAAGAATTACAATTTCAACAGCATAACAATTACCGAACAATGAAACGAAGTTTTTCAAGTGTCCCGTAGTGTATTGATTGATAGGTACTGAGGTTTCTTTTACGATCCCAAAGCTCAGTGGGTTGCTTTTTTTTATGTTAGTCTTGTTTGTTAAAACTACTGTGTACATGACTAGAATAAAATAGTAGTTGTTTTGTTAAATACTCGCAACAAATACATTTGATATGCTTTATAAGATATGTTTATACACTTTAAATAAATGCTGTATCTTCCAACTTTTACTTAAATATATGTTTATGTTGTCATTATATAATTGTTACTGCCTAAAATACCGTGGACAGTAAATGAAAAGTTATGTTTCAAATATTTTCAGTTTTTGTTGAATACAGTATTGTTATTTTTAAACTGTGACAACAATACTTGCATAAGAGAAATATTTGATGAACCTAGTCAATAGAATTAATATGAAAATCTTGGTCTCTGATAGCAACGAATTATATATATATATAAGTATTTTAACACACGAGAAACATTTTTGAGAGCTAGTAGCCTTGGTAAGAATAGTTTCATAGAGAAGCACAGTGATTATAGTGTAAATTGATTTCAAAACAAAAACTATCAACCACCTTCAAATATTTAGATTCTGAACTTTCTTCAACCCAGAGGTTGTAAGACAAAACTGTGTTGAAGATAGACTAACTAATAAATAAACTTGAGCCACGTTTAGTTCATACCTGTTGTTCTTAAATATGTAGTAATCACATAAAAAATGTGTATTATCGACTACGATTCTTAGTATTCAGAGATTACTCAACATCATAAATTCACCTTAACTTGTTTTGAGAAATTGTATTACTACAGTTTAATATTAGATGTTTATAATTACCTGGATGGATGCTTCTGCTCGAGGTTTAAAGCGTGTATTTTCTTGATGTTTCATGTATATTTTGAAAAATGATATTTATAATCTTAGTATTAGGTAATGTGGGTTTTAGAGCTAGAGTTTCATAGGGCAAACATACTTATGAGAACACTGGTATTCAATTTCTGAACATGTCATAGATATTTTGTAACGTTCTAGGGGGGATTTGGTTATACGTTGTTTTATAGTACAATACCACGCTTGTAATTTAGGAAGAACGTCTTGTATAACCAAACAAAATTAGCGTTAGCAGCCAACTTTTATACAACTTGCATTATCGACAGTAACAAAAATTGTGCATAGTGAAATATGTGAAAATCATGTGAAATGTATTTGATAATACTAATAACAATGTAGCTCTTATTCTGACGTCCAATACTAATAACAATGTAGCTCTTATTCTGGCGTCCAATACTAATAACAATGTAGCTCTTATTCTGATGTCCAATACTAATAACAATGTAGCTCTTATTCTGACTTCCAATACTAATAACAATGTAGCTCTTATTCTGGCGTCCAATACTAATAACAATGTAGCTCTTATTCTGATGTCCAATACTAATAACAATGTAGCTCTTATTCTGGCTTCCAATACTAATAACAATGTAGATCTTATTCTGGCGTCCAATACTAATAACAATGCAGCTTTTATTCTGACGTCCAAACTTTTTCAGAACAGTCACAGATGTTCCTGATATATACAATTGTAATTAATTTGGAATATTTCTACAATTCTTAAAGATATATAGATACGGATGCAATGAACATATTCTGGTAAAATATATTTTTAAAAACCACATGTGTACTTAACGCAAGTAAAATCGCTTAAGATAAAAGTTTAATTCATATGTAATGACAACATATCTAAAGCATTTGAAAAAAAAAAAAGCAACTGAAAGTTAATACTCAACTTAAGCTAAATTCGTACATTTGATATTATGTATCTTATAGCCTGATGTGTAGTTCTGAAAAAAAAAACAAAAAAAAAACACTTTGCCTGGAAAATATTAAATCCGGACAACGTTTCGGCTCTCTTGCGTTTCTTCCATGAATACAAACGCAAGATTGCCTGCCAAATCGTTGTCCAAATTCATAACCTATTGCACACAGTCACATGTTTTAACAAAAGGGGTCAGGATTTTTGTTATTTTCAGAATGGTTTTTCATCCCGAGTTGACTGTTAAAAGTAATTTTTCAAACCATGTTTAGACATTAAATCCTGAGCTTTTTTTTTATCGAATCCATAAAATATGCATGTTAAAAGAAGAACAGCGCTATACTTTCATAGATTACTTCGCTGATAAAAGCATTCACTTTCATGTATTTGATACGATCAGAAATGTACGTCTAATTTTGCTATGTTCAAAATCAATGTATATCTTATTCATTTTTGTTGAACGTTTATGTGATATTTGTCTTTTATATGTTTCAATCTTATTCTGATTTTTGTCTCTTCAATTTCAGGTATGTGATAGCCTTTTGCGATGGTATCAAGCTTAGTGTTTTGTATAAACGTTCGCAATACAATTTTATGAAATAATTTCAACCCCTCACTTCTCTCACTTTCAGGATAAAAAATAAATAAAGGAGTTACAGAAAATGTACTTTTATACGTCAAACAATCATAAAAGAAAACGTGTAGAGAATTTCCTAGAAACTCTCTGATATGCATAAGCTTAAGATATAAGTGTGAAATTTTCAAACAATAAAATAAAAATAAAGATTTTGTGCATAGTGGATAATTTAATTTGTAATTGCTTAAAAGTTTACACCACCTGCACGATAATACTATGCTATATACAATCGTCGGTCTGAAATATTCCCCAAATGAACTTGTTACAGATATGTGTGTGGATGTGCATACTGGTATATTTCATCAAGCACAAAATGTTAGCAAATAGATAATATTACAGAACAGAGATGAATTTATTTAACTTGCATAAAGTCTGAAATCACATTCAAATGCAGCACAAAATGTAACAAGTATATGAAGGTAGATTTATAGGACTATCGTAAATCATTGTTAGGCTCAAAAACACATTCTAGAGTATGGAAGCGGTACAAGGTTTCATAATACATTATAATACATGAATGATATTTGAATCATTCTCTAATTGACCTAAAGTTGACAGTGAACAGACTAGAACAATATCAATAAACCTACTTTAGTGGAAGATCAGATATTGAAAGATTCAATAATCTAGAGGGCATCTTCTAATATAAGGTGCATATACACTTAAATAGACATCATAAATGTTTGGCTACAATAAAAACATACCATCGGGCATGTAGCTATTTCCACAATCATTCAATCAATCAATTATGAAAAAACCTACGTTTTGCAGTCAGCAGGCACATAAGACTATATTACATCCAGTCATCCAATGCGTAAATAGGAATTTATACATTTGAAGTTTATATTTGAGTTCGTCAATCAAAAGTTTTATTACTTTTTACAGTTACTGGGCTCCTAAGTTTATAAATCAATCAATCACGAGATACCTAAAAGATTGTTAAATTACTGAGCATCCGGGTTTTAATTTCACCCAATAAACAGTATCTGTTTAGTAAGTAACTGGGCACTTTAGCATTTCACTTTAATTAATAGTTGTTCGGATAATTGTATCAAAGAGCTAACTCGTATTATCCGAATTAAACACCTAGTTTTATAGGTCAATAGCTATCAAGGGAAGGTCCACAAGTGATGGCGAATTCATTCAGCAAACTAAAACTATTCTCTTGATAACAATATTAGTTTAGACCGAAATATAATTTTTATGAATTTCTTTAAATATCTATTAGTTGAAAAATAGCAAGTGATTTATCAAATATAAAGAAAACAATTGTATCTGTGAATTATTTGCAACTGTTTCCTTTCCAGCGTCACGAAGGTATTTCTTTAAAATCAGTAACGCTGAATCCTGATGACAGATCTTTCTTAGCATAAATATATTAGTTGGAAAATCTCGGGGAATTAACTGTCTTCATAAATACTGTGAAGCTCAGTTACTGTGTAGATTTACTTTCCAGAAATGCTAGTTAAAGAAGGATGTAACGAAGATTACTTCAACTGATGTATTATAATAGAGAACTTACTCTATTATACACATAATGGAATCTCTCACAGTAGTTTAGGCTTAGGACAGCAACGTCAATATTTTTTTTCTCAATGGATCTCACCTTAGCATGACTGACGTAGCAACTAACTAAAGAAACTCGTATACCATAACGACTCGGAATAATATTTTGAATGCACGAGATAATAATTTTGTGATTAAGACCACGTTGACATAGTTGAAAAATGATTTGTGATACGGACAATACAAATCAATCAATCAAACTTTGAGCTAAAATTTTCATTTAAGAGTTTACGAGCATTTATCACACAATTTTAACATAGTAATTGGTTATTTTATTTGTTTAGTTAATACAGTAATTTTTATTGCATGTTTAGTTTCAATCACTCGTAAGAAATGATATTTTTCAAGTTTTCTGAATTAGGTTTACACTTATGATGATCATCAACATGTAGTTTTATTTCTGCACCAACAGCGTAATGAAGAGCATCAGACATTAAACTTATAAAGTGGTAACACGTGACATGTAAAACGTGTAATACACGACGATAAAACATTATAACATTTATAAACCTATGTCACGCTCTGTATATTCTATAGTTCTTGACACGTGGACCTTCTTCCATTTATACTCACATATAACTCCAGTAAATTCATAGACATAGAAAGTTTAAGTCTTTTTACACCTTCAACATATATTTTGAGCTTAGGTTCTATTTTTCACTGTGAAAAAAATGGTGAAACAATTTCAAAACTAAACTCTTGATGTAATAATTAAAACCAGACTGAAAGATTATTTCAAATGTTGCACATATCTACCGCTTTACCCACCAACAAATGAGTGACACAAATCCAAGGTTACTTTTTCGCTATTTCATAAGCAGATTATCTCGTGTGGTTCGAATTGTAAACGAAATACAGCCCTGTTTTACTGACCGACAAATTGATTAGAAAAAAAAATACACCGTAACACAAACCGTGCATTTATACATTCACCCTCACCCACTTAGATCAAAGGTACATACTAGTATATTAGATATTCAGGTCAAAATATATGCCAAAAGTATGCTCTTAATCAACAAGCTATACAGACAGATAGATACACCAAACACAATTTTTCAAGGTGAAAGAACATTATGTTCATTCCACTTAATTTATATTATCTGAAATTAAATGTTTTTTACTTCATTCACTAGATTTTTTTTTATTTAAGAATGCTTACAGATCATGAAAAGCTCCAGACAAAAGAAAAACATGAGTTGGATTGTGTTTTTACGAACTGCGGATAGCCTTGTACAGAAGATTAAACAAATACATGCGTATTTTCCGAACTGCAGAGAACGCTATTATAACATTACATTGTGCAAGTAGTTTTCTGAAGAATAAATATTTATACAATCATTTTTTACGAATAAACCAAAATCAACAGTTTTGAAAACGTCAGACGGTTAACATTGTATTCATTAATATCGGATAACACTGTATTCATTAATATGACTATATTTACAGTTACCCATTACACAGTGACTTTTCAATATAAAGAAAACATTAACAACATGAAATAATTATTTATAATTAGTTAAAAATAAAGTAAAAAAATAATGGAAGGTCAAACTTAGGTTTAAGAAACATTTGTGCGAACGTATCAATGATTTTATTTTATTTTTACTTTGGACTTCAACTTATACATGTCATTTGAAGGAGAATAAAATTTACCATCGTTCGGTGATTACGACAGGCAAAGCCATTACGGATATCAGTTGTGGACTGATTTTTCCCCTGTACTTGGCTGATGCGGGAGTTATGGAGAGGCTGAATGAGGAAATGTAGGCAGATCCGGCATCAGCATACATGGGCAGAACATGGCACAAAGAGAAAAGGATAGTGGAAGTATAATACCTGGGCAGGCTTCCAGTGCACTGTCCATTTGCCAGGATTACAACCTCAGTTTGAGGCAATGGAATTATTAACTGATCAAGTCCTCGGCCAGTTTTAGCCGCTTTCCCTTGTTACAACTAACCAAAATTTTTTATAAGGAACCTACACTTTCTTATATAGGACCGTGTTAAAGTGTTGATATCCGAACCATGGGACCCGTGCTCGTGTTACCAGGAGATGGTGATGCTGTGCTCGTCGTTTCGGCAGATAAAATAGCCTCCGTCTCAGAATTGGGACTAGGTTGGGACATTGTTACCACGGTTGTGATGACACTACCACTGCCTGGCGGCGAACTTATAGCAGTTACCATTGGTGTCGGATTGTTCAAACTTGACCTAGAGAGACTAATATTTTGATGGTGTGAATCGCTGGAAGGAGGTGTTCTATTTGACATAATCCGTACTTGAATATCATTCAGTTCTTCATCTTGATCTGATGTTCCTACTCCACTGTGTTGCTGAATGAAGAGGAAAGTTGACAGGTAATTCGAATAAAAATAGTTATATAAGTAAAGCATATATACATATATATGACAAACGCAGCCCTCCAACTAGGAGATAAGATTAAAAATATTACATGACGGGTAAAACAATAAAATATACTTACACCTCGAAATAACCTCAAAACAAAATGCTTTTAACTTTGCCAGTGAGTATAATACACTAACACTGAACAAAGTACAGAAGTAAAGAATTCATTACTTTAATGTTAATTTGCGCTTGTATGAGTTGAGTGTAATTTTTGATTATGTTAAACAACTGCTTATGGTGGATAAATAGGAATAAATTTTGATGGATAGGTTAAAGCAAAATTTTCACTTTGTGAGCCAGCTAAAATGCCTGGCCAAAGAGGATTATTTATGCGAAAAACAACAAGAACAAAAACAACAACAACAAACAAACGAATGTTATACTTAAGATCCAAATGAAAATTAAGTCAGAATTATCACTTTGATTTCAGTCAACTATAATATTTGTTTTTCCTAAAACACAAAACCAGTTTTGTTTAACTAGTTTAATTAATCTAAAACGTAAAAATATTAACTCATTGTAAAACTTTCCCTACAAATTATTATTTTTTCTTAAGAAAATTACCAAATATTATTTTGATATTGTCCCACCAGGGAGCATCCTCTTTCTTTGAAAGTTTCTCTCATTTATCTTAGGGTTTTACGAGCTAATAAACGGCCATCTATGGAAATCATTCTATCATAACTCTTCAGTGCATTTTGATACCATAATTAAGAAATTTAGATGGAAAGTTGACTTTTTCCTATTATTTTTTTTTGTTTGTGATATCCTCCATGATGTAAGGATAATTTTTGAGACAATAAATCGAGGGAAGTTCAATTTTCAGAAACGGTTCAAATATTCTGTTTTCGAAATATAACCCTATTTCAGAATATCTAACTTTTTAGGTGATTTTGTACAAGCAATGGAGCATATGAGGCTCGTCATCTTTAAAAGTAGAGATTAGACATTAATTTAAGTAAAACAATTATTTATTTTTTAATATATCTTTATATAATATCGTTATTTTTTCTTACAAAGTTGTTCAGCAAATCTGATGGTAGACTTCAGACAGGGTTAAAGGGCTTGTAAAATAGAATGTTTTGAATGTGCAGATAAAACCGTTTCATTGTGTATTAGTTATCATTTATACTCAAGTTTTAAATATAACATTTTAAGATTATAGTTTTACATACTTTCCATGTTGCTATGGTTTTAACACTTTAACTTCTTTGTTAAAAAGTACGGAAAATATTAACATTTAGTACATTTCCAGAATTTTCCACAGGTTAACTGCTTTGTAACAAACATGAATAAGTTAGTAATATCAATATTAACACAATATTTCTGTTTCTGAATATCAATGTCTACTTATCTTCATGTGTAACAGAACTTAAAACCTGGTGGTCAAGAGAGAGAATTACCTACCTTACTGGACGTTCTATCTAAGACGGCCTGCAAAAAAAAGGGAGAGAAATACGTGCAAATGTTGGACCAGGAAGGAGGAGAGGATTGAATATTATCGAGCAGGAAACAGTAACCAAGATAACAGAACAAATTAAAATACCCTTGCGTACTTAAAGATCGACTTTACTAGAACTAGTAAAAGTTTTATGAGATGATTTTCGGGTATAACTTTAATAAAACGTGACAGTTTAGGCCATGCAAAATTAATTATCTGATTCATTAATTCAAACGAAATGCTTAAAATGAAGGATTTTTTAAACCTACTAATTCTTTGGTAGTTTTTTGACACTGTATTTTCCAATCGGAATAACGCTCGAGTTTTTCCGCCGTGCTTAGGAATAACACCTGGGATTCAATAGTAGAAATGCACATTGATCTGACGAGATTTGGTGATTTGTCTCTGGCGAAGAACTTGTATTATCACGCAGAAAAGTAGATCCACTAAACTTTGTAAATGTTACATTTTCACTCTTTTAAATAAAATTAATCATGTTCATTCTGCTAAGATATATCTTTTGTCATGTAAACAGGAAATAACCAATTATTTCATGTTTTTGACAAAAGTATTTATCATATCTAACTTTGTCAGTAATGCGTATGCGTATGACGTAAGCGAGACAATGGCTCAATTTTTATACTTGTCACATTCTTCTCGTAAAGTACGTATGTTAAGCAAGATATTTGAGGTAAATTTACTGCTAGTTTTTGAGTGTTATGACAATTTAGTGTTGTCTGTTTCATTTAGTGACGGGAATTTTGTTTGATTTCTTGTTTTCATTCAAAAATAGTGTTGCTTATGGTAACTTTAATTTCGGTATTTCAGTTTCAAATGCCACACTGACACTACGTTACTTTAGTCATAGCCCGGCATGGCCAGGTGGATAAGGCGCTCGACTCGCAATCTGAGGGTCGCGGGTTCGAATCCCCGTCCCACTAAACATGCTCGCCCTTTCAGCCGTGGGGGCGTTATAATGTGACGGTCAATCCCTCTATTCGTTGGTAAAAGAGTAGCCCAAGAGTTGGCGGTGGGTGGTGATGTCTAGCTGCCTTCCCTCTAGTCTTACACTGCTAAATTAGGGACGGCTAGCGCAGATAGCCCTCGTGTAGCTTTGCGCGAAATTCAAAACAAACAAACAAACTTTAGTCATCAAGTTAGTGTTAAATTTGAATATGAAATTTGAGTCATGTTGTTGAAAGTAGTTCAAACACGGTTTCTAATCGCATCCGAGGTGTTTTCTATAAGTAGACGGAAAAGGCCAAGTGATATTTGGAGTGAATGTCAACAATGACATAATTTCTTTTATGACAATGTGCTAAGTGAAACTAAAACTGACGAGAAAGGATGCAGTTTAGAAAGAGCATAATTAAAATATAAATGCCAACGTATGAATTTACAGCTCCTTAGAAAAGAACAAGTGAATATTACGGAATATCACTGATAAATTAATTAGGTCATTTATTCAATAAAACGTTAACTTTTTTCCTACAAAATATTAAGAAAAGTTTTTAGGCTACTGTCGTATATACAGAATTAAAAAAAAAAAGGTAAACAAGTGAAAGAACTAGATGATTAAATTTGTATGGCCTAATAGAAATTCCCAATGATATTTAGATATACGTAAATTAAACTACAGTAACACATTGTATCTATTTTTATTTAATTTCGACAAGTACGGTAATGGATACAAAGAAGCCTATATGTAATCATTATTATTATTTTGCTACATTCATCATACTTAGAAAAATACATAAGATAAAAAATGAGCTATAGAAATCTATAACTTTATTAGATGCTGCTGTTAACCAATTTTCACACTTCTAGTTCATTCCTATTTCACTCCCTGAAGAAGGATAACCTACCTTTGAAAGAACCCACGTTATCAAGTTTTTGAATTGTGGCGCTTTTGCTACTTTAGTAGTAGCAGTGAGAACCGTTTGATATATATATATATATATATATATACATTCGTTCAATTTCATAAGATGCACATGTGATTGTGTGAGTGTGTGTTAAAAGCTACTTATGAAATAACGCGTGAATTGTACATGAGGTTTTACAACAAACATTATAAACTTATTTCAGGCTTTCATCAGTTTGTTCACTCAAATGTTTTCAGAATATGATAGTTTATGTCATGTTAATGAAATGCCATTAGAACATACTTTTCGCACTTATTGCGCACGTTAAATTGTGTTCTTATAACATTCATAATATGTAAGTTTTAATAACGGCTAAACCAGATAGTGAAAAACAGAATACTTAAATTGCAACACAACGTTCCACCAAGATAACGCTTTCTTTACCTGTTTCACCCGAGGATGCAAAGTTAACTTGCAAAGAGATTGTGTTACAATTTATTTATTATTTTTAAATGTCTACTATTTAGTTCAAGTATTTTGAATGTTTTAAATGTTATATCTGAATTTCATCAAAAAATATTTCAATTGTACTGAGAAAATGTAATTTAATATTACAACAAATAAAGAAGCTTGGTTTGTGCAACAAATATTTAATTAGATATGCAAGTAAACGATAAAAAAGAGGTCGAAACAAAAGCTATCAAAATATTGCTACTACTTAGGGAATTTTCTAAAAATACGAGTAAAAGAACGCAGTAAAAACATCAGTGAAAAGTAATGTATCATGATGCTAGCACGTGTTCCCCAACTTGCCGCATTTTTTAATAATTAATTAAAGGTCAAAAACAACAGTTTTATATATTTTTTTTCATCCATAAAGTTATAATTTTAACATTTTATTTTAAAATTCTGTGTAAAATGGAACAGGAAATGATAATATTTTGTTACGAAGTTCAGAAAAGCTGATTTTTTAAACAAAGTTTAAAATAAGCAAGTATAATACTGGATAGTGGATCATAATAAAAGACTTATATGTTAGTAAACCGTAAGTTAGGTAGCTGATAATAATTTAAATGAGTGGTGATTGATATATTATTGATACCAAAATTCCACGACTCTTTAATTTGTGGTGAGAAAAAAAAACATTAAAAAAAGCCTAATATGATTAACTAAAAGAAAACTTTAATTCGTTGAAATTCACGTAGATAAAGATTTAGAGACTAATATGAAAACGCATTGTTTTCCATTGCCTTAAGGCTATTTTATAGTTGACATAGTTGAACAATAACAGTCAGGACCAATGAAGATCATTTCGTGCAAACCTAAGCTAAATACTTCCTTTCCCTTATAGCGATTTTAACAGTCAAATACCAAGGTACATTATTTGTTTATTTTTATTGATACATTTTCTATTATTTTAAGGGAAGTAACTTTTACTTCTCGACAACTTTGTTTGATTGTGTGTGTAAGTTTACCGGCAATTTGTAACAAATAATGTGAATTAAATATTCGCTTACTGCATTTGCATTAAATAGAAAATCAAATTAGTCAATTCATTTTGTTACTGTTTTCTCTCGTCTAATTTTTGAATTAAGACTTTTTTATTCATTTCATATATTCTGCCAACAAGAACAACAACAAGAATTTGCGTAAATACAGAACCGTAAGCAAAGATAAAAATTACCTGATATTTTTTTCTTCCACAGCGTCTTCCACAACAGGAACATAAAGGATTATCATTAGATGATAGAGATGGCGCTGGGGACAGAGGAGGAGTGGATGAAAGTCGATTTGGTTGACCATTGTAGGGGACATCAAGCTCTACAAATTCTCTGTCCTGTTGGTGTAGGAATGATTGTTTATTACGTGAGCGACGTCTCACTCTCAGAACTTATCAGATAATTTAAAATTTAGAGAAACGGCGAGTAGGGCAATACCCCCTTTTTTAATGATTAATACCTCAGAAATAAAAGTATAGGTTAACATTATTCTAATTTGTGATAATAAATTAAACAACGCAGACTAGTGTTTAATACCAACACAAAGATACTAACTTGCTTATACAACTGATACCTCTTGATATTTCAAAACTGCCGAAGTATTCCTCAAAGGGTTAAAAATAATCACTTGTAGACCTTTCAGCAAAGTTAACCTATGATTACCATCTTTTTCCCTAAAAGTACAAACGTCAATCGCCATGCTTGTGGTATACTTAGATAAACACGAATTAAAAAAAAATATTTCCCGCCCTACTCGTGCGTAGAGAAAGTATAAATAAGTTATCGTTTGAGAACAATAATTTTAAACCAATCAAACGAAAAAACATTTAGAAATATGATGATCAAATTAAAAATCGGAATTCTGTACATGGTGTTATGTTGAGTTTTTTTGTAAGCTTTTAATAAAAGATACCAGAAAATGCTTTTACATATAACATTCTATAATACATTTTTATTTTTTAGATATTCTTTCCGATGAAGCTGGTGGTAATGAAATATTAAGCAAGATATCCTTTAATTTTATTGTCCAACAGTTGGCTAATGTCTGGATAGTTAACTTTGAATAGGAAAAGGAAATAATGATTTATAATTTTCCATAATAAACGCTTAGAGTCCTTGTCGTAGCACACGTGTTGTTGCGCAGACCTAGGTAGCATAGCGTAGGGCCGTGGTTTCGATTGTATTTTAAAGTATACCTGGATTAAGCAAAATGGGTCACGTTAATATCTACTCTTTATGTTGATACAACTGATAGAGAAATACCTTATGGTAGCTCTTTTTGTATTTAATGATATAGATAAATTAAACAAAACGGGTCACTTTACATTATAATTTTTTCTGATGGTACAGCTAGGTAAACAAGTAGCCTATGCTAGTGTCTGTTGTATTTATCTAAATGATAATAAGAAAGGTTATTTAATTTTTACTGTTTCTTTTCGTACAACTGTGTAACAAAATAGCCTACGTTAGTTGCTCTCGAACCTAAGAGTACAGCTAAAGTAAAAAAAAAACACAGTTTATATTAATTTTTATTCTGTGTTTGGTACATCTAGCTATATAAACAGCCATAGTTAGTTCTTATTGTATTTAATGGGTTGAGCTAAATTAAACAAACGAGGTCACATTTTTTATGATTTTGTCAGTTGTTACAGCTTGGTAAAGAAAAAGCCTATGTAAGATCATGTTATATCTAATGGTATAAGTAAATTAAATTAAAAATATGACGTTAATTTGTACTTTGTCTCTTGATAAAGTTGAATAAATAAATAGCTTATGTTAAATCCTGTTGTATCTATCGATTTAGCTAAAAACGAAACAAGCCACTTTAATTTGTAATCTCTGTTTTGGTACAGTCGGGTAAAGAAGTAATATATATTAGTTCTATTGTATCTAAAGGTATAGCTAATTTATAAAACCATCTCATGTCAACTTCTATCCTGTTTGTTAATACAGCTAGTTGTAAAGTAAGCCCATGGTAGTTCTATTATATCTAAAGGTATAACTAAATTATAAAACCATCTCATGTCAACTTCTATCCTGTCTGTTAATACAGCTAGTTGTAAAATAAGCCCATGTTAATTCCTGTTGAATCTACTGGTATAGCTAAATTATAAAACCATCACATGTTAACTTCTATCCTGTCTGTTATTGCATCTAGTTGTAAAATAAGCCCATGCTAGTTCTATTATATCTAAAGGTATAGCTAAATTATAAAACCATCTCATGTTAACTTCTATCCTGTCTGTTAATACAGCTAGTTGTAAAATAAGCCCATGTTAGTCCCTGTTGAATCTATTGGTATAGATAAATTAAAAAAAAGATCAAGTTAATTTCTACAAAGCCTGTTGGTTCAGCTAGGTAAAGAAGTAAGAACTATTAGTATCTGTTGAATATAATGGTGTAGCTACATTAAACAAAACATGTCACGTTAATTTTTATACCGTATTATGTCGTTCGGTAAGTTTACGGAATTACAATGCTAAAATCCAGTGTTCGATTCCCCGCGGTGGACACTTCAGATAGCGCAATATGTTTTTACTCTAAAACAAACAACCATTGTCTGCTGGTACAGCTAGTTAATGAAATAGTATATTGTAGTTCCTGTTGTATGTAATGGTATAGCTAAAGTAAAGAAAAGTGGTCCTGCTAATTAACTACAAGTGTTGATACGACTAGGTAATGAAATAAAATATGTTAGTTCATCTTGTATTTAATGGTGTTGCTAAAATAAACAAAACACCTACGCTAATTTATACTCTGTCTTTGCTCCGCTAGGAAGAAAAATAGCCTGTGTTTGTTTCTGTTCTGTCTAAATTAGATTCTGTTCTGTAGCTAAATTAAAATATGTCATGTTGATTTATACTATGTCTGTTACTTCAGCCAGGTAAACGGACAGGCTATGCTAGTTCCTAATGTTTCTATAATGATATAGTTCGTTTATGATGGTAAACACACATACATATATATATAGGAAGATACTGCTTGCTTTTCACATAAATCAATTCCGAAATATAAGAATTCGTAGTAAATCTGGTTCCGTGAATAAAGAGATTATCTACTTTTACTTGGCTTATTCTTTCGCAAAATGATATTATATTAGGTGTTTTATTAAACCAATTTTTTTTTCTGACCATTTTAGTTTTATTTATCAACGGGACAAAAATTTTGCATATTTTCTTCCAATTAACAAACGAAAATAATAATTTTGATTAAAACAATCGTTTATTTATGATAGTTATAGATAAACAACGCTGAGAACGTCTACTGTGTACTCATTGTTTCGGAGGCATTTATGCGTTATCACAATACCCAATTATTTTATTGCAGTCTTCCAAATAAACTGTATATGTAATATTTAAGTTTGGTCCTTGGGTTCTACGGAAATATTCTTTATTAGACTTGACGACTGAGGTGTCTGCTATATATATATCACCCTTTTTAAATCAGTACTTTCAAGTGTTAACTACAATATATTATAATTTAGATTATGTTGTACTTTACAAATTTTAATGTTTCACACTAAGGTACTTACTGTCGTTTTTTCGAGACATTGAAGAAGATGATGATGTTGAAGTTCAAAAATATCTTCCGTGACGTCTTCAATTTCCTGTCCAGACTCTTGTGCAGCAATTCTAGCTTCAGCTTCTTTCTTCTTGTTAACAAATGCTGCACCACTTTTTGCCTTGGCAATTCGAATTCTGGCCATTCTTGATTTCTAGGGGGTAAACAGAGTCAAAACTGGGTTTTAATTGGGTTAAATAGTTTAGATGAGTTGATGTACGAGTACGTTTTAATGGTTTGAGTATAAATGAGTCTTTGTAAATATCCCGTGGCTTCTAGAAAACTTTATTTCCCCAAGAATTCCTGTTTTAAGCGTTCAATAAAAACAAACCTCGACTATTGTGAGTTTATTAGCCTAAATTGTATATTAGCCCTGAAAAAAAAAATTTAAAATATATTCAAATATAGTAAAAATACGAAAATCCATTATTTCCTGAAGTTTACGAAAATAACGTTTTAAATTACAATTGTGTACCTAACAATCTACAACATTCTAACAAATTTACTACCAGTATCTAAACTCGTAAGTTAGTATACTCGAAAAACAAAAACTAGCTTCTCATATTAGTGTCATAAACTCCACCTATAAAGTTTATGATGTTGTTTGAAGTTAAGCACAAAGCTACACACAATGGGCTATCTGTGCTCTGCCTACCCCGGGTATCGAAACCCGGTTTCTAGCGTTGTAAGTCCGCAGACATACCGCTGTACCACTGGGGGGCTAAAGTTTATGATCACTAATAACCGTCTTAGTTCAACTAGTTTGAAAAATAGAGAAAAAATATCCATAATAAATAAATTGTAACCAAATAAAACTGGTAACTTCTGAAATTAATCAACGCCTGATGATTACACAGGCCTGCGATGATTTTATTGTTTTGAAATTGTTAGGTATTCTACAGTAACTTCTGTACACTGAATCCGAAAACGATATCCATTTTTCTCCATCACGTACAGATATTTCACGAAACGTCATAACACAATAAAAAAAGAAAGACCACAACACGTAGTTTTGATACTACAAGACGTAGATTTGAGAAAAAAAAAATCAGGCTGAATTATGATGCATAGTCGTTTGACATCAATGTTCTTCCCTTTTCTTTAGTTTGTTTGTATTTTTATTGACAAACATAATAATAAAAATGTTCATTGTGGTAAACGAAATAATAATTTGATCTAAGTGAGAGTTTTTTATTTCTTCCCGATTTGTAAAGAACCTTTACGTGATAAGAAAAAAATAATATTATTTTCGAAATCTGCGTAGCTGAATTATGAAAAATCCGTTATTAAACCAAAACAACTTTTATGAAGTTTAAATTCGCAGGCTTGTGTTATTTTGCACATTTTTATCTATGATAAATGAGAGATTCATAGCTGATTATGGAATATTTCAGGAATTATATAATTTGAAATCTAAAAGGAGTTAAAACAAATCATTGTTGTTAGTACACATACACACATATATATGAGACACTGAGTAACAGAACAGAATGATCTGTTAACAACTAACTGACTCAACCAGTGGTTACTTATCTAGGAAAGAGGATGAGTTACACAAAGCTCTCATCTGTCTATATAAATAAAATAAGAGTTTTGTCTGTACATTGCTTAGAATAGTGTACTTTTTGCATATCTTCACGTTTCATACACCAGAGAAGCCGAAACAAGTCTTATCTCAATTTCTGTCTGTCTGTCTGTGTGTCTGTCGGTAACGCTCGCGGACGTGTTTTTGTTCGCTTTTCACGGGAAAACGATTGAGTGCACCGTTTTCGATTAAACTTTTTTTCTG
>NW_013665639.1:843075-856075 GCF_000517525.1 Limulus polyphemus | reverse complement strand
TTTATAAACACAACCCGTACGAAGGACGGGTACACAGCTAGTTCTACATACAAGTGTTACACAAGAATCGAAGAGTTAAAACTTCCTACGATAGAAAGACTTACTAATAGACAAAGTAATGAATACCATGATGCAGAATTATTATAATTGATCTTTAATAGCGTTGCAGGTGAGATAAATAACTTATTTTACAATTACGTGATTAACAATATCATACAAGGATAAAATATTTAATAATAATATAGTTCAACACTAAGTATGTTTTTGTTTAAACAAAAATATAGATAGAAATACCTTTTGTGCTTTACGTTTATCCGCCCTTTGATTTTGATGATAAATTCGAGAAAAGTTTGAAACAATAACTGGAACCGGAAGTGCAATCACAAGTACACCACTCAGGGAGCAGACACCGCCTACAATTTTGCCCATAATTGTAGCTGGAACCATGTCACCATACCTGTGTGACAATAGAAAATAATATATTTATCTATAGAAAAAATAGGGTATTCATAATCCCAATGGTAGAAATTACACTTTGTTTTGTGAATAATGTTTTAACCAGTTCAAATAAACTCATACAAGTTGATTAATAAGATGTAATTTACTTCCAAATAAAATACTTACATATTTATTCTGAAATTTATTTAGATAATTTTCATTTTCTTGCTGTTGTGCTGAATGATACTGTCATGGATTCTATGTCATAAAATACGGTAGTGGTTCATAATAGGGATCGTCTATTTGTTCTCTTTCTTTGTTATTATTATTGTTTTGCCAGCCTACAGCAAAAGCCGGTGCGAATATTACCATCAAATCCGGACAGTATTACTAAACGGATCATTGCGCATTGAGTAGGGCACTTTTAAGTTATTTTCATATTTTTAATAAGCTAAAAAATAATAATTCTAATAATGAGATATTACCCCTTTAAGCTAGTTTTTTAAATATATCTGGTGTTCTTTTTAGAAGCTTAAGTATAGGGTGAGACAGGAATTATCAGCCAATAATAGATGAACATTAGATGAGTGTAACATGTAGATACTCAATGATTTGTACACCATACAATCAGTGTCTTTAGGGAGCGAACCCCTATGTTATGTATGAAGTGGAGTAAAAAAACAACAATAAACATAGTATTAAATTTTATTACACACATTCATAGAATAATTACTTTAAAATACACGATGGTCTATTTAAAGCGATATCTTAGACGTATGTGTTTAATTTGAAAAGGCTGCTTTTCTATTAGCAAAATTTGATACGTGCTTAGTGTGGGTTGTGTCTTCGTCTAGGCATATATATATGCCCATTGCTATGCGTTATATATAAAGAATAGTTACACAGAAACTATATATGCTCATTATATTTTCAAACAAATCTGCATGACAACCTTCAACTGCAGTTAAATTGTTACATCTCAAACTAAGGTGATCAAATAGTCAATAGCTACAGTAAATCACCATTAACCGTATCATCTAGTCTCACACAACAAAAATCTTTAAGCCGTAGTTTAAAAGATAGCATCAAGCCAAGTTCCGAACATCAGATCGAAAACCAAGGTGATTGCCTATCCTAAGTGACGAATTATAGCCCACACTGCTTGATTGTGAATTCTATAATTCTATAGAAACTACAGATAGAGTAGCCATCGTTGAAGCTGACTATAAGAAGTGGCAAAAATCTTGCAAACAGGAGATGACGAAAATGAGGCGGAAATTTTGTAGCTATATATTTTATTTAGAAAATAATTAGTTTCAGATAAAGTATGCAGTAGTGACATCCCACCAGAGTTTAGGTCATCACAGTGGAAAAAGATCGTAGATCCAAACTCCATCAGAAATGGGTGGGGGGAAGGTATATTAATCTAATCAACTTATAATTGTTAATTAACATGTTTTCGACCTTGTAGACTGTGCAGAATGTTACTCTAATAGGATATCTGAGGAGTTGCATCAAACCGTGATCGGCCTAACTATGGCCAGCAGAGAGGAAGGGGGGAATATAACTATAAGAAATATTAAAATTGCTTATTTGTATATATACGCTATTATATTACGACACATTTTCTTATGCTTGCCTTGAATATATATATGCATACAACTATACAACTTGAAAAATTTACATGGTTATCTATCCATCTCTCTCTCTCTGATTCTATACATATATATATACGACTTTACAACTTGGAAAAAACTGTATATATGCAGTTACAAATACTAGCCAATATGCATTACATGTGCATGCAAGTATAAAACTTATGCGGTTTCAAAATTCTGTTCATGCACCATTCCAGTATAGTTCATTAGTCCTTCCGATCCAGTGTTTCCCATATAGCTACAGGATATACATATAGTAGCTACATATATATATATATATTACAAGCATATACATAACATGTATGTTGATCATCATGTATCATAGTGATCATACATACAGTACCACTATCAAAGATAATGTGGTTATGATAACAGCAGCAGTTGTCATCCAATCTGTATGAAGTTAATCCAAAGATTGTCATTGTTTCCCAACAAAGCATCATACAGCAACTATGTATTTCATTAAACAAAATGCTTCAAACAGGATAGTATTGCTATCATACGCATTTATGTCTATGATGGGCATAAATGTAAAGAAACAAGATTAATAAAAATTGTTAATTTAAAAAGGAGAATATGGACTTAAAATACAGAAACAAGATAGCTAACTTGAAGTGACAATGCAGTCGCAAAAAGGAAAAAAAACAAGCGTAAGGTTTGACAAATAGTGTTGGCATTATTTCTTTAAACTACAGATCCCTGTTTTAAATTCATATCTAAAAGTTGTAATATTTAGGAGAGTTAAAATAGGGATTTGTAGCTTGAAGAAATACTGTCAACACTATATTTCATTTTCACTTTAAGGTAGCTATCTTGTTACTGTAATTTTTTTACGATCTCTATTCCCCTTTTTAAATAAACAATTTTTAACAATTGTGTCGTATCTTACGATACCAAGCAACATGTGATGCGCTACTTTTCCGGTGGGAACTAAAGGTACATTGTCATTCCGCTGCTAGACCTATAACTTCTGCAGTAGTTAACTTCACGCCAAACTTTTCCTTGCATGTAGCTTTACTTTCTTCTCCTGTTGTCTGTCTGTTATATATCTGTCTCACACAATTTATATGTTTATCACTTAAGCGTCTGGCCTTCTAGAAATATCTATATTCTCGACGTCAATGTATTGCAAGTGACGTTCGATAGTCTCAGCATCAATGAATTATAAACATAACTTCCTACAATCGTCTGCATTTAACTCTTATTATAAGAAAAACTAAACAATAATATAATATTCAATCACAAAAATAAATTCATTAATAGTATCTAAACTAAACAGTCTTTTATATCATGACAATTTTACTGTGTCAATGATCTCTCTGAAGACATACTGAGATTATGTAAACATGACGACGACATAGGCCTAATGTTTAATATCTTAGAGTAAGACTAAAAGTAGAAAATGAGATAAGAAAAATTATTATTCCATCAAAGCATGGTTCTAAAGTAATTGAATCAGCCTGAGTGCACTTTGACAAAAGGAATAGAGGATATTTTGAAGAAAGAAGACCAAACGATTACGGTAACTAGCGCCACAATTGTAAGTGAATCCCACACAGAATTCTAGTGCGATAGTAATAGAGAAGATAATGCGGCTTGTTAACTGAAATTCTAAAGTAATTGAATAGGCCTAAGTGGACGTTTGACAAGAAGAAGAGAACTATACATATAGTGTTTATGATATGCCTCTAATCTCGATAGTGTGCTGTTTATTCATCGTTGAACTTATACTCAACAAGTCACAGACACCTACTTTAGAAGGATCCTAAGCCCAACAACAACACAGTATATATTTATACTACTAAGAAGTATAAGTAAAAGCATTTTAATTGACAATTGGCGACCATACCATAACTATAAAATCTGACAAAGATATGTCCGTGTGCCTTTAATTTTCTTGGTGTTTATCTTTTTTATCAAGTGTTCCGTGTATTCATTATCATGAAGGGTTGTAGTGATATATTGTTCGTCCTTTTCATACCAAAAATCCCAAAAGCATAAAGTCAGAAAACCATTGAGAAACTCCACCACAATACTAAAACACCTAAAGATCCAAAGGAGAGAAAAAAACATCATTTACAACATCCCTTGTGAATGTGGACTCCAATACATAGAAGAAAGAAAAAGTCCAACAAAACTTAGAATTTAGGTGTATAATAGACATAGAAGATTCTGTAATATACCGATCTATCTACAATAACCCATAATGCCAGAGAAGAAATAATATTAGGTTAATGGGATATGAACCACACACGAGAAAAAGAATAACAAAAAAGGCTTTCCACGTCCATCTAACTGACAACAAATTCAATAAACCAAGCTAGTAAAACCTGGATACCACTCTTGAAACATTCAGATTAGTTAGTTGATTCAAGTCCTAATGGTGAAGACCCCAAACGAATGGATAGCACACCAGTCTCTTTATTAAGAAGACCTGGTATCGAATCCTAGCCACCATTAGAGAAATAGTTCTTCCCAGAACTTCCATGAAGCAGTATAAAAACTAGTTTGTAATTAGTATCTCGTCGTATAATAATATAAAAATTTAACAAATTATTAATTAGATTGAGGTGATCAAGGCTGCTAACGTTAGCAATGACTGACATTCGTTCGCCACGACCTTACCGTAAATACATATTTCTATTGTCTTGCCTTACTTACCAGGTTGCTGAATTATACATATGATTTTTAAGAGGCACCCATCTAATTTACGAAGAATATGAAGTTTTGAAACAGCTATCTGTGGGATAATAGATTTAGTTCTGTACAGCTCTAACAGTGAGACTTGTACCTTAAACATTGTACGTGACCATGTCTCAATGCTAGAGACGAAACGCTGTCCAAAAATTTATCTATTATCCAACAAATATCTGTTTCGAAACTTCAGGTAACATATTTGTTATCTTATAAACGTATCAACAAAGACTTATTATATAATTATTATTAAAAGGTAAATTAAACTTATAGTCCGTGTAAGAAATTCCCAACTGGTTTAGTTAGTACAAAACATAATCACCAGATAGAACGTATCTATAAATCGATATTTCTTTTCAGTCATGAAACATGAATTTCAAGTACTTAATTACTACGGTTGATTTAGAACTATTACAATATTAGTTCATTCAGCTTGTGTTATATATTCTATAAATATTTCCTATAAAATCTGGTTACATCAGCACCCATAATTTTTACGCTTATATTTAAATTAAAGCTAAATATGCTTCTAGTTTGTTTTATGCGTTTACGTTTTCTTTTGAATAGACACCCAAGTTTAAACTCGTATTTCTCTAAGCCTAATATAAATCTACTTTAAATTCATCCAACCACATTATGTATATATATATAAGGACTCCATTTTCATGGAAACCTAGTCACGTTTAAATGATATTTCATCCGAAGAGAAGTAATAAAAACATAATATTTCAAGTGGTATTTCGTTTATTTAATTTTCCCTTTGTTATGCCTGATATATTTTCAGAATGGTTTCAAACTACGCCGATTTTTAATAAAAGCAAAATTTCGAATAACACAGTTATAAAGAAGCAAGCAACGTTAGTTTTTGGAAAATGTTTTCAATTGAATACTTTTGTTTCAGCGCTACAGAGCATGGGGACGTCAAATGCAGCAGGAATAATTGCTGTTTAGTGATCGAACTATATCAATCTTCTTTTTTTGATATACGCACGAAGAAAAAACCTTCTACCAAATCTATTTTTTTTTCTGGAACACTAGAACGATTTAAATGAGGTTTCTCCCTAGAGTGCCATCTGGTGTGTGAAGTTTATAGTTCTATACATCCCTGTACAAGCTTATCCTTACAAAAATCAGAGCTGCAAAATCTCATCCCCCTGGGAAAGTTTACAGTCTATTTCCATTTCCGAAAAGAAAAGTATGGTTCAGGAAATTGATTGGCTGAGATACTGCATGACGTATTATCATATCTTGTTCTGAAGATGAAACTTATGGTAACTTGCAACTCCCGTAGGCGAGAAACGTGGAACAATGAGCTATGAATCATGTATGAGAAAAGATTTCTATCAGAATAAAGATGGATAAATGATACTATTTGTGTCTAATTTTTCTCCTCCTGTTCCCGGGGAGTGGCATAAGTTTAGATAGATTGCTATCTGCCAGTAGCCTTAAAAATCTTTAAATAAGAAAAAAATAAAATAAAAAATGAAATATTACTGGCAGAAAAAGCGCGGGAAAATAAATATTACAAGCATATATATATATGTAGATATATATATATATATATCATTCTTGCAAGTTTAAAGATAAAATAATGCAGATTTTTCCAGTTTTGTGCACAAATGATAAAGATAACAGTTTAGGTTTTATAATGATAACATTATAAATACAACACTTCAATTCAAAATACCTAGAAATTTATAGAAATATAATTTTACATACTAATTTTTTACCTTGAGCTTAAAATGTATGAAAAGTAATTATTTTATTTGTAAATTAGAAGTTAGGTGACAAAAACAGCCTGATTTTTATCACGGATATTAGGCGTTTCAATGTCTGGCCAGCTTTTGGCGTTCATAACTATAGCTTTAAAAGAGTTATGTATATGACCCTAAAAGCTAGGTGAGAAAATAAAAGTTTTGTTGAAAATAATATGATGGATGATATGAATATTTTGTTTAGAGTACAGTAAGTTACCTGGAAATTCTGTTTTATAGTATGTTAGCCTATCAAGATATTTTAGTATTATAGAAGACGGATAATCTAGAAAATCTAAACTGCAAATCTCTCAGAAGACCAGCAATTTCTAATCAACAATGGTTTTAGATCACCTGTAAAAAAACTTAATATCCATTTTAGTTGAATATATTTAATCAAAACAGCCAACCAACTTGTCGTTCTCTAAAAATATCCAAAGCACTTGCTATGCCTTACTAAGAAAAAAAAAAAACGAAAATAGATTACCTGTCCTATTTTAAACAATACATTTTGTTAATTATCTGTCATTCAACAAATAAGAAATATCAAGATCACCCCTTTATGGTTAACAAATCTTTTACTGAAATATCCCTATCATTTGCTGTAATACCCCAATGAAAGACATGCCCAACTCACTTGCCTTATTCGAATAAATACACACAGCTAACAAATCTTAATTTAAGTACCAAAATATGCAAACTACTTTCTTTATTTTAAACAATAAATCATCTAGTCCACTTATCTTAAAATGAAACGTTTGTTTTGCTGCTCTGATGATAAAAACATTCAGATGATACGTCTTACTAAGGAAAGTATCCAGATTACTTGTCAATCTAAACAAGAAAGAAGTGAGAACACTTGCCAACCAACAACATCCAGGACACTTTTCATGCTAAAAATAAAATAATCTAGAATCTAGATTACATTTCGCACTTATCTTACAAAACAACAAATCAACTTGATGTTCTGAAAAAAAAAATCAGATCACTTACTGTAGTGACCACTTGCTGTGCAAAACAACCACTGATTTACAGAACTTACAAAAATCCTCAAAAACATTTGCTATACTAGGAAACAAAAATATCTAGATCACTTGCTGTACTAAAAAAATAGTGTTTCCAGGAGACTTATTGCACTAAAGACTAAATCCTCTAACCACCTTTTGCGTTGAATAAAGAATAAATTCAGAATTAATGAAAAATATCAAAATTTCTTCACGTATTAAACAACAAAAAAAAAAAACATCCATATCACTTACTCACCTAAGTAACAGAATATTCGTAGATTTACATTGGAAGAGAGCTAAGTGTTGCTGTTATCATTTTTCATACATTTCATAGATTGGAGACACCTATTGTTTGTACATTATAATATAGTCACGTATCTACTTTCACATCAGGACAAATCTTTTACGTGTAATAACAAGGGTAATTTAAGAACATGACAAATTCTACAAGCAGACTTTGAGAGCGTACATGCTGTGTAGGATTCACTACTAGTTGCTGTTATAAAGAACCAAAACGATATCCTGCGCAGAGAAAATCACCAAAACATGTGTGTAACTTTTACAAACACACGAATGAAGTTCACAATCAAATTTCCATTAATATTGGAAAGGAAAAAATCAATACACCTTGAGAGGTGCTCATCCATCATTGGTAAAAACAAGCTCTAAAACACAGGAATGCTGATCCCTCAGAAAATGCCTGCACAGTTGTATAGCCCACAGCCAGCAGCATGCTTTTTTCAGTGGAAGAAGATGAAATCCTATTGAGAAAAGATCATTATTCCCCATTTACTTTGTTCTCAAAAGCATCCAAAAGATTTAGGATTTAGGAGTTATATTGTATGTTAATGGACAGGTAGACCATGGGTGTCATAGTGGTCGGATCTTTTGTGTATTGAATATTTTAGAATTTACGTGAGATGTTATTAATAAAATCACGTAAAGCCAAAACTGTTTTTGAAAATAATACAAATCTTTGATTCCTTTAATTAGCACTCGTCAATATATAGTTCGCGATTAGAGAAGTGGTAATGAAATTAAACTTTAGCTTTATTCATCATTTGTGTAAGAGTGTAATATATGCAATCTGAATATAATTGAGCTTATTTATAGAAGAAAACATTTAACATGTTAAATTACCGTTAATAAATATGTTTTTATTGAACTTGCCGCAAAGCTGATCGAGAACTGTTTGTGCTAGCTGTCCCTAAATTTACAGTTATAGATGAAATGGATGGCACCAACTCAACAACACTTATAGATAACTCGTTGTCTACTCTAATCAGATAGTGGAATTTGACTGAAGGTGCAGAGCGTGATTTTTTGTTGTTGCGGGAACGGGTCGCGAACCACAGAATCTCAGATTTACATGCGGCATTCTAACAGGTAAGACACACTCAGCCTATATCAAATATACTTCGAACTTTAGGAACGTTACATGAGGTAAACCCGATATTTTGAACAGCATATTATTCAACGAATATATATGTAGTTCTTCACGTTACATGTGTAATTAGGTGTATTTGCTAAATTAAACAATACTCAGAATTAAAAGACAAAATTCTAAGTTCGTAGTTTACAACAGATTTTCTGTTAAGTAGCATCTGAAGAATTTATGAAAAGTCACCTTGTATTTGGATCATCTGAATGATCTAAATACTGAGAGTTTATAGGAAGAGCTTAAATAGTCTAACTTTCTGACACTTGATAAAACAGGAGATTTCTAACATAAACGTTCTACAAGTTGTCTTGGATCTTCTCATAATTTGCTATAGGTTTAGAATAAACGGATTATGTAATAGAAAACAGAGCAATTAAACTTCAGTGAAGTTAAAGACTTATTGGATTGCGAACTTTTGTTTGTTTTGAAGTACTTTCAATTATAGTTTAAGATTTAATACTAATGGCTGATACTATAGTATATGTTAAGAAGAAAACATAAAATAATAATATCTTATTTAACACGGCCAGTTTTACACAGGTGTGAGGCTTTGGATGAAGCAAATTACTCCTTTTGATATAGCCTAGCATGTCCAAGTAATTAGATCACGAGTTCGAATCCTCATTTCACCAAACGTGCTCGTCGTTTCAGCTGTGAAGGGCGTTATAAAGTGACGGTCAATCCAACTTTTCGTTGATAAAAGAGTAGCGCAAAAGTTGGCGGTGACTACTCATCTTAGTCTTTCACTGCTAAATTAGGGTGACTAGCGCTGATAGCTCTCGTGTAGCTTTGTGCGAAATT
Source organism: Limulus polyphemus (assembly GCF_000517525.1). Classification (NCBI taxonomy): domain Eukaryota; kingdom Metazoa; phylum Arthropoda; class Merostomata; order Xiphosura; family Limulidae; genus Limulus; species Limulus polyphemus. The sequence goes on along the minus strand of NW_013665639.1, from coordinate 846,282 downwards.
CAAAGCATGCCAAACCTTTTGATATACTAAAAGAAAGTACGTTCATTTTCGTAACGTTAGTATGACTTGGGATGAACTGATTTGTATTTATTTATAGATGACAGAAACAAACAAACAGAATGTCACTTTTCTTTTCCAATTACTCAACAATTTGTTGTCATATAGTTCATCTTAGGTGATTAGCGTGTCTACTATAAAGTAGGGGGTCACAACGAACTTATTAGGTAGTTTTACTCTTTCTACTTTCTCCAACCGACGCATTTTGGCACAATGAAAATGAGTTAGTGTTTCTGTGAGTTTAAGAACACCTTTAATGTACTAGTCTTATTCTGATTTAACCCTGAAATAACGGCATTGTTTAACCCAGTGTACAATATTGAAATACATTCAAGGAAAGATACAGCAACATAAAGAAAATTAAAACACATTTTGCATATGATGAGATAATGTGTAGATTTTGATATTTAGTTTATCGCTACGTCAAGTGTGAAAATTCCAACTTTAAGACACGTAAGCATTACTACGTTGAAAAAAAAACAATACGTAACGTTATACTTTTCAAGTTGTGCGTCAACATTATTTTATAATAGTTAGGAATAACGCTTTTATATTATAAATTGTAGGCAAATATTTAAATAAAAAAAATCAATTAAAAGGAATCCGACTGTGAATATACCAAGATGTTTATTGTAAGTTTGTTTGTTTGTTTTTTAATTTCGCGCAAAGCTACACGAGGTCTATCTGCGCTAGCCGTCCCTAATTTAGCAGTGTAAGACAGCTAGTCATCACCACCCACCGCCAACTCTTGGGCTACTCTTTTACCAACGAATAGTGGGATTGAGCATCACATTATAACGCCCCTATGGTTGAAAGGGCGAGCATGTTTGGTGTGACGGGGATTCGAACCCGCAACCCACAGACTGCGAGTCGAGTGCACTAACCACCTGGCCATGGTGGGCCAGTTTATTGTAAGGAGCAAGGCTATATGGAAAATGCCACAAGTAAATATAATGTTTTTACCAGACCTTTGAATTATTATAAAACAGTCACTGAAAATGTTGTGTTTGACATATCAAACGAATACATGTAATCTACACTAAAAATTAAAAGTTGTAATGTACCATTTTTCAATAATCATTCTTTTACAAAGGAACTTACAGTTTTATTCATTGTACTTCAGTGTTCTTCAAATCGAACGAGTAACTTGTTTGCTGTTATAAAAGATCGTTACAGATGTGAAGGTGATTTTACTAACAGTTTAAGATACTACCAAACCAGCTATGTAGCATACAACTTTTATGTGCTATACTTTGAATTTTATTGTCTTCAGATCATAATTCATGTGCCCATCTGTCGTCCTATTGTTGCACAGAATTTATTATCGCTATTAAAGTTTACTTTAAACCTGCAGTAGCCAGTAGCGCTGCAGGTGTCGCGCAATATTCATCCTCTCAGTTGTTGAACGTCTTAAAGACTTGGAGCAAAAGCTCCATCTTCGTATAATAGATTAAATATTAGGTTTAAGATTATGAAATGGAAAATTTATAACATTTTGCCTTATATTAATTTTTCTTCATTTGTATGCAGAAAAACCATACTTATCAACATAACACATTTAATTTAGCCTAACTATTTAGTAAAAGCACCAGTCTAACTATATAAGAGTTGATTTCTAGAACAATGACTGATTTACATAATCTAATATCTTTACAAGTACACGTGTTATTAACAGCTACATCTATAATAAAGTGTTGATTTATCTTTCGGAAAATAGAAACTAATTAGAAGCACCAATTTTATGTGCACATGTAAGTAACAGGAGAGCCTATTTTATTCCAAAAGGTTCATATCAAACATTAAGTTTACTGTTTTCGGTATCAATATCTTGAAAGTGTGGATTTATCATGGATAGAGCAGTTTTATTACGAACATAATTCATGGATATAGTTATAAGTTATATCGTGTTAATCAGCTCAGTGGGGCCTGGTGATAATCCTCTGCTTATAACCTGATCACTTGTGTAACTACAACCAGTGTATTGTGAGACATAAAAAATAAAGTCTCGTTGAAGTCGCTTATAGACATTAAGAAATTATATATATATATATATGTATATACACGTACTAATACTTGACATTCCACTTTTTCACAATGGAAGGAAGTGCTGCTGAAATGTTCTGGAGATGTTTGCTGATAACGGTAAAAGCTTTTTTATCTATCTAGCTATATATGTATACAACGTAATGGACCATGTACTCCTGACACCGCAAATAAACTTATAAAGAAGGATAAAGACAATGATAAAGATAATACACATCAACATTTAATATTTAAAAAAACACTCAGTTTTTTCTTCAAACGCAAATTTTTAGAACTAATGTGTCACATTCTTACAAAAAACAAACAAACTAATGCTCATATTATATGAAAAGGATCTCATTAAAATTTGGTCACGCATATTTATGTTGACAGTGTGTAAGGTGACAAAAGCTGACATTGCAAACTCTATACGTTGTATGTACAAAAGTGTTATTATAATTGTTGATGAACTATTAAGTAGGAAATTAAATACCTGAGATCTCTGTAGTGGAAACAGTTCTTTAGGTGCGGGATTAAGATGAAACCTTAAAGAAATACAAGTTAGGCAGTTGATATAATGAATTATCTCTAACTTTTAACTTTTAGGTCATAAGCTTATTGAGTGTGTATAAGGACAAGTGTTCATAATAAACGTTAGGGGAAAAGCTTAATATAACTGCTGTAGAAAATCAACAATAGATGTTATTAGAATTTATGTAACATTAAAAAAAGAGGACTTGTGTATTATGTTACAAACATTATTATGTACAGTATTGTAAATAATAATGGAAGCAGTGAACGAAATTAAAATAAAATTCAACTATCATGAGATTGCCACCCTCCCGTCCCTCCCATTGTATGGAAATTAACAATACCACAGTACAGTCTGGCGCTGATAATTTAAACTTTGAGCAACCAGACAGTGTCGTACAAGCAGCCTATAAAACTACAGGCAATCATACTATTTCAAACAGTAGTGTGGCGAACATACTCATGGCTCTCAGTACAAACATGCTAAATGCAAACAGTGAAGAAGTAATCGATGTGTTCGAAGGAAAACGAAGTTTGATTATAAACAATATTACGACACTTATAGATAAACAACTATTGTTTATTGACAAAAAGGGG
>NW_013665639.1:821423-842900 GCF_000517525.1 Limulus polyphemus | reverse complement strand
ATAAAACACTAAACAGTAATCATGGGGAGAAACTACAGCAAGAAACACAACGAAAAGAAAAAAAAGAAAAAATCAGTAATATTTCTTGCTGTAGTTTCTCCCCATGATTACTGTTTAGTGTTTTATTTGTTTAATTATCGTTATATTTAGCAACTGTACTTTGAAAATGTATAAAGACTGATTTAAATTCATTTTAATCTGCTTTAGATACTGAAGATGGAATCTGATAGAATTCCGAAGCGTTTATCCATGTCCCCTTTTTGCCAATAAACAATGTTGTTTATCATAAGTGAAGAAGTAAATGTTTCAGCTGTTGTAAGCCATTGCACGCTTGAGATTAAGGCGAAACTTCATATATCAACAGAAGATGTACGGAAACTTTGAAGAGGATATGTGAAACTAGTACTACTGGCAATAGAAGTAGTCGAAATAGAAAACCTAAACCCTTCAAGAATGGTGTTAAGTAACTCTGTGTATGCTTTTTATCACAAACCAGTAGCGATCTGGCCAAGATTTAGCTGTAAGTACAGGTGTGAATGTTACCTTCAGAACAGTAAGATGCAAATTACCACGAAGTGGCCTCAATGGATATGTGTAGCTTCTCAAAATCCACTGCTTAGGAGATAACCAAACCAAAAGGCTAAAATTGGCATCAGATTTGAAACAGTAGAAGAAAGGTTAAAGTAGAGTTATTTTTACAAATGAATCTAAGCTGATACTGGGCAACAATCAACGATAGTTTGACCAATCATTGCGCCTGCGCTAATATTGATGGCGTAATGACTGATTACATGTACTAGCGGGTTTATGTCTTCTATTTCATTTCCTCAGATAAAAGACCTGATTATCTTCCAGCAGGACATATCTCGAGCATGCAGCAAATGAAAAATGGAAGTAAGATAAGACACTTGAAACACTCATAACCATGGCTTAGCTTTGCACAAAGTACGAATATGAATATTATTAAGGCTGTATGGGCTTATATAGAAAGCGAGAAGATAAAATGGTAACCAAACAACATGGTTGAATTGTGGGTACAGAAATAGGACCTTTGGAGCGGAAAAATATTCCAAAATCATAGACTGATAAGCTTGTGTATTCAGCAAATACTAGTGCACTGTACAACTTATCTGTCTTGTAGTTTTTTTTTCGTATTTTCTGTAATAATTTATTGTGTTAATGATAAACTGGCCATTTTGTTGCAGCTACTCATTGTGTGTGACTCCTGTAGGTGTATCACTTGTGCGTCTCTTTAAATCGAAACTGTATATATATATATATACATCAAATAATCAATTTTATACGATACTTAAGCTACTCAATTTCATTTAATGTGGAACACCATTTCTCGCAGTGAGCACACGTACAATTTTGTATCAACATGCAGATGTTTGACTCTATGCATGTTTGATTAGTAGGCTGTTTAAATTAAAGTATAGTCACGACAGAATAATAGCTAGTGAGGCCTAAATCAAGTGGAAATATATACATGCGTAATTATCGATCTTAGTTGTTGTTAAAATGTTCCTCTATAAAAGTGTTTCTTTCTTTATACAAGCGAGTATGGCGGAGAAACATTTTCTGTAGGTTGAGAGGTAGAATATGAATTTGGTTGTTTTGTAATTATTATATAAATATTTTTCTAAGAGTTTTGACAACAAAGTTCACTGACGAAACTGACGAAGAAATAAATTACTATTTTACCAATCAATAAATAAGTAAGTTAAGCCTAGCTGACTGATATTTAGTATAGGAGGTATAGACAAGAGAGTATTTGCAATGTAATTGGTATTAATCCCTAATTTTGAGCAACTGAACAAAGCGAAGGGAAGCCAGCCAGCAGCATCTTACCCTATACACATATTAAGGGATTAATTGTCACTCTTATAACGCACCCATAACTAAAAGTGCGGAGGATATTTTGTAGTATCGCACGGATTCGAATCCGAATCGCCAGCTACGAAACCCGGTGCTCTACCATGAGGCCAACGCGCGCCCGTATAAAAGAATATCAATATAAGAGATATCAAAGGAAGAAAAATCGAGACTGTGGACAGAATCAGAAAATTTTTATATGCAATATAATTATGCTGCTATTACCAAATTACAATTTTGTGTTAAAGCAGATTATTTGTAAAAGTTTAGACATTCATGCCAACATGATCTCCTAGTATCCTATACTAACTATCACAGGTTATAAATTATAATATAAATACATGAAATTAATTTTAAATTTCCTATACATAGTACTATAAAATTTACTTACAGCTAGGTTAGCCAGAAAAAAAGGTTTCACGGATCACACTGATTTATTTGATACACCGAAATTGATTAATATACATGCATTGTAGGTCACATAATGACATCGATTTTACATCAGGTTTCGGTAACAATGTTACCATTGTTTATAGTTAAACTATGGACATTTCACTTGGTGAAAATTTATTGTGTCTTGTAATTTGATTGGGTTACTGGCTTGGAATCTTCATAAAGTTCGTGTCTTATACAATATTTTCTCCCACAACTTGCTAACGGAGAAATTCAAACACCGAGAAAATAAATAATCAAGATTACCGAGGAACTCGCATCAGAAAGGTGTATTGTGTAAATATAATAATCTGTATTTTGTAAAATTAAGACTTATCTGTAGTTACAGAGTTACGTTTTCTTAACACGTAGGCAATGTTGTATCTCAGTTCAATAGGTATGTGGTAAAAAAAGTTAATTTCCCGGATTTACATAGGTTAAGGGAATATAAGTAAATTGAAAATAAATTTGTATATCTTAACCAATGTCTAATAACAACAACAATAATACTTATAGTTATAATTGCTGTTCGAATTACTTCGATATGATATAGGTATATATATATTTGAATGTGTGTTTCAAATAAAAGTCATAAAACAGTTTTGAAAAAACAGAAATCCAAGTAAAAATCTGGTTCAAATTACTTATTTTTTGTTTAGAATTCTGGCTCATTTTCTAACCCAAAAATATAATTTTTAGGTTATATTGATGCGGTTGTTTGACGAAGCAGATAAATGGTTAAGGTTAACGGCTAACTAACATTACTGTTATATAAAGATATGTATTATAATAGTCTTGCTGTTCCGTCCCCAAAAAGAAGAATTCTAATCCGTCAAAGCTTATCCTTAAAAACTATACATAACACTGTAATATATATATAAAAGAAAAACCTCATCTACAACATAACAAACTTATAGAAATTTAAAGAAATTACTTAAGTTAAATATTTAATTTGTATATTAAATTTAAAAAAATAAATTTGTTGATCGACGGAAGAAAACTGGTGGGCAAAGAGTACTTTGTAAAATTTGGGGATGTATGTGTTTGCTTGTATTAGAGCCAAGCCACATTGAGCTATCTGCTGTGTCCACCGCCTAGAATCGAACCCCCGTATTTTTGCTTTGTAAACCTGTAGACTTACTGCTGTCACGCCCAGGGCCAAGGTATATACATGAACCTAAAAAAAAGAACATTTTTACTACACGCTTTTATCACTATCGCTTGTAAGAAACGCTACTATTTGATTAGCTGTGACACTTTTAGTTCTCCAGCTTTATGTTACAATGTAACTCGTTTTTAGGAGTCATAAGTACGATTATAAAAATGATTCGGTGTTGTAAGCCCGTAAATTATGTACGAAAGAGGTACTGCAGTAGCTGTAGAATATAACATTAAGATGACATATATGTGTGAAATGAACAAACGTTTAGTTAATAATGTTTCGTAAGGAGCCTATTCAAATGAATAATTAATTCAAAAATAGAATAATAGCAACTTTTATGTGTTCTATTGTAACATAAATTAAAATCAGAACGTGCCTGATTGAAAGTTGCCGTTATTGTACTATTGAACTATTAGTTTAATCAGCAAAATACTGTTTAAAGTTTATTGTAATAACCCTTTATTCCTTGGTAAGTACAATGAAGAATAAAATCTAATGACGTCTCTCAATGAAACATAAAAACCTAAAGGTGTGGATCGAGTCTTCAGTCTTTGTGATTACAATCACTCTAACAATACTATATAGCTTTAACCTAAAATTGCGTTTTAAAATCCTAAGATAAAGTTTTATAATGAGTCAGTTGTTTCTCGCAGAAATTGCTATATCTGTTTTGTTTTTATCTCTTTCTAAATAGCAATCCTGTCCTACATTAACAAACTATAGAGCTACTAGTACAGTTGTAAATAATGTTTTCGACATTCTGTACATTTGAAGAACATAGCTTAAGCGAGTTTAGGGTTCCAAAAAAACAAACAAAAAAAAACTCATTTAATCAAGTCATGGAGATAAATTAGATATGTACTTCTAATGATCATTATTATTAAATAGCGTAATTAAAACACACACATTTATTTAAATGGCAAAGAAAGTCGATTCAGGGAAGTGAAATATTATATGCAAACCACAGCCGTATTTTAGTTTGGGTTTATTATTTTAAAAACATAATCTACATTACACAAATTAAGGAATTCAAATTTAGTCTTTATTCAAGCTACTTAATAGCTTCTTTTAACCAATTAGACTATTTTCAATTCCAGGAAACTGGATACTATTGAAAATTATAAATGCGTCTTCGAATTTCTCAATATTCTTTTTTCTACACGAAAATTAGTTTCTATGTATTTCGACTGATAATTTAATTTTAACTAATTACAGATAACGATAGTATGTATTCCTGATAACACGTATGAATAATTATTAGTTTAGCAAAAGCTTGACAACAGTGTATGTGATTTGAAGGATATGTAGAACTATAATTGTTGTAATGAGATCTTTAATTAACTACAATGAATTGTGGTTCTATTACAGATTTATGCTGAAAGTGCGTTGTTTTTGGAAAAAATTACAATATTCGTGAAAATGATTATTAGGCTTATTTGTTGCAAAAAGAAAGATAGTTATCTCAGGTGTGTCCTAGTAGTTAACGTGCCAGGCTGCGAATCTGAAAGTCCAAGGTTCAAGCAGTGATATACTGTGGGCGCATTATAAGAGAGACAGTCATTCCCGTTATTTAGTTAAGAGCTGCCATGTAAGCAGAGAACGATGCTGACTGGTTTTCATTTCTCTTTGGTTATGAGTTCTAAATTAATGTAGATTATGCCTGAACTTCAGGGTCTCTGACCTGGTATGTTAAACCATGTGTCACATAAGATGCTTTTCAGGTTAAAATTAGTATAACTAAACATAAATCACGAACTTGAATACTTGCTACTTTGAAACAGTTGTTGAATTAAGACTAGATAACAGTATTTACGAAATTATATGCTAAATTAGGTCTAGATAACAATACTTATGAAGTGATATACTAAATTAAGTTTTGATAACAATACTTATGAAGTCATATACTAAATTAAGTTTTGATAACAATACTTATGAAGTGATATACTAAATTAAGTTTTGATAACAATACTTATGAAGTGATATACTAAATTAAGTTTTGATAACAATACTTATGAAATTATATAATAACTTAAGTCTATATAACAATACTTAGAAAATTATATACTAAATTAAATCTGGATAACAATACTTGTGAAATGATATTCTAAATTAAGTCTAGATGACAATACATAGAAGCAAAATGCCGAATTACGGATAGAGAAAACACTTCTAAAAATATGCCAAAATTAGTCCTGCAGTAGTGTCTTTGGGCGAACTTATAAGTTTTACAGAGTTTCAAGTTTAAGAATTTTGAGCATGTAGTAACCGACAGAATGAATAATTAGAAGCTGCACCACAAGTGAATTGCCTCAACATTACGCTTATCGGAATTTTCTTTTACAAAATTCATCAAAAAAATTCCGATATCTTTGCTATATTTATTTTTATCGATAAAACATCAGTTGCAGCGTAAACACTGTCAGAAGAGTTGTGCAATCTCAATCAACCAATGACAACAGCATAGCGTTCTTCACACGTCACAGGACAACTTTACTAAAATGAAAGAAAACGCTAGGTCAGAACTTCTGATGATAAGTTTTTGAAAGCTCACTTGAAGATACAGAATAACGGAGTCGCATCTAAAAGAGTTAATTAAACCTTTAAATTGTCTTTAATTGCCTGTAACTTACAATACAATTTCTTTAAACCTAATGGTTGTACGACATAATTACGGTTTTTACATACAGCAAGAATAAATATGTTTTCGGTATATAGCAAATATATGGAGATTAATTCGAGAAAGACAACCAAAAGGCTTTTGAATTCGTTAACCAATCTTAAAACTATGTGCTTTGTTGTACTTTAAAATCAACCAATTCTTTAAGCTTTTATAAATATGATGCAATCAAAGAAGTAAAAAAAAAACATTTTACAAAATGAACAAAACCGTAGTTTGAAACATCATAAAACTGAAAGAAAAACAGACATATAATTATAATCTTTGAAAGTATCTTAACCCCCATTTAAAACTAATTGAACGCTCAGGAAGAAAATTATTAAACTTAATGAAAATTATGAAGAAACCACGAAGGCAGAAGAAACATTACATGGTAAAGTAGCATATTAAATTACCTTACATAAAAGAAAAACGCATCTTATTCAGAAATAACGAAAGTATAAAGTTTTTGTTAATTGGGACTCTCACGGAACCGACCTCCTTATGTTGGAAATATTTCGTTTTTGCGTGCTTCCTTGTTGTGCTCAAATTTGGCTTCAAGTCCTGGGTTTTGGATTCGTGTTTCACAGAAAATGGAAGTTTATTAGATCATTTAAAATATGAAGTAGGCACGCTAATGTAGCCGACTCAGTATCTTGTTATATTTAATGAAGTGAACTACTTTCTCAAAAATCGACACGCAACATGGAATGAAGACATGAAAAAGCAACTTCACAATATTAGTCTTCTCTAGTTATGAGGTCATTGCAAAAAAATCTTTTTCTATTGAAAACATTTCATGTCTTTATTGTTCACTGATTATTAAAGGTTTTACAAGTTAGTTTGTTACCAGAATTCTATATGGGACACGATAAGAAAAACCACACCCATTATCCTCCATATAAGAACATGTTAATTTAGTCCTCATGATTTTTCAACTTAAAAGTAAAAATATTCAAATTAATTTTACGTCGCAATCCATCTCTTACTGGCCAAATAGTTTTAAAGAGTAAGACAACCTTAAGCCACATATTTAGAAGGTCAATAACACGACATTGATGTACAAGCATATTCAAGCTTCGTTAACTTCTCTTAAGTGAATTCGAAGAGACGCTAAGTAGAAAACCTAAACGTAAAATACACTTTCATTTTTCAACTTTATTTAAGAGTAGAATTCAACAAAGCTTAGAGGACGAAGGTTTTTATAGTCTGAAGAATTACTGATTGAGAATTATTCCTCATATCCGTACTTGGTTGCTTGAACACATTCGTAAGGCTGCTTTTTTAACTGACAAAAACAACATATACGCTAGAGCTCAACGAGGCTTTGTTGGAGCCTCGGGTCGCTGAAGGAGTAAGCCTTAAGGAGTATCTGTAAGTGACAGATTTCGGATATTGTTTGGTCTAAGAAACCTGATACTTTAGGCTTAAGTATAAAAGTAGCATTTATCAGCTTAATGTTTTCAGATATGAGGGTTGATATTTTTTTAAGTTTAAATCTTCCACAAAGTTTAGTTACTTCTTTAATTTTTGTATCTGTCTCTCAATAACGTTAGTACTGCTTAGCCTGCTTTCCCATTTCAACTTCTTATCGACTCAATATAATATTTTGTCCTGCAAAGAAGCTAGTAATCGTTTAACATGGTGTTAAGTTGTCTTACGAATACTACACTCCGTGTATGTTCCTTAAAATATGTAATTTTGGAATTTCAAGGCTTTCTGAAAAATAACTAATGTAAGACACATCACTAAAATCATCCATATATTTTAATCAAAATCTTAATTGTAAAGATCCTAAATGTTTTGGTATTAATGCAGAATAGACGTATTATCTTCATTAAGATTAACAAGTCTGCATGCGTCATCATTCTCATTGAGGCATCGAAGAAAGACTGCACGAATTCTTCACAAGGGTAGTACAAATTCTTTGTGAAGATAAGTTAAAACATGTTATCAAATGTAAGTTTTGGAAGCACGTATAGCATTAGCTTATTGAAGTGAACAAAAATATGTAATATTTCTTATGGTCACTGTTTTAGTTTGCCTTTCGAATGTCTTTTTTTTTGTTGATTTTGAAAAACAACAGGAGAATGTCTTTCTTTAAGGATTAAGAAACAGTTGATCCTTTTGATTGTAATAAGAAACTTTGTTAATATTGTAAACATCGTTAAAAATATGCAATAAACTTAGCAGGTTTTACTTAAATGTCTTACAAAACAATATATTTAATACATGATTCACACTCTAAGTGTTGTTGCTATTAAACAGCTGCTTCAAAAACTGTTCAAGCGATAAAATTACCTTCGTTACATTTTTTCTAATTTGAAACAACAATATAACTGACGAGAAAGCATCTTTCATAAAAATACAGGGCTAAATATCAAGTTAATAAATATGTAAAATTGTGTTTTCTATTTTCACACGTGTATATTAAATCTCTAAGTTTGATTATTATCCTCCTCCAATTATGAAATAATAATGTATTAATTTACACCTGTCTTTTTATACATGTTTGTATTTGGAAAGTCTCTTCGATGTCTTTTTTACAAACATTGCCAAAAACTAAACAATATAATAATATGTTTACACAGAGTGCATTTGTGTTAATCACAGTATTGTACTTTTAAAAATGGCCCGGCATGGCCAGGAGGTTAAGGAGCTCGACTCACAATCTGTGGGTGTTGCGGGTTCGAATCCCCGTCACACCAAACATGCTCGCTCTTTCAGCCGTGGGGGCGTAATAATGTGACGGTCAGTCCCACTATTCGTTGGTAAAAGAGTAGCACAAGAGCTGGCGGTGGGTGGTGATGACTAGCTGCCGTCCCTCTAGTCTTACACTACTAAATTAGGGACGGCTAGCGCAGATAGCCCTAGTGTAGCTTTGCGCGAAAAACAAAAAACAAACAAAACTTTTAAAAATGGTTATGGAAAGTGATTTTCTAAAGAATGTTTTATAAGACATATTAATGAAGTATATGTAATAGTAAACATCTTCATAAAAAGTTTAATCTTCAGGATACCTGCCACTAAGTCTTTAGAAACTATCCAAATCATCAACTGCTGTCATAATGGTAGTGCAATCCAAAACTAATCAGACATAAACCGTTGGCATGGTAACAATATGATAGGAAACTAATCGCCTTAGTAACAGATCGGTGAGCAGCTAACCGAACTATCAGGTAAACGTCTTAAGAATTGATAACACGATTTCTTTTATTAAAATTATTTGAAATATATAAAAATAAAATGATTTATACGTTAATATTACCTATAAACACTTACAACAGGATTAGAAAGACTGACCACTGAGCTCCAGATGAACATTATTTCACCCAATGACACAGAAGTGGCAATAATGAACTTTTATATATGGTAATGACGTAAAAATATTAATTTTCTGTAAAAACAAAACAAACATACAAAAAACAATTAGTAATTAGCAGCGCTAGAAAATAAGATAATTTTGAAAATCAAAAATCTTACTGCACTGCACCACAAAATATGAAATATGTTCACTTCATGCATTTTATAACTTTTATCTTAATTTCCTTTTGAATCTTAAAGTTCACTCCAACTCCTGGACATTTCTCCAATATGTTTTAGTGTAAATACCTTGGAAATACACCTTCTTTCACTGCCCGGAAAAAATTATTGGAAAAGGTCTTAATGACCTTAGCAAGGCGTATTTATGTTCATTTTATCCGATTCTGAGAGGAAATTGAGGACATTTAGTTCCATTCGTTAGAAATAAGGTGAGGAGGTTGAGGTGGTTAGGGAAGATTTATGAAGTCACATTTACTACATTATTTTAATCAGTCCTATGAAACATGGGGCTGATGAATGTGACATAGTTTTCTTGAAACACCCTTTCTCGATTCAGATATAGATAAAAAAAGGGAAGTTGTTATACCACTTTGCTAAGGTAATACCATGATGTCATCCACCGGCGCCATAATATAAGGAAACTCAAATTATGCTTTCCAGATAAATATCACCCAAAATAAAACGAGAAGTCTAGTGTATTAGCGTGATGCTTGAGGGTTTCAGCGCTTTCTAAGATGTATGTCACATCATGTTCCTTAAAAAGAGGGAGGAATGCATTTTTCTATCATAAGACTTTCGTCCACTGATTGATATGTCATTCTTGATACTAGATGCACCGCTGCAGGCAGATTTTGTGGTTCTTCAGAAAGATTAGGAGTGTGTAAATAGGCGATAAACTATCGATAGATACACTATGTAGCTCACATTGCATAGCTCATGTAAAAATACTGTTGCCGGTACAATGTTGAAGGCTTCTGTAGTATTCGTTGCTATTGTGAGTTCGTATCTTGTCCCAATCTACTGAACTCGTCTATAATCTCGATCGTTTGTAAGGCACGGTTGTGCTTTTAAAGGATTGTTTTATAGAAGTTTAGTCAGCCTATCTAGATTCTGGAGACTGTTTTGATAAACTTTTATTCACTGCGTTAAGGGAACAACAGGTCAGATAGCCATCTATTATCATGTTCTTCGAGAAGTCACATTAATGTTTCCTCTTAATCACACTTTTTATCGTCTACTGAATTACGTGAGTACGTCATATTTGCATACAATAGAAATAGTACATTAACATTTGTACGAGTTTGTAAGTGTAAGGTTAAATGTGGATTCTTAAAAGCGTCTGCTTCCAGACACCCAAGAGACAAACACAACTAGTATAAGTCTTACACCAATAATACAAAGTGTCACAAGGCAATATTATATACAAACAAATGGATGTACAGATAACTTACCTTATTGCCACCGGCGTACAATTAACGCGGAGAAATATTACTTACACGTAGTGGACGTACACATAACTTTCGCTTTATGTAGATCAGTCGCTAGCAGAAGGTAAATGTTTCTAGTATCAAATGACTTTTTTCTTTATATGCACCAAGTGTTTTATTCATTACACTCCATTATCATCTCCACTAGTTAAAAAACATATGTTAGAATATGACATAGAACAAATATAAACGATTTCTATTACCCTTTTTTCCACGAGTACACAACGTCTACATTTACGAGTTATATTTCACGAAAGACTGCATTTGTTTATATATATATATATAGCAATATAACACTTAAAGTAGGCTGAATATAAAATTAGAAACTTAAGTAATATATTTACTACAAGGACTTCCTAATAACTAACAACGGTGTGACAAGGCTGTAATTATTCAGTAAGTAAAACGTTCATAGAACTTCATTTTTAAGAGCAATATTCTGTTTAAATTTGCGTTGGAACAGATTTGAGATGATTTATTTCATAATTTACTTCGTACTGATATTTAGTTGTGATAAATATGTGTCATATTGTATTATTACCGTTTACCTGTGTACAAGTATATTTCATTACTGAATGCCAGACGTTGGTGACATCATGTGTAATAGATGCGTATTAGTTCACAGCACTGATTCAGAGCAAGTATTTGCTTAAATCAGCCTGCGAAAGAGTATGTTATTGTATTTTTATTCTCTACCATTGTTAGAAAAACAGTATATCTTTTGCCTTCACATTACACTAATTGTGTTATCTGATAGAGACACTATACTGAGCGTACATTTTGTAATTAAAAATTAGTAATTTGTAAATTAAAATACCTGCTGCCTAGCTGATAAACCCTTGTCATTGTTCATTCTAGTGCATAATTTAAAAGTTTACGCCAATTAAACTGTTTTGTATTGCACGCATATCCTATTCTATACACTTCTGCCATAGCAACTTACCCGTGTCATTTTCGTTAAATATATGCTTACATTAATCGAATTGAATATTATTCAAGCAGAAAAGTCCGATAACATTGAGAGGACTGATATAAACCTAAATATAGCAACTTATCAAATAACTTTGAGAGAATGTTGAATACATCAAGTAAGTTTCTTAGGTACAAAAGATGTGCGACAAAAAGCTGGTAAGGATGATTTTATATGATTCATACGTTAGCGGTCTGGAACTCGGCTGATATGGTTAATCCAAGCTATAATATAATGACTAAGTTTGTGTAAAAGGTAAGATAAGTAGATGGGAATTCAGGACGGCTTCTAAGCTTCACATAAAGAAGCTGCATTTTCAAATATCCCCATCTATAGTATTCCGTACCAAGAAAGGCCATTATTACAAAAAGTTGTTCAGATAGATCTGGTATGAAAGCGACAATGAAATTTCGGGAATACTTGGAAAGAACGCTTAATATGAAGAAAAGCCTTTAAAATACTGAATCAATATTCAGATGTAACCTTTAGACTTACTCGTTTTTAATCTCAGTGAACGCATTAGTCGTTTGTTGTAGGATGAAATATGATATTTTTTTAGAGGTTACAAAGAACAAATATAGTTTGATCTAGTTTATTCTGTTAAATTTAATTTAATCAAAAACATCTTAGGTGGGAAAAAAAAGGTGCGGCCATAAAAGGATTCAGCGTGCGACTTAAAGTAATAAAATCAAAATTGGTTGCCAAACTGGTAGCTACACTTACAGCATTGATAAGAATTTTAAAGCTAATATTCATTCATTAGTTGGCTAGGCCGCAACTTGGGGCATTATGATGGGTAAAATAAAATCGCTAAACTATCACTCCTGTTAATAACACACAGTGTGTCCTGCAGGTTCTTTTGGCCGCACGACATACTACCGTTGGTCTTGATATATGAGTATTGAAGCTGAAAGGATATTAGCTCCGAGGTCCATTCTGTCTTAAATATAGAACATCCCACTTATTTAAAAAAAGTTGAGATTTTTAATTTGGAGTAATCCGGGAGTGAAATGTTTGGCTTTAATAAAATTTACTTAATAAATCAAGGTGTCAAAGTGTTTACAATTGTGTTTACAATAATTAGTATCATCGAACGTTTTCTTTAAATCCACGAAGTCAATACTGTAAGAATATATACATATATATTTCAAGTAAATTTTCCCACGATATATATATATATACAGCGTATTCTACAATGTACACGATAAATATTACTCTGACTTATTAAATATTTTCTACTCCCTTTATCCTGCTACCTAAGGAATGTTTTCCTATCAAAAAGAAATAGATTAATGTACGTAACTACCTATCTACTGTTTGTTAACATACCTGTTAAAGCTGATATCTAATTTCACTGTCCGTCGTCTATCATAGTTTACTTCTCCTCAGCTACAATCTTCATTCATTGTCTGTGTTTTATTATTATCTTGCACTCCCTAACTACTATCTTTGTAAGTTGTGTTACGTTGTTATCTGATTTTTATTAGATTACAGCTTTTTTCTTGTGCATATGCTGTTAATAGATTTCCTTGGATGCAGATGTTTTGCACATTAGTTGTACTTTGGTGTTACGAGTTTTTTTTTCCTGGCACCTTCGTTGGTAGTCCGTTTCATATTCTTATTTAGCTCTCCTAAGCTGTTATATATTATAGAAGATATTTCACGTGATCTTAGTATTTAATTCTCATTGGCTGCTAACTACTTTAACTGTCTGTCCTGTGTTACATTGCAATTTTCTTAGTTGGAGTTGGGATTTGTTCTCTGTTATTATTCGTGTTCGTTTATGATCTTGTGTTAGCGTCTAATCCTTCATTTATGGTGCTTTTGTAAAACATATTACAAAAATATCTAAATCTCTGAATCTTCCAATAATAACGTAAGACTTTTAGAAATCATAGGTAAATAATTACTATTTCGAATTCATAACTATTAAATTTTTAAGGCAGTA
The DNA here is from genome assembly GCF_000517525.1 of Limulus polyphemus. NCBI lineage: Eukaryota > Metazoa > Arthropoda > Merostomata > Xiphosura > Limulidae > Limulus > Limulus polyphemus. The sequence goes on along the minus strand of NW_013665639.1, from coordinate 829,046 downwards.
TTTATAAAATTAATTCGTTGTGACGTTACTTACTGGCAAATTGTAGAGGCATTTCAACCAAGAAACAAGCGCCAGTTCTAAAAAGCTATAGGTTTAGCTTTAGGCATGTAATCAGTCATCTGAAATGTAACAAACTTATAGCACAAGTAAGCTGTACGTCTCTGCAAAAGGTTTCAAACACTTACGAAATAACATATCAATTGGAAGAAATTAGAGTCTCGTAGTAATTGCGCTTTAACCGTTGCTTTTTCTAGTTGTTCGAAAAATATCATTCTTTAATAACTAACAAGTATCACTTGCAATGTTACACTTATTAACATGCTCGTCAGTTAGAAAACGTTAAAAATAATTCAATTTATAAACAGTTAGTGATGATCATTCATAATTTGGAATTTATGGTAGTAGACAGTAATGGCAGAAATAGAGAATGGTGATAATAACACGTTACTGCAGTTTTTCAGCTCTTGTCAACAGTCTTATATATTTATAAGAAACATATATATATATATATATATATAACTCAGTCTTAAACTTATGCCTCTTTGCAGCAGCCCCTTCTAGAGCTTCCAAAACGATTGCAATTAGAAGCATTTAAACATACTACGAGGTTGAAGCGATCTTAAATACCCTGTACTTATATTCCTGGTATGAGAAACATCTGCAACTACAAATAAGGAAAACCTGTTATGTTTGTACTGGTTAACTTTATAGTTACCTGTTATGTTTGTACTGGTTAACTTTATAGTTGGGGATAGACGAATTACACGAATTCTTACAGTTTCTTTTCTACTGAACTGTCTTTATAATGGCAAAGAATCTATTTTTAATAACTAAGAAAAGCGTCTTGCATCAAGAGAAATTTTCTAACTTATGTATATATATGTATATGTGTGTGTGTCTCTGTTTGCGTTTTAATTTAATAACTTTCAATGCTGCTCTTCCCCTCATGCGTCATGAAAGCGATTGCACAAACATTTTACAAAAGCACTTCGAGTAAAATTCAGTTCAGACCTTGTATTTTAGATTCTTTTATATATATGTATAAACATATCATTGCTATTATCATATATAAATTATTTGTAAACAAACACAATAATATTTTTACTTTCCAATGTACAAAAGCTATTTACAAGAAGTTAAAATCATTTAAACCAAACATTTACTAAGAAATAAATAAAACATATGAAAGATTTTTAATACTAGGAAAAGCAGTATTATTTATAGTTTTTCACCTAGTTAATTGAGTAGTCAGTGCATACCATGCAGTTTCAGACCTATGTTTTGTAGACTTGTCTAACCTACCAATGTACGTGCATAAAATGTTAGCTGACGCATTTAATTTGATGTGCACGAAACTAAAAATTAAAAATTTAAAGACATCATAATAGGTCATAGTGATACACTCGTACTGTCATGATACGGTAGTTTTCTACACAAGAAAATGTATTTACGTACCTATAAGTGGTAACTAACCATGAGAATTCGTTAGGTATGTTTACTATCAAGAGGCTGAACTGATTATTGAAACTATCTAGACTGTATAATCATATTAACCTCATGGAAAAACTGTTTGCTTAACAGTTAAAAATCATTTTCCATCTTTCTTTACCTTCATATTATTAATATATTAAATAGGCTAATATGACCGATATGATTTTTGGGTGTCCCTCTTGATTTAGTAACACATCTTGACGTATGGAAAAAATTATCTCAATGATTAATTTCTGTAACTAAATATGATAAGTAGTTAGAAAAAAGTGACCTAATGCAAAACTGTTAGTACATAATAAGCTATAGCGATAATCAAAATATCAAGTCATGTAAGGGCTTGGTATTCATTAATATTCGATCTCAAGCACATTTATTTCTTTAACTAGAAATAATTATATATGTCTTTCTGATACCTAGGTTCTAAAATATATGAAAACGATATAAATGAATAAAACATTGCTTTAGCAACTGATTTTAATAGTTTTGGAAAAACGTTAAGTGTTACTGAAATATGCCATGGAGGAAAACTTAATAAAATTCAATCAACTAACCGATATCTAGACAGCTTAATGATATGTACCACAAACTCAGTTGTATATAAATAAGCTATTGAATTGTCTACTGAAAATTTTCAGTGTTAAATAATGTGCATACGTATGTTTCACAAATACTCAGAAGCCGTTAAAGGAGCACTAGATAACACAAAATAGCATAAATTAAATAAACATATAGAATTGTCAAGTAAATGACAAAATATATTGGAATTCAATGGGCCAATCTGTAAGGATATTTTATAATACTCCAGGTAAGATACTTATTAAACTTATTCAGTCTAATACGGTTAAAACTGGTGTTATAAAACTTTTCATGTTTTGTGTTTTCAGTGGTAATAAAATTGACTGAAAAACTTGAATAAGGTAAGACATATAAATTAAATATGGGCTCTATGACTCCTGACGCCACTGGAGACATTAAATACACGCACATCAACTTTCCCGCAAACAAGTGTACTAGTGGTAGTCAAAATATAAACTATAAGAAATAATGTAATATCTCATTCGTTGTCTTATCGATTATCATCTGAGTATTTTTCTTTTTAAATAGAACTTTAGTAATTTTTAGAAATTAAATAAACTTTCAGGTATTTATATTCCTCCCATCATAATCATAGATAAATAATTTACAAACTCAAGAAGGTTATGTCGTCTATTCAGTCGGAATAGTTAGACTTAAAAACACAATATTCTAATAACACGTTCGCAGCTGAAAAAGTGATGTGAATGTGAAGGAAGCTATATTTGGAAATATTGCGTTTATGTGTCAAAGAGTTTACAAACTATGTCTTTGATAATTTTCACATATGAATGTTAACGTATAATATAAACCGTAAATTGAAGCACGTCTCTGTTTAACTCATTTTAAATTTATTTTTACAATCATGCACCTGGGCTTGTTTATTAACAGGAATATTAGATAAGGTTAGGGTTATATAACTCCAGAAAGTTTTGATTCTTTCTTATTTAATTGCAGTCTTGATAAAGACTTAAAAAACGGCACATAATGTACATCCCAAAAGCTAAATAAAAGCTGTAAGAAATACTGATGTACTTTAGCTCATAGACGGATTTAAACTGTTTACAGAATAAATGTAATATAATCCGTGTAAGTATTTTAGAAAGCAGCTGTGTAACCACAGTTATACAACTATTACTGATATTTTACAAAAATTTGATGAACCAATAATGTTTAAAAGCTTTGCATAGTTAGACGTAAAAATGTTCCATTTCTTACCAATAATGCTTAAAAGACATTTTTACGTGTAACTATGCAAAGTTCATTTCTTTTTTAAAATGTGAAAATACGTTGATAAAAATAATTTAGGTTAAGAATTAATGTGAGAAGTTTCAATTATAATTCTTTGAAATTTCTGAACATCTTTAATCATCAAAACCAGTGATTTATTGAAAGGGCTGCATTTCCTTTGTTTTTCCTTTTCGTTCTATGAGGATTTCGTAGATGTTCTTTAATGAAGATTTTGTATAAAAATATGTTTTGATTGAGTAACTTTAAGTTGCTTATACACATTTCATTGAGCTTGAATCCATGAGATACATTTTACAAATTTAAGCAAAATAAAGCATACAAAAATATTCGACTTTAAATAAATATCATATCTACCTTGCTAGCTTATACTGTTACATTGTGAATAATATTTGAATTTGTTTTTTATGTTTCGTCCGCTATGTATATATTGTACTGTCAAAGAATTCTATTCCTGCTTGGTAATAAGAATACTTTCACAAGAAGGTAGCTAGTCATTTCAATTCTTCCGATGCTTGAATTCCAGGCGATCTATCTCCATTTACTCCTGTCTTAATGTTTCTCTGTCACTCTTCTCCCTCTGATTCTCCTCTTACATCGTTGACGTGACTTTTCCGGCGGTCTCTTTTCTACTAGTTAACACTGATGCGCTGTCACACGAATTATTTTTCGTTAGCCAAAATAAAAATGAAAAGCTAAATTATATTAATCAACGTTTGTTTGACAAATGTAATCGGACATTGCTTCTCTATTTTCTAGCAGCAAAAGTAATATATATATATATTGCAGACTTAGGTTTTCTCTGTAAGTAATTATTTTCTAATGTTTTCTTTACACTCAGTTCCTTTACAGTAGTTCAAGTCAACAGCTAGTGTTTTTGTGATATTTGAATGAGATTTACTATATTATTTATTTATTTTTACTTGCATTAAGAGTATTGGTATATGATATACATATACTACACATATGGTATATGTGTAGTATATCGACTGCCATTATTTTTTACTTGGTCTATTGTTTACTGTCATATTTTTATTATGAAGACCGTCTTGCATTGTTAGCTTAGTATATGTATTTAGGAATAACCGAAATCTCCTAAGCTGGTCGAACCTAGTGAGATATTATACGATTTAGAGCCGAAAATATCGTTAACAGCAAGAGTACCCAACTGATGAAACAATGCATTCTAATCATTATAAGTAGAAACGTAAGAAAATTATATTTAATTAGTTATACTCATTTCCAAGTTTATTTTTAGCTTGATATAAGTACGTAGATTGCTAAGATGAGAAGTTAATATGAATTGTATGGATTCTAATGTTTAAAATTAGCGTACCCACTTTTTGTATTATTATTTCTTTATAGTTATTATGATTATTTCGCACTGTTAGTTTAATATATAGATTTAGGACTAATTTAAATCTCCTTAGCGTGATGAACTTCGTGAGATATTATCTGGATTACAGCAGAATATAATGTTAACAGCAAAAGTACCCAAATGATGGTTCAATGCATTCTAATCATAATAGATTTTATCCTTCTTGTAACAGGATTTATGATATTCTATACTTATAATCAGTTTGTTATATACCACTTCAATAATTGATTTCTAGGTCATTTGGTTTAGTTCTGATATATATCTTTAATTTACTTTTGTTGTGAGGTATTATTAATCAATAAAAATCGTATTAAAAAACTAGAAACGCGCTGTGTTTCGTTTCACATAGGTGGCACTGTCTTGATGGAGTTTATTTGCTACTAGATAAAGAATTTTTATCGTCCAAAAAACACTTCTTCCTGTGGTAGGAAAAAGATCAGTTTTAGTGTTAATAGACAATATCATTTAATAATGACCCCAACTTATACAAAATAAACAGTTCTGTACACCACGCCCAATTGTGTTGTTTTAAACAATACATAACGCTCAACGTTTAGTAAATCCCACAAGCATATTTATAAAGAAGACTGCTATTTTTTATTTTTGTATGATCAGACATTATTGGGAGAGTCTTTCCATAATTGCATTTGTATACCTAGCTGACTTAAGAATACAAAAAGAAAGCTTAAGTGCGTTCACATACACACACTTTCAAAACGAAATTTAATTTTGATGATGATACTTTTCATAACAAAAATCAAAATATTTAGGACTAACCTAAGCCTCCTTGGCTGGACGAATCTCTCGAGTTATTATTAGGTTTAAGACCGAAAATATTATTAACAGTGAGGGTACGCAACTGCTCAAACAATCCATTGTAATCATTATACGTAATATAGTTTAAACACTATATTTAACTAGCTATGCTCTTTATTAGGTATATATTCTTTATTTTGATCTATGTAGTAGCTTGCTTTGATCAGAAATTAATATTAATATATACTGTATAAACCAAAGCAACTGATCGGATGAGAAAACTGAAATTTATGACATATTGATCACATTTGTATTTGAAGTATGAAACAAGTAAACAAAACACATTTTGGTCTATAGAATCTGATTAACTAAAATGTATACGCTTAACATTAAATGTTGCTGTGATAAAACATACTATTTTTGGTCTACAAGGACTGATAGTCAGGCGTAAAGCCTAAAATACGTTGCTAAGATTACAAATTGTAATAACTAATATTATAAAGAATATCATTCAAAGGCTGAAGTTTCATTGTCATATTTTTATATTATATTACAACATTTTTCCACCGAAGATCACATTATGATGACAGCGGTTAATAAAGAACTTTCTATTCCAATATCTTCAATCCACAAATTTCTGAAAACGTAAATAATGTAGTTTTCCCATCACTACTAAGTCTTAACCATATGTCCATTTATTTTGTATAATAGCCCACCCAAAATCCCTACATGAAATAAGAAATGACAACAGCCTTCTTCTAATATAATAAAATGTGTCTGTCAAACTCCATTTTCTCTGCTCTTCAACTACACAGATTCTGATACATAATGTATGTTTTAATTCAAAATATACTAAAACAAATATCAGTTTATTTGTTGTTGTTTTTTGAAGTAAGGTAACATAAGTCTCTGCCTGAAAAGAGAAAAGGCTAAGAGTAACAATAAGTAAAATGAGAAATATTTTCTTAGTTCCATTATTAAGCGAATGTAATAACGCGTATGTTTTTGTCTATCATTTGTCATTTATAGAACAGTAGCATTAGCCATTTTTTCTTTTATAGATTTGAATAAAACAAGATGAAACCGACTTATTTCATGATTAATACCTCTGATTCAACTTTTCAAAAACGTTTTTTTTTCCGATTGACATTTTAACATATAACAATTGACCACATTAAGTAGGTGTAGAAAATCTAAATAAAAACAGAGATAGGTGTAATGACGCACAGCTGTATCGGATAAGACTTTATGAATAAGGTTATTCGATGGATCAACGATAAGATTCCGTACTTACAACACCACAATCTGGGGGTTCGATTCCATGCTGTAGACAGAGTGAATATAATACGTTGCGTAGCTTTGCGCTAACAACTAATAACACCACCAACATCTACGCACACTGCAAATAATTACCGCATGATTTTTGTAACCAGATTCTTTATTTTTAAATTCAATTTTGATTTATTTTCAATTTATGGGTGTTGTACTTCCGATGTTTGTTTGTTTGTTAGGGATTTCGCGCAAAGCTACACGAGGGCTATCTGCGCTAGCCGTCCCTAATTTAGCAGTGTAAGACTAAAGGGAAGGCAGCTAGACATCACCACTCACCGCCAACTCTTGAACTACTCTTTTACCAACGAATAGTGGGATTGACCGTGACATTATAACGTCCCTACGGCTGAAAGGGCGAGCATGTTTGGTGTGACGGGGATTGGAACCCGCAGATTGCGAGTTGGGCGCCCTAACCACCTGGTCATGCCGGGCCTTGTACTTCCGATATTTTCCTTTCACTGGAAAAGCAAACTAAATATGTTTGCTTTATTGTAGTAACTGTTTATAATAATTGTACCCTAATATGTGTGGGATCTGTACAATCTGTGTTAGCTTGACGCCTAAATTTCTAATGTGTTAATTTTCTTTTTGTTACGCGGTAGTTTTGATTGTCACGGTTGTTAAAGAGGTAGCTTCAAACTTTATGTCATGGGATTAATAACTGTAATTTTCAACCTAAATGAACATTACGCTTACGGTCATGCCAGAGACTTTTAGGGTCTAGGTAGAATTGTCCCTAATTTTTAAATACGGACTAGAACGTTGGTTGTTTGTAATTAAGCACAAAGCTACACAATGGGCTATCTGTGCTCTGCCCACCACGGGTATCGAAACCCTGTTTCTAG
>NW_013665639.1:813870-820488 GCF_000517525.1 Limulus polyphemus | reverse complement strand
GAAGACATACCGCTGTGCCACTGGGGCCTGACTAGAAGGAGGACAGCCGAACAACAGTACCCACTGCCAAAAATAAATAAAAAATGTTCGTCACTTTGAACCGAATAATGGGATAAATTGTCAATTTTATAAGCCCCCACGGTTTAAAGTGTTGATACATATGGAACATGAGACCCTCCGATACGCAGTCCGGTACTCAGACTACTAGCCCACACTATTAAATGACTGTTTCACAGGATTGGAAATACAAAGAAGATATAAATCATGTTTCTTTGTAGATAGAGCTCAACACTGGAAGAGCCAAAACGTGCGATTGAAATATTTTTCTCGTTTTAAATCTTTGTTCATAATGTTAACATTGTGGTAGTTTTAGGTTTACTTTTAAAGCTTAACTATATTTCTATTAAATATAGGTTTTTTTTCGTTCAGGTTATTCACTTAACTTCTATAATCACAGTTCTCACTACCTGCCACGATCAGCCTTTCATTGATAAAGTATTTATCTTTGTTTATCTTTATTACACTGAGTAATGCCATTTTCATTCAAATGGCCATAATAATCCCTCCACATATTACCTCTACGAACCTCTTGGTGTTGAGGTGATAAGGTGTCTCTTTGCTTCATCTATCCCGAGTCTTAGAATACCGGAACTGCTATAATTTTAAGTACGGTGGTACATAATAGTAGGGATCGACAAGGATTCCAAATAATTCACGTGCCGAGAAACCACCCTATCGAATTCCTAAGAGAAAAACCGACCATTCAAAGGACTGGTTACGGTATATTATGCACATATATACCAATAATATGCTAAAAACGTCGCTAACATTTCCGGTATAACAATTCAAAAATGTCTAAAACAGCAACTTTTTTGTCTACTACCTACTTACTTGATCACGTCAGCGGGGATAGCGCCTAGACAGCTCGGATTTCTACACCTCACTTGACTGGTCTGTAGGTATACGCTTTTGATATTCAAATAAAAATCCATATATATACAGGTATAATATAAATGGTAAATATACCATGCACATACTTAAATATCTTTTCAACCCAACAGATGGCGCTATATATCGATCGATAGACACGCGTCAATTTCTAAAAGTAAAATATATACTTTATACAGGTATAATATAAAAAGTAAAACAAACAAGAATATTAGAAAATCATGAATTTTAAAATGAAGTAGGGATCCTGCTATAAAAAGTAATGAAACAAGAATTAAAACCACAAGCATAACTTTATAAAATTTAGTTGCTACTTTGGCAGCCTTATAACTTATAGACCAAAGTAAGGATTAAATTTTATGAATTTGTGATTGTGGTTTTAATTCTGGTTTCATTACTTTTTACAGCAATATCCCTACTTTATTTTTAAATTCATATTCCTTAATACTCTTTGCTGATTAAAAACAGCATAAAACAAGAATCAGTAGGTATGTAAACTTGAAACTGAAGCCAAAGATTCATAGTAATTCAGAGAAATTCAAGGATGAGGAAATCATTCTTCTAGTGCTCTTTTCGAGCGAAGATTATACAATAATTATAGGTTACTGCTAATTTTCTTTCCTAGAATAAAATTGAAAAGCCAGAAAGCATTCTTATTCTTCTCTTTCGAAGAGGACATTCTATGATCAGAATAATATTATTCCTAATATATTTTAGTAAAGAACATCACTTAATCATGATAGTATTCTTATTATCCCCTACGTAGGGAACTTTTTATCAGATTAGCATATCATATGTTCTCTTTCCTTGGAGATATTCAAGGATAAGGACAACATTCCTTCTTCTCTCTTAAAAGTAATATTTTAAAATTAGGATAAAAACAATACTTGCTCTTTTTTCTAATAGCATTCTTAGGTTAAGTTAATGGTCTTAATTTTTTACTTTAACAGATGTTTTAGTATTACGAGGTATTATTTTTATATCTTTCCCGGGAAACACTTTTGGTCTCTCTCATGAAGGAAATTGTAACAAAAGAAAGTATATTTTCAATATCGCCCCTAGTGGCACAGCGGTATGTCTGCGGACTTTCAACGCTGGAGAACCGGATTTCGATACCCGTGGTGGGCAGAGCACAGATAGCCCATGGTGTAGCTTTATGTTTAACTTCCAACAAACAAACTTTTCAATACCCTTTTCCAGGAGACATTACTGTGTCAGGAAAGCATATTTTTAATTGTACAGGGGAAGCTTCTGGCTGCAATACACAAGATGTAGACTAGTGGTTCCCTCGGTAACCACATCTTTAATATCTCAGGAGAGTACTGGGAACAATTCAAAAAGACGTTAGAAAAAAATCTTTAACAAACAACTTGTTTAGGACGATAGTTAGTGATGCAATAATTTTATAGGAATAAATGTTTGCTGATTCGGAAACTAACAACCCTAATCTGTGTTTCCTTAATTTGGTGTTCTTTTACTTAAACAATATGATACTTTGCGGGTAAAGATGAAAACTTATACCTATCTTAATATTTTAAGACATCATTGATTGAAGACATTTGTTGAGCATACGTATAAAACATTGTGAATTTAAGAGGTATAGAAAAATTTAGTTGATGAAAAATGCTATTAAATATTTAGATGTATAAATTGAAGGCATTTTAGTTTAGTTCCTTCTAGTCATTTTCTTATACTTTTATGGACGAACTGTTTGTATGATTAATATTTTCCTTAGATGAAAAACAAACTCCCCGGGAACTACCGTTATTGCTATTGTACTTAATGAATTCAAATTATTTTCTTATAAAAAAAATCTTAATTTATGAAGTTACTGCTTGTTTCTCTAAGAATTTTCGCGAAAACTACACAATTGTTATCTGCGCATAGCCGTCTCTAGTTTTGAACTGATAGACTAGAGGGAAGGTAGTTAGTCAACAACACCCACCTCCAACTCTTGACCTAATCTAATCGTATACTGGAATTTGGCTGACAGTCTTACAGAACACCCACGACCGACCACATAGTGCGAAGTACGTTTTTGCGGCAGTTAGCCACGAATAACGAATCTCGAATTCACAGTCTCAACGCTAGCCATTATATCACACCTGAGAAATCACAGTCTCAACGCTAGCCATTATATCACACCTGAGAAATCACAGTCTCAACGCTAGCCATTATATCACACCTGACTCGATCCGATTAATTTTATATTCGTTGATTTTATCCCTATTCTTCTTTTCATCGGATTTCGTTAAAGTATTATTTATATATATACAATATTTCAATATGTTGACATAATTTACTCAAAGTGAATGTATGTTAACTAGCTAAGGTATCCGTTTAACACACGGGGTAAAAATGATGACCCCAGGGTGTATCATAGGGAAATCAGATGGGAACGCCTGGCTCACTTATGTCACTCCTAAAGCTCCCTTTGAAGTACGAAATTCGGTAGAGATCAATATAGTAGCGTAGGAAGCATATAGGGTCCAGGGTTGATGACAAAAGGGGCTCAGTAAAAGACTAGAAGGAAGGCAGATAGTCATCACCACTCACCGCCAACTCTTGGGCTACTCTTTTACCAACGAATAGTGAGATTGACCGTCGCATTATAACGCCCCTAGTTGTAGGCATGAAAATATATTTTTTTGCTTTTGATTCAACTTTTTCTGTACTTTTTGACGATCCATTATCCCCATTCTAAATTAAATATTTTTCCCAATTTTGTTTCTTAAGTTTTTATGTCCATTTATGAAGAATAAATTTTAAGTTACAATCGTGCATATGCATTTAATTGAATTTTAGATATTTTCCAACATATTACAACAGCAAAATCGGAACCTTTCACATGGCAATTTCCAATTAATGCGTTACAAATTAACGTACACGCTAGGAAAACACCGGGTTGTTTGATGGCGGAAAGTGAAGGACTTAGGAAATTTCACAGAACGACAAAATTTAAGGAGGTCGAATGAAGTTCCGGTGTGACCCCACACTACAGTAGATATCACTTGCAATAACTTTATAGTAGATTCATAATAGGGAAAAAAACTGTCATCAGTAGACCTCCAGCCTTGTTTACTTACTTTTTTAGCGATCCCTATTTTTAAATTTTGAATTCTTAATTTTTGATTATTTTCGAAGTTGGCTTTTTTAATGCACAGCAACCCCCACTAAGCATATATAAAAATTTTGCCAGAAGAAAAGCAGTTTTGGTAAATGAAAAAATACGTCTAAAACATCTTTCAAAGTAATTACGTACTAAGGTAGGTCGCTTTGTGCCTGCGTTTTCGTGCAAAAGCGTTTAACACGCGTCAAGTACAAAAGCAGCCTCTCAGGACAACATCTCGTCTATTATGTATTTTACATCGCTAGAATCCGGGTTTCGATACCCCTGGTGGGCAGAGCACAGATAACGCATTGTGTAGCTTTGTGCTTAATTACAAACAAACAAGCAAACTTATTATGTATTTATAACCACGTAAATCAACTTTTAAAGAAAAATAATCAACTTTTAAATAGGTCATGGGCATTTGCAGCACTCTATATAGTATATCTGTTTAGGTTTTGGTGCAAAATACCAGCCGATTTTACTGTAGGCTTGTGAAACAATAATATGAATGATAATGATAATAATATGAACATAATGGGCAAATTTTGATTTTGTCTAACAATCGTGAAATCAGTTATTTTGCTTATTATCAATGTTTGGGTAGTCTTAACTATTGGAAAGGAAGGTTTTTAGTATTGTTTAAAGAATAAGTCTGCTTTTTAAGGTGGTTTTGCCCGAATGTTCTTTTAGAGTTTTGAGCAGATTTTAATGCGATCCCTATTATGAATCACTATCTTGGTTCATGATAAATATCTACATACATCGCGGTCACACTAATTGTTTTATTGCCTTATTTGACAATTTAGTAAGCTCCTTCGATATTAATTTTCTCTTTTGATACGCTTTTTGGGGTTTTAAAATTGACCATGTATATATCAACTTTTATCATCTTTTAATCGTTTTTTTGGTTACGTTTAAAGGTCACAACCTAGGGCTTCACTCTTCTTTCTACTCGTGTAACGCAATATTCCCCACATACTGGAGCGGAATAACGGTGTGAAGGCCGCTTTGAACAAAAACAAAATAAAAAAACTAGACTATTTTATCAAGGTTTTTTTAGAACTACTGTATATGTAATCATATATATTTAGAATCCGTTCCTAATTACAAAAAAAAAAAAAAACAAGGTTTGAGCTTTCTAATCACAGTGAGATATATATATACAATATAAATATATTCACGACATTCCAAGAATAAAAATCCAAAGTTTGATTAAAAAAACAAACTGAAGTATTTTCAGTTATTAAAAAATTACAATGTTATTTCAGCTTTATAGTCAACGCTTGCCTATTTTTCTTAAACACGCTTTAGTAAATGCGATATTCAGCAGACAGACATATGGATTAATTAAAAAAATATATATATCATTAAACATATAAGACCACTTTATTGTAAATTATACGTAAATAATACATGGAGAGTATCAGTTAATCTTCGTGTGAAAACCTTTCAATAGAACGAAACTTCCAAGATTTTTCAACAACTTTGACTGTCCTACGTTTTGTAGAATCTCTTAATGAAAACAATGGATTTCGAAAGTACTGATTAATTTCCTGAAAGTAACATCAAGTGTAAAGATCCTGTCCTACCTAGTGTGTCGTTTCGTGCTAGACGTTATTCTTTTATTATGAAGATTGTTTGTTTGTTTGTTTTTAATTATGCACAAAGCTACACAAGGGCTATCTGTGCTCTGCCCACCACGGGTATCGAAACCTGGTTTCTAGCGTTGTAAGTCCGCAGACATACCGCTGTGCTACTGGGGGCTATTATGAAGATTAGGTAGCAAAATTAAAAAGTTATTTGAATACTGAGTAGCTTTTTTTTTTCTTTGTCACAAGTCGATCGAATAAGATGGTATTAAAAGCAGATTACTTAATCACAAAAACAGACAATTTTCGTTTAAATTGTCAGCATTCAAGGTTAAAAATTTCGGTAATATTAATAATAAGGCGTGTGTGAAAAATCGGTAACTCTAACAATCGTTATAAAATATTATGTTTTACTTAGGTTCCACATCGCTCCATTGCAATAATAATAAAACTTAGACTACGATTATTTTATTATTCCTAAAAAGCGTTAGTAAACATATATAAAGAATCTGTTTACGCTATAGTGATAATTTTGTCTGATTAAACTAAAAGATACACAATGGGCTATCTGCCTTCGCTGTGTCATCACAGAGACTGGACCCCGATTTTTAGCGTTATAAGCCCTCACGATTACCGCTGAGTCATCAGGGGGTTCGTTATAATGACCTGTGATTTCCACTCCAATGTGTTATTCAAACGTTTTAATCATGTCTCAGATTTGAGAAAAAGTTTCTTCATATTGAAAGACGAACCAAAAATTAAAACAAATAAACATGATGACAAACAATTAAAAGATAGATACGAAGCCAACCTGGAGCCAAGGTTTCTGTAATCGTTAAGCAGTGGTATACAAAGTCAGTGCCAACAGCATATAAATCATTTAGCACGGCCTAGTTCTTAAACGAATTTTTAAACAACAGTTTTATAAAGTTTGGTTGTTTTGTTTTGAATTTCGCGCAAAGCTACACG
>NW_013665639.1:798779-813834 GCF_000517525.1 Limulus polyphemus | reverse complement strand
ATAACGCCCCCACGGCTAAAAGGGCGAGCATGTTTGGTGTGACGGGGATTCGAATCCGCGACCCGCAGATTGCGAGTCGAGCGCCCTAACCACCTGGCCATGCCGGGCCGTTCATAAAGTTAAAACCAGGATAAAATTGAGTTTGTTGAGTAAATACCTCATGGAATGACATAAAGAAGAAATAACAACAAGTAATTCATTAACAGAAAAGGTTTCAGGAACATGTTCGCAACAGCATCCACAGCCAGTTCTTGAGCTACGCTAATCGAACACAGGTACTTGGTCGTCATTTTTATAACGTATATACTGTTCCATATTGTGGATCACATATTTGTTGTTATTTTCTTTTTGTTGCAACGGGACGTAAACCATGAATCCTCAGCTTCACAGTCGGCCCACTAACTACTAGGCCACCTCTGAAATTTTGCGGAACGAATATTTTTAACTTCTCGCTTATATTAGATTTTTACTTTTATTTCGCAAAAGCATTTATAACATTAGTTAATTTTAGGAATATTACTTTCTGAGTTTTTGAACTCAAAGTTCTTTGTTAAACCACCACTATTGCACAAAATAGAAAACCAATAAATCGTGATTTTCTTTCTTCGCGTTACGCCTTATGATCTAACAACAAACGATCATTATTCACATACTTAATAAGGTACAAACCATTCAGGGAAATAACATTGCATCAATTTTTGTTTGTCATATGCTTCTGATCAATTGATGAATAGTTATTCCAGAAATTAAAGAAGGTATATCACGTGTTATTTTCTACGCAAGTACTTTGTTTGATATAGCTTTATATTAAAATTACTAAAACTAACCCCTTAATTAACGAGTTTATGAGCAATATTCAACAAAGAAACAAAAAGGTACTGTATTTATTTTTATTTTATTACATACATCACTAAGTTTTCTAAGAATTATTACTAAGTTCTAATTGATGAATTAATGTAATTGTTAATTATTACTACAAACTATTCCAACGTCAAACGTATTTATCAGAAAGATATAAATCTTAACTCTCGTACAAATAATATAGCTATGTTTTAAAAGACGCACTTAGGCCACAGAGATTAGTTTGGAATTGGAAGTAAAGGTCAAAAATAACTAAATATCAGCTGGGACTTTCCTAGAGAATTCGAACATTTTAAGAGCTCATTAGAAAGTAGTGTGTTTAAAAAAACTTAGAGATGAGATTAAGGTATTATTAAGCACGGTGTTGCTTAATATGTAGGAATGTGTCAAGAAAAAAATGGCTGCTGCATTAGATCTATTACTCTATTATGCTTGGAAATAACTGTCGAAGTTGTGTTATAGCCCCATATGAGCACCTAATTGCCATTATCGAATGTTTCACAACTTGTGAGACTCCCGATATAATTGAAAAGTGTTTCTAAAGTGGAATGTGTAAACAATTTAGCAATGGCTTTAGTATGATAGAAAAGCATTCTAAGAGCCCTTGGGAACAGGTTAACACTATGCACGGTAATGCTGAGTATAAGCTAAAAAAATCACAATTCTAATGTAAACGATGTTATCATTACATTTTGAAGTTAGCTTTCTTACAGCATTCTGGTGTTCCTTCAAAAAGCTTAGGTAAAGGGTTTGTTTGTTTGTTTGGAATTGAGCACAAAGCTACACAATGGGCTATCTGTACTTTGCCCGCCACGGGTATCGAAACCCCGTTTCTAGCGTTGTAACTCCGCAGACATACCGCTGTGCTACTGGGGGCTAGGTAAAGGGTGAAACAGGAATAAGAAGCCAATGACAGATGAACATTAGATGACTGTAACACGTAGATACTCAATGATTTGTACATTGTACAATCGGTATCTTTAGGAAGCCAACCCTTATATTATGCATGAAGTGAAGGAGTAAACAAAATCAATACTCCTAATATTACATTTTATAACACACATCCATAGAATACCCTAACTTTCAATCAGGGTAAAAGACGTCACAAAGCCAGTAATAAAAACATTTTGTAAATGTAGGGATGGCATTGTTAAAAGGTATGCAAACATGAATATAGGGATGGCAAAGCTTTACATTTTTTATACGTTCTTTCCTTACTGTAGGTTCCATAACATTAACTTCCAAGAATTCACGATTATGACCAGTGATGATTAATAATCTATTGTAGCCAATTGTATGATACAATATCAATATCGGAGGTCATATTATAAATGCAATGAAGAAATTGACAAAACTAATATAATATTAGCAACATATATTATCATTAAATTATAAAAATTAAACAAATGTTCACTTAAATTGGAATTGAAATTTGAACTTGTTAAAAAAGAAGGGAGACAATTAATTAAGTATGATGTACGGATGGCAATGCCAAAAAGTAGAGAAACAAGGTAGGGATGAATACACAAAACCATAAAAAATCACTACATAAGTAGCCAAATCTTTCCAAGAATAACTTTTACCTACAACTAAATGTTGAATCCCTGTCAGCTGCATGAATTCAGGTTTGAATAAAAGCATTTAAACTGAATAGTGCTATACAATCTTACAGTGGCTAATAACCTTAAACTTGTAAGATTGACTCAGTAATTACTGGCTTCTTATGTAGGAATTTTTGTATGGTTTTGTGTATTCACCCCAACCTTGTTTCTATACTTTTTGGCATTGCCATCCCTATATAATATTTAATTTGTGCAAATTTTTTTTATTACTTTTTTGGGGATTATTTTCTCCAGTTCCAATTAAACAATTCATTCTATTTTATTTTTATTTTTACTAGGCAATCAAAAAGACATTCCACTATATAGCATTATTTTCCAATAAGAGGCTATACAAGGTCCAAATGAAAGTAGGAAAAATTCGTTAGAGTATCAGTAAAAATCACATTAAAATGTTAGAGTATCAGTAAAAAATCACATTAAAATGTTAGAGTATCAGTAAAAAATCACATTAAAATGTCGCTGCAAAACCATTACTTTTTTTTTATAAACAAAAATTTCACAGATTTTCTTTTTTGCCCGAAGCAGTCACAATATTGAAACAATCTGTCTTATAAGTGTTAGTTAGTGTAAATAAGAAATTGATACCGTACTGGTTTTATGTGTTAAATTTATTTTCTGTTATTTTCTTAATATAAGGACTTTGTTTTAAGCATAACAACTTAAATAATATTTTTATTATAATTACTTTTATCGGAACCTTTACGCTAACATAAGAGATGATAAAACTTTCAAACATATGTTCTTATTCATCATATTTATGTAAATAAATACATAAAGATACTCTAATTAAATGTAGAAAACTTACCCATGAATAAAGGAGAGGGTTTGGAAAAGATTCATTAACCGAGAATGAATCTAGCCGCGGTTATACTTTTAACTTTGGTATACAATGATAAAAACAAAATCCATAAATAACGGTCTAAATAGCCTTCTTTGGCTTTAATGTTCTCATATATCATTCAAAAATCACCACGGCTCTTTAATGAAAGTTATGACTTTGATTAATTAACAGCTTTTAAGTTATTTTTATTACTTTTACTGTAGTTTTTATATTGAGGTTTAAGAGCCGACAAGAAATTTAAACTAGACAAATATTTTTCATTTATAAATATAGTTTCTCAACTGAATAAGAAAATAACTGTTTATGTCTTATTACTTCATATTGATATGTTACATAGAACGATTCTGATAAGTTAATCTCGTTTCATTAATTATTTGGATTTACTACCGTGCTTAAGACTTAAGAATTTAAAATATTTGCTTAATAATATCTACAATTAAAAATCCTTTTCAGAAGAATTAGTAATCATCTTTATAGATTAATAAAAGGCTCTCATTAATTTTTTTCTTGGTATTCATTCTCAAGTAATCTGTTCCTGTATATCAAATTTTAATACAGAAAATAGCCCCCCAGTGGCACAGCGGTATGTCTGCGGACTTACAACGCTAGAAACCGGGTTTCGATACTCGTGGTAGGCAGAGCACAGATAGCCCTTGTGTAGCTTTGTGCATAATTAAAAACAAACAAACAATACAGAAAATAATACTAAACAGAAATTAAGATAAATTGTAAAGTAATTTTTAAAAGATACTTAGCTACTTATTCGTGGATCTTCAGCTATGCCATCTGGAAAAATAACATTTTTTAAAAGTATTCTAGTGACATCAATACATTAAAGTATCACGATAAATGCTAGTGGTTTTAAACATTCTAATACACTATATTACACAGTCTTTGAAGATGTCCATACTTTGAGTTACACCACGTCATCCAGTCTTATCAGATTTCCTTACGTAAGTTTTAACACACAACGTACCAGTCTCGTGAGATTTCCTTGTGTTCAATCACACCACCCCATGAAGTATTATGAGGTTTAATTTGGTGTTTTGGTACTTTTAAACAAAACAACATCTTAGGCTAGACATGACTTAAGAGAACAGATAAGAAATTCAAAGTTTAAGCATAGTCCTACTTAAAACAGTACTACTAAAACAACCAATCAGAAGCATCTGCCCCTAAGACACTTCTCCCAACTAAAGAGCAGGATTGAAGACGTGCAGTTGAAAGTGCGGAGCGTGTTCAAAGACATACCGCGGTTTCAAGCCTTGGACCTTCCGATCAGTAGCCTGACATACTAACCACTAGGCTCTCCTCTGCCTTGTTAGGTTTCAATATGTCTTTAAGCGCTACATATAACATTATCAATTTTAAACTACGATCCACACGATCAGATTTAGACATCTCTCATACAGCTGACCCCTCCAGTGGCACAGCGGTATGTCTGCGGACTTACAACGCTAGAATCCGGGTTTCGATACCCGTGGTGGGCAGAGCACAGATAGCCCATTGTGTAGCTTTGTGCTTAATTACAAATAACAACTCATACAGCTAGTCCCACTACATAATGTGTTTTAAAGATGTAATACAAGTTTCAAAAATCTACAAATATGTTTTACGTTTTTAATTTGGAAATAACAAGGCATATTTTAAACTTTTGTACATGTTTGACGATTCTATAGTACTTTTTTATATATATATTTATGTTTTCTAAAGTTCATCACATATTTTAAGGCCTTGAGTTTATTTCACAAACCTGAAATAAAGAAAATCATAGGTTTTAGAAAGCAATAAAACATATTTTATTTTTTAAAGTTGTATTTAACTGATACAGCCGATTTCGGATCCAACTGAGTTCTGAAAAAATGTAACAAGCTTGTTCAAAGTTAAAACATCTACAGACACATTAACATGAAAATAAGCACACTTCAAAATTACTTTATCTTAGATAGCTTAGAAGATTTGATCTAAGAAAAACGTAAAGAATTCACAGCAGTTCATATTCTGTAATTGTTTTAAACCTATACTATAGTAATGAATTGAAAATTGGCAAAGATGACCAAACTGAAATGTCAAAGTTTATTTCAGGGCACTTAAGTTACAATGACTAATTTGTTTGTTTGATTTACAATTTTCGCGGAAAGTTACGTAATAGCTATTTGCACATAGTCATCCTTATTTTCCAAATGTTAGACTAAACGGATTACAGCGAGTCAAGTTTATCCACCGCCAAGTCTTGAGACCGTATTGGCTGGCCTAATAGTGGAATCTGACTCTCCCTCTTATAGCGCACTCATTGTCCCAAAGTGTGGAGTGAGATTTTTTTTTTTTAAGTAAGAGGACGCGAACCACGGAACACATCACATCCACAGTCTGGCACTCTAGTTTTGTCACTCGTAAGTTTCTTGTTTACATGACCGTACCCTATCCATGTACTGTTTGGAATATCATTAAGCCACTCGAATGCTATAGTTACTTTTTACACACCTTTTCATCACTGAAATAAACTGGCAATTAATCTAAATAGAAAAACGTTGCTTGAAAAGGGTAAGTGATTTGTTAAGTAAGTAGCTCCAAATCGGTGATGACAAGAATTCTTGTGCGTTTGCAGCTCGTAACTCAGTCAAACTATTAATTTCGGAGTCACTGTATACTTATTGTGTATAGAGCCCATTTGCACATCATTTTATGTTGATAACAAGATTCAGTCCAGAATACTCGTGGAGAGCCGAACAGGCATTCGCAGCCGCTTATACCAAAATCTTCTACAGAAGACAACGTAAAAAATATTTCTTTCAGGGATAAGCCATTTAGCATCACTTACCCCTCTCGTAAAATTCAGCGTCAGCAGGAATCCTTCGCAACATATTTCAAGACAATCTATAAGTGTAATATAAATCATGTTAACACAAAAAAGAACATAATCTTACCTTTTAAAAGATATTTTAATGATTTCCAGAACCATTCACAACTATCAATGATTTTTGTTTGTTTGCTTATAACCGCAGAACTACACAATGGGCTATCGTCGCCGTACTTACTGCAGATATCTAACCCTGATAATTAGCGTTATAAGCCCTCTAGCTTACTCTATGTGTACTGCTAACATAACATTGAAATCTGGAAATAAAGTTACAAAAATGGGGGTTAAAGATAAAGCAGTTGTAATGATGTAATTATCTATATTAATATTACATGTAATAACATTAATTCATTTCAAAACTTTTTCTTAGATTATACTTTAAATGTACAAACTTGATAACGAATTATTATATCTTTTTATAAGGAAAAATGCTGCTTTAAGAGAATATCACTAACCAAAAACATTTTTTCAGATTTTAGTTTCTACTTTCGTAATGAATCCCTGAGTCATCCAGACCACGTACGGTATTCTACCTCCGGGAGGCACACATTCGTCATTTCCCTAACTCTCTTGCAAAGTTAACGGAATATGCACTGCCGCATGTTGAATCCAACGGTATTCGTCAACCCAAAAACTGAAAAGAACTGGAGGAGATATACAGATTTCTTTCGGGGAGAGGAGTTGGAGAAAACTCCTATTAAACTTTGCTTGAGGTCAAGATGTACTTGTACCACAATATATATATATATATATGTATATAAGGATTTTCACAAAGTAAGCAACCATCCGGAACTGTAAGGATAACCAACAGACTTACACAAAATTACACATATTTCGGAGGACAGGTGTCATAAGCATCAGTTTCAAAGCTTATTTGCAAGTGTACGGTAGCAAAATGCTACCAGTGCAGCAGATGTGGGTGCGATCATGGCTGAAAGCAGTTGCAGAGAAAGCAAGCCGTAAAAGAAGCTAGACAAGAAATTCCTGTTGTGCTAATAAAAATGAAAAACGGTCAAAGAGAAGCTCGTCTACATACAGACCGGGTAGGTTCACAGAATCGTCGGAAGAAATGGACTGCCAAGTATAGAGCGGTGAGTTTGTTTGTTTGTACTTAAGCACAAAGCTATACAATGGGCTAGCTGTGCTCTGCTCACCACGGGTATCGAAACCCGGATTCTAGCGTTGTAAGTGTGCAGACATACCGCTGTGTCACGGGGGAGGGGGCAGAACGGTGAGAGTGGCTAGCTTTGAGTAGATAAAAATAATCATTACAGTCACTATATGAATGGAACAATGACAGCAAAAGTTTCTTTAGGTGAAGCCTTAGAGATTCTTACATTTTATTCCAATTTTCGGATTTTCGTATCACGTGTGCATCCTATTTTGTTACAAAAAATTGCACAACTGGTCCGGTTGACTCAGAGATACGTTGTTAAGTAATAATAATAATGACTTGAAAACATAATGGTTTGACATATATATATATATATATATCTATAGATATAGGTGTTTATAAACAAGATTAGTAGTCTGATTTATTTATATAGTTATTTCGGAAGATGAATATTAGAGCTTAGAAAAATTTACTTTCGTATAGTTTTTGCAAGGAAAATTTTCAATAATAAAAATAAATATAAAACCAAATCCGTCATTCAATTCAACACTTCTCACTGAGTAATACCAGTTTCTTATATTCATGTTTTGTTTATTTGTTTTTACTATTTTGAATAGCTTGTCTGCTAAATAATTTAGAAGAATAAACTACTAGCATCAATACTACAAATACTTAAAATCCTATATAAACATAGGGTCACTGAAGCGAGTAAAAGACAATTCAAAACGCTATACCTATAATGAACATTTTCAGTTAGATATATTTCATAAAGCAGTAAACTTCGTCTATGCAAACTGTTAAAACCCTGATGATGAAACATGGAGTGCCAAGAAATCTGCAGTCAATGTAAGAACAGCAACAGTCCATCATGTAAAACTTCAGCTATTGTTATAGCAAAAGTACATACAGTGATACCATAGGCATAACAATATCTCATAATACACATGCGCCAATTTAAAACATCTGTAATGAAATTCGCACGTGAAGAGCCAAAAATAGCTTTAAATACAATAAAGTATTTAAAAATGGAGAACAACTGAGTATGAACTTGTAGCAAAGCACTAAACATGTTACTGTCTTCATCTTTTCCCGAATGATACTGAATTAAGTATTAAAAATGAGAGAACAACTGAGTATGAACTTGTAGCAAAGCACTAAACATAGTTACTGTCTTCATCCTTTCCCGAATGATACTGAATTAAGTATTAAAAATGAGAGAACAACTGAGTATGAACTTGTAGCAAAGCACTAAACATGTTACTGTCTTCATCCTTTCCCGAATGATACTGAATTAAGTAATAAGAGATTATTGGTTACCCTAGGTTTAAATGTGTTAAAATGAAAAAAAGAGAGTTTATTTTCAGTGTTGTAAAAACATGTAGGAAGCTCTTTTGATTGAAGAAATTCTAGAATTAAAAATCAGCTCCAACATAAAGGCTTATAATAACAACGGTGTATAATAAAAACCCCGATGAAAAAAAGCAATAACAAAAACGTAAAGTTTTGAAAGGTGCACTTATCCTTATCTCTAGCTTTGTGAGTCGCCCTAGCGGGCAAGTAATACATCTATACAAACCTTGGAGAGCTAGAGTGTTCTCAGCTGAATGTGAAACATAGCTTCTGAAAATATATATATTTAAAAATAATAACAGAAAATTTAGATGTAGTGCTTCAAGTATATTATTTTTAAAAGCTATCATTTCGTGGTTATTCAAGTAAGAACAAAAACTAATTGCTTTATCAAATATAGCATCGAGTCTCCGTTTCAACCGACTGACTTTTCTTGCGTAAAGCTTGCATTTCAACACAAACTCCTCTTTACCTGGTAAGAGTATAACAACAACAACAACAACAAAACAATTATATTTATAATACACTTTGTCCACTAATATCTTACTTACGTATCGCAATCAAGATGAGAAGAGAACTAACCTTCAGGTTTTCTTAAACGTAGTGACAAGATTTTGTCAAGCCGTGTATAAGAGGAGTTCATATAAGGGTTAACTACCACAATGAATACTGAAAAACTGACATAATTAGAGACCTTTTTTTGGAGGAAATAAAAGTAATTTCATAAAACTTCAGCTTGCACTGTGTAATGTGATTTTTTTTTAAAACCATGAATTATATATATTCTAAAGTTTTCAATGCATAAAACTAAGAAGATAATTTTGATGATTCATAAATGCCATGCTAAACATGACTGAATTGTGTGATTATAGTTGTTTTTTCGTCCAATATCTGCAACAGCATATTTAAATACCCAAAAATACAGTTTGTTATCAGAATAAAAGGAAGTGGAGTAAACGTCTTTACAATTTCCATAGTTTGATTGGAAGAATCCTCGTGAAATATATTAACCACACTACAGACAATGGAGACCGTAACTTATAATATTGCACGTTTTTCCATAGCAACGGTTGGTTAATAGTCATACACATAAGTACACGAATATCCAGGATATGAATGTGTTTTTGTATTTGCCTAAACCAGCGTTTCCCAAACTTATTTGGCCATTGAACTCTTTTCAGCTGAGAAAAAGCTTACGGAACACTAGATACGTGAAATATCGGTGTAGAGAGTATGTTGGCCTCGCAGCGCCCTCTAGATTTCTATATTATTCATTTATTTATTTAATCAAATTACATATTAATGAATTTTTACATTTTCATGCTTATAATATATTTTAGGTACAAACCTCTCCACTAAGACATTATATATAATAGATACGGTATCTTCTATAATTCTTCTTCAATGTGAAATCGATATTATCTAATTCTAATAGATAGGAAAATATTTCATAATATGTTATGATCGTACAAAAGGTGTTAAGTATTTTATTAAAATTTAAAATCATGATTTTTTTCACGGAGCACCTATCAATCTCGAACGGAACATAGCTTGGGAAACGCTGGCCTAAACAAATAATGTGCTGAAGATGGAACATTTATATGAAAAAATGATTCTGTTGGTCATAACCAGGTGGCCCAGGTGGTTAAGGCACTCGACTCGCAATCTGAGGGTCGCGGGTTCGAATCCCTGTCACACCAAACATGCTCGACTTTAAAGCCGTAAGGGCGTTATAATGTGACGGTCAATCCCACTATTCGTTAGTAAAAGAGTAGCCCAAGAGTTGGCGGTGGGTGGTGATGACTAGCTGCCTTCCCTCTAGTCTTACACTGCTAAATTAGGGACGGCTAGCGCAGATAGACCTATTGTAGCTTTGCGCGAAAGTAGAAAACAAACAAACAAACAATTAACTGGACGAAAGTAAAAAAAGATGAGGATTGCATTTGAAAGTAAGCCTTACGCACCAATGATAATCTGTTGGTCGTAATAAGTTTAATATTCATCCTTTAATAGCAGGGAGACATTCAAATATTATTGTTTGGTATATAGAGGACTGAGAACATTGAATTAAAACAAATTTGAATATGCTTATTTAGACTTTCCAAGACAAGGATATCCCTTGTACTGAATTGCATTGAAAAATAAAGGGATATGGACCAGCTTGGAGCATCGGGAACACTGAGAAAGAGACTTGCAAAAAAGTCGTGCCTCAGCCTTGGGAAGCATATTCCCAATTACGACATATTCTAACAGGTGAGAATCCACACACATAAAAGTCAATGACAAAAGCTGTCCACGTATCCCAGGCAACAATCCATCACAACATAATCAAGAAAGACCTTTGTCTGGAAAAGACTTCCGTAGTACGTTGCCCGCAATGGCACAGAGGTACTTCTGCCGACTTACAACGCTAAAAACGAGGTTTCGATACCCGTGCTAGGCAGAGCACAAATAGCCATATGTGTAGCTTTGTGCTCATCTACAAACAAACAAACTGTAATATGTTTTTTTCAAAAATTGATAGGATCTGCAAACAAAGGATCTCATTTTCTGTTTAATAACAACTTATATAATCAAACTTGTAATAATTGTTTTCGGCTTAAGGTTAGCGCTATTTCGTGCCAATTTCTTCCTTTGCCATTATGAAAAATGATAATTAGAAAATTGCTCATTGAGTTTCAAGCCTATATTTATCGAAGGAATATTTAAGATCCTTGTGCAATCTTTGGTAAGTGTTAACCAGCTTAGACAGCTTTTACAGTATCTTAACAATCAACACTAAAATATAATACTGTGGATAACATCAAGAAGAACATCGAGTTACTTTTCTTGATACATTGGTACATAGTAACAACAGTAGCTTTGAACGTGAAGTGTATTCGTAAGAAAAGATTAATAGACTTATATTTTAAACTTAATTCTTGAATTTAGATTTGTGTAAAGATAATCGAGTTTAAATACCGATTCATCTGGTTTATGAAATACCTAACATTTATGAGTATTTCCATAATGAATTAAACACCATTAAGAGTTTTCTAAATAGAAATGGTTTTACATAATGTATGACAGATGACACTATCATTTGTATAAAGTGAACAAGTTAACTAAAAAAAAAAAAATATAATGTTCCAAAACAAACAATAAACGTAATATTACAATATATATCCAAACATATGTTAAATGTAAAACATCAGTGATGTAAGCCTTTTCTTAGAATCTATTGCTGGAAGAGTAGTTTATAAATCTGAAAATAGAACACAAAATATTTTCAGGGATAACGATTTTTTTACTTAAGAACATCTAAGGTGATATATCAACATACATTTCCTAGATGCAGTTCTAGGTATGTAAATTCGACCACTAGATGGATACAAATATGCATATAAGAACATGCAAATTTAATGGCGAATAATAAATCTAGTAAACGTGATCAAGTGTTTGTGGCGTAGTGGTACATTACAGTGTTTTTGAGATTCTCACTAGAAGACATGAAGAGAAGAGCTTACCTATAAAATAAACAGTATTAATTAATAAGCTTAAGCCAAAGCTGAACAAGATAAGTTTAAGTCTAAAATTATTAACATAAATAGAAAAGTAGTTTTGGAGTGGGAAATTTCATCAGAACTTAGGAAAGTGTCGTATTGCAAAGAGAAGATTGCAATTCAAGCATAGATGGAAAGAAATGAAGGATTAGGTAAAGAAGTGAGTATGTTTATCACCAGGGCAACGGGAGAGTAAGATGGCTGATATTCCTAGTTGCTGGATCAAATAGAGAAAGATCAAATTTACAACACTGTCAAAATAGCTAGTTAAAGGTTTCAACTTAAAGTTATGAAGAAACAAAAGTGACAAATATATATCAAGATGAATTAAGAAATGTGACAATGACATTTAGAGACCACCAAAATTCATTTTCAGGTCATTTACAA
Organism: Limulus polyphemus; assembly: GCF_000517525.1. Classification (NCBI taxonomy): domain Eukaryota; kingdom Metazoa; phylum Arthropoda; class Merostomata; order Xiphosura; family Limulidae; genus Limulus; species Limulus polyphemus. The sequence goes on along the minus strand of NW_013665639.1, from coordinate 801,257 downwards.
AATGCTTGCTATGACAATATGAGTGCACACTCAAATTATTCTCAAATTATCTTATTGTTGTAAAAGGTAAGAATGTGTTTGCCATTTCCTATTTCAAATAATTTTTGTCTTCTATCATGTGTATTTCGATCGAACCTTTGGTTTTGCAGTTAAAAGCTCTCAAGCTTATCGCTGAGCCACCAGTAGGCCAGTCACTTCGTATGTTAGATGAACAGTGTCGACAAAAATCAGGTATTTTATTAAAATGTTGTTAAAAAATAAAAACATGATGCATCACTCGTACTTAGTTTCTTGTGATGGTTTCGGTTGTGTTACTTACATCCTTAATTACTTGAAAGAACTTTATATCATTAAGTCAACAAAGTAATACATATTTTAGTAAAACCGATGTTTAAATAATTTTTAGGGAAAAGCATAAATAATATATTTCTTATTATATAACAAATAAGAACATAATCTTATTGTTTCATACAAAGGAATGTTCCTAAATAATGAGTCAACAATTAGTTTAGGTAAAAATTTATTATAATCAAATTTCAAGTTTTTGATCATCTTTGATAACTCGAAACTATGTTTTATGGTGCAGTAATTTATCTTAAGGTTTTTCTGTAGTTTAAGTATATTAATAGTTTTCGGTTGTGATCAATATTAAGAACTCTTGGCCTTACAAAGTGATTTAGCTTGTGATTCTTTGGCAAAACACATAAAACGCCTGCTATAATAGCTTTCTTCCGTTAAGACTTTTACTTTTTCCGCATAAGTAAATGTTATTACTCGTTTATCTTCTCTTCATTTTGTTGGATTTTTTTTTTTTATAAAGGTACAAATGTTGATTGGTCTTTCGAAATATCCATTATGTTATTATCACAAGTCACCTTTTTTACTAAAACAACTTTGTTACATTTATCTAGTTTACAATATGTAAATACGTGAAAACGAACCCAACGAAAATGACGTTTGATGTCGCACGTTGAAAGGGTGCCTTTGCATTCAATGAACGCTTCGTATGCTACGACTCAAAATAGGGCAAGAAAGCAATCCATGCCCTTTTTAATGGCATTGCCGTTTAAGCCCGGCATTTCCAGGTACATTTGTTATTAGCTTATGTTTCGTGGTTGACGATTAAATTTATAAACACGCAAACCTGTTAAGCCAGCGCTGCTGATATGGATGAAGAACTTCATCAAAGTGATTTCTACCTCTGCATTCATATAACATTGTTTCAAATCTTGAAAGTGATTTCTGCCTCTGGATTCATATAACATTGTTTCAAATCTTGAAAGTGAGTTCTACCTCTGGATTCATATAACATTGTTTCAAATCTTGAAAGTGATTCTGCCTCTGGATTCATATAACATTGTTTCAAATCTTGAAAGTGATTTCTGCCTCTGGATTCATATAACATTGTTTCAAATCTTGAAAGTGAATTCTGCCTCTGGATTCATATAACATTGTTTCAAATTTTGAAAGTGAATTCTGCCTCTGGATTCATATAACAATATATCAAATCTTGAAAGTGAGCTCTGCTTCTGGATTCATTTAACAATGTTTCAAATCTAGAAATTTCTGTCTCTGGATTAATTTAACAATGTTTCAAATCTTGAAAGTGATTTCTGCCTCTGGATTCATATAACATTGTTTCAAATCTTGAAAGTGATTTCTGTCTCTGGATTAATTTAACAATGTTTCAAATCTAGAAATTTATTTCTGCCTCTGGATTCACATAACATTGTTTCAACTCTTGAAGTAATAACTCAAACTGTAACTAATGCTAAAAAAATGAATATTTTTAGGTGGGAAGACTAATAAATTTTAGTTCTCTGGATACTTTTTTTCTTAATGCCACTTATCAAATTATTTTATTATTTAACATTAATTGTTCAACAGTTATTAAATATATGTTTCCCAGATAGATTCTTTTTAGTGATGTTAACTTCTTTAGTTACACTCATCTAGTTTTTGTTAAAATATTATTATGATTTTTTTAACAAAGTTGTAGCAAAAATCCTCATTGCTCACGGGGTTTTGTAGTTATTGTTTTAAATATAGCAAGTTTATCTCTAACGTCAGTATATTTTAGAAAATATTTTCAAATATAAAGTTTACTGTTAAATTAGAAGAATCGACTTTACCTTTTTTTTATATTTCGGTGGAAAATAAAGAGAATGGATTAAAAGTAGGAGTATGTTACAAAATCTACCTCTTCAAAGATGGGCTCTAATTTTAATATATTCATAGCTATGTATTATAAAGAAATTTTTACAAATGACTTATGATATACTGGTCTTCCCATTTAACAAGTAACTGTTTATTATAAACCCACACATATATATATATATTTACATATATTTTTGTTTAAAAACAGTTTTTTCCTAGGAATTGTATAGAAAAGGTTGTATACAGATTTATGAAGCCGATTTCAGCCCTACTAAAGTGACGCTTAAAATGCCAAAGAAAGTGATTTAAATTACCTTAAAT
>NW_013665639.1:796198-797861 GCF_000517525.1 Limulus polyphemus | reverse complement strand
CCCATTGTGTAGGTTTGTGCTTAATTACTAAACAAACAAACAAACGTTTTAAACCTATTGATCAAATTCAGAACTACTTTTGCTTTAAGGAATAGAATCGCTGGGCTAAACTACTCTAACGCCATCTACAAATACATTAGTGATCAGTGTGTAAGACATCTTATCCTATGAGTTACATTTATCGCCTATATTATCACGTGACAATGTGTATGTCTAAATATTTTTTACCTTTACATTGAAATCTAAAGTTGATAAGCCTTGGTCTTTCAATAATAACAAATGTTTTGAAACATCAGACACGCATGTAGACTTCGCTTTCCTTTGCACGTGTTTAAGTTGGCAGAAGGTGGATATATGAATAAATATCTCTTACTTAAGGTTACCCATACGATGTGTAAGATCATTGCATCATCACATGAGAAATTACTTCTAAGAATAGTGGGTTTCAAAAACAATGGATGAGATGCAGTTCCACTATAGATTAAAATGAATAAATGTATTCTGTGACCATTACAAATATTTTAGTAACTTTCTACATTTATTACCTGTGAACTATAGAAAATTATTATTGCTCATAAAATGAAATAAAATATAATCTCAATACTGTTCCCTTCTATATTTGGGTGTGATGACCATTATTGTGTTTTTACGAACATTTCTCTAAAATATGGTACTGCGTAAGAACAATAATAAAATTACCTAATGACAAATGACGTTACTGTAAATGGGATATATCCCATATCTGTAGGCAACTTATAGAGATAGCAGCATCCAAATAATAAACTAATGCCAGCTATTTTTTTACGTTTTATATCAACATTCTACGTTTTGAATATCATTACAATATTAATTAACCTTAATTTCAATTATACTTATTACTTTTGAAAACATACCTAGGTAATAATCATAGACACAAATTCAAACATTTTGGTATCTACCACTATCGATAAGTCTAGTCTTAGCGTGTTTTACTTTAATTTGTTATTTTTACTCTGAGAAGTATCCTTTTGCGATATATGGGCTAAATGGTCATATCAGAGAAACCCAAGACTCGGGCATAGCCATCCTTTATTTATAATTTCTGATCGGAGAGAGAACATTCAATCGACAGTACCCGCCACCTACACAACTAGTCTTAATCGAATAACTGGATTGATTACCACCTTATAACGCGCCCACAGTTGAAAGTGCCGAGCAGTTCAGTGGTATATCTCGGGCACAAACCTTGGACCTTCTGATCCACAACTTGATACCTTAACCACTGGGCTACGCCCGGTTCTATATCTGACTGATTCAAATTTCGACAACACTCATTAGTTTGGTTGTGTTTAGATGTTGTTTATAATTGAATAAAGAAACGTGCCAAACAAATTATCTACGATATGATAAACCTAAGTGAAATATTAACTGCTCCATTTCGTTGTAAGGATGAATTAAGCTTAGGCCTTTAATCATGCCTATTTTATAAACATTGAAAAACCGTAACATAAATCCACAGCATAATAAACTTAATAAGTTAAAAGAAGCGAAGCCTCGAAAAATATCATAATACGGATATTGGATATGTGTGTGTGTATGTGTATATATATATACACCTGGAAAAAAGTTAAGCACCCCCGTGTTTTTTTCAAGTGATTCAGATTCGACGTTCTTGTGACTGATT
>NW_013665639.1:790060-795647 GCF_000517525.1 Limulus polyphemus | reverse complement strand
GCTCAACATCATGAAAATTAAACCTTATTTTCAATAAGCAATCCTGAAAAATATTTGGGGGTGCTTAACTTTTTTCCAGGTGTATATATATATAGTTTTCAAACTATTGATTACATTAATTGTTAATAGGCGACTGAATCAGTACTATAAAACAATAACGAATTAGATATCGCATTACCGTTATCGGTCCAGCTTGTCAACTTATTGTCATAGTGGATAATATCTGTGGTAATAGCACCTAAATGCGTTGGGTATATCCCATCTATCAGACAAAATCCAAACACTAATGTTAAACTAGTCAGCCAGCATGGAAAATCAAATAAGTGTACGAAAATCAAATAAAGATACGAAGTTGAGTGCTTACACCCACAACGTCTCAGCTTCTACTGCCTTTTACTGTCTATAGCCAGTTGTTGGAAGGCAGTTACCCTTAAATCTTAAAGTATAAATGAAACCACCCTAACAATTCTTTGTACCCTTATTTGATTTTCCATGACGGCTGATTAGTTTAACATCAGCGTTGGGATTCTGTCTAATAGATGGGATATCCCCAACGCATTTAGGTGCTATTACCACAGATATTATCCGCTATGACAATAAGTTGACAACCTGGACCGATAACAGTAATGCGATATATACATAAATATACTAATGTCAATTTTATAGAAGTCCCTACTAAAGGGAAAATATTTTTAGAAGTTTAACCTAGGAAAGTAAAGTGTAATTACTAAATATTTATTGTCATTGGATATTTTATTCTTATCTAATACACTAAATAAGATAGTTTGAGCGGAGAGTTCATCAAAAATCCTCAGCACTGGCTATCTAATATAACATGCTGGCATGAGTCAAGCGATATTTGATATAATAGTGTAGAGATGGAAGGCTTAAATTGTGTTTTAGTGAGGTGTTGAAATGGTACAACTGATATACTTCGACAGGCATTAATTAGACGAGATAAGGATAAAATAAAGCTGCATTATAATTATTTTTAAGAGGGGTATAAAATAAAATCCTGTCATTTTCTGAAGTCACGATACAGATTTTCTAATATACTTTTTACACAATGTACAAAATTGTAGTTAGCAACAGCTTTTGTAAATACCCTTCTTAACATGGTTTGGGTCCATTAGTAATGTCGAATCGGCAAGACTATATATATACAATAAAAATGAAAAACAAAATGAAGAATGGTGAAAAATTTGCTATCCATTAATGTGTATTTTTGTTTTTGCTTATTTATTCTTCTTTTTGTAAAGAACTTTCTTGTGCTTTACTTGTTTTTATTTTTGAAGGATGAAATAAATATTTTTTGTGTTCATAATGGTGAATAATATAGGTAAGAAAGAGAGAGAGAGAGAGAGAGAATACTCATATCTGTTTGTCTTATATGTATAACAAAAATGAAAATAATTCATTCCAAGCCTTAATGATGGAAAACTCGTAATACAGGTCACGACACAATGCGATTATCTTTGGTTTAAAAAGACACACAATAGAATTAAAAACGCGAGACCTGGTTCAGCTTTATAACAATTTCGAAATTGTTCATTTCGCGGTTCATGTTACCTATTTTCATCAATTATTTTCGACTCTGTACTACATCATTATTAGGTCTTATTGCAAGATACACATGAAACACATTTCACAGTTTCATTGAAGCACTGCTATTTTTTATTGATTTTATGGTGTTTTCTTTGCAATAGGCAACGTTTTATATAATAAATTTCAAGGATGTAAAAACATGTATTTAATTGATGCCTCAAAATCTTTGCTATTGTTTTAATGCATATAATTTGATTTCGTTACTTCTTCGTACTAAAATAGTTTGTGTATTTCATTTTATAGCTTCGTGTTATCGTTTTGCACAACTATCATTATCATCACTTTGTGGCTAGACTCCACTTTACATCATTACAATATTGAATAAACTTAAGTAGAACATGTGCAAATACTAGTGCAAAGACTTTGCTTTAAAAACCAAAGAGGATAAGAATGGAGATCCAGACTGGAATATATATGTTCAGGTGTACCTTCACGAGCTGATGAATATTCGGAGGGGTAAAACAAAATGTTGATTCTGTTCATTACGTGCATATCATGAAATTTAAAAGACTACTATACGTTCATTCGCACTAATGCTGGAAAATAAAATTTGTACTATGCATGGCTTTAAAATCTGCGTACGTAATGCCATAAAATTATAGCAATTTTATTAGTTTTAAATAATATTCATTAATACGTTCAATCTTAGTTGGTGATGCCTAGAATTTGGAACAAATACTTCTTACCCTTTATTATCAAACGTCTATCTTCAATGAACGCCTGTAACAATATATCACTAATATTGTTGTTTTATAGTTGCCGCTCTCAATATAAGATTGGTTTCAATACTTCTGCTGTGAGTTACAACCGGAAGATCAAAAGCCATTCAGCCATCTTTTAAATACTGACACTCACTGCAAGGAACAGCAAAACAAAAGTAGTAATAAACTAGAACAAATTTCTCATGGAAAGACTTTGACTTCCGTCTAGTGAAGATGAAAGTTGTAGCATGACCTCAAAGGTGCCTGCTAGACTAGCTAGCAGGAAAACGGTGCTACTGAAAACATCCAGTTATATTTTACATGGTTGACAGGAATTCAAAACATGTACTTTAGCACGTGTTAACGTCATCTTGGACCAAAGGTTTGACAAACAAATTGCCAAGGAAGCTTTACAAGATAAGGATGAAATCAACTTGTTTTATTTCTAAGTTCTCGTTTTTTATTTATAAGTGTACCTACATATACCCGAAAACTAAATAGATTAGAAACAATATATGTATCCAAATATATTCAAAATCATGTTTACACATTGATAACTAAAAATCAAACATGTTTTTACTTCTTTTTTAAGAGTTTGTAAAATTAAGTAATAATAATATTAATCTGATGACTAACTTTTGTGAGGAATATTAAGTTCTATTGTTACAAACATGATTTTCAAAACTGGTGAATTTGTAATAAACACCAATGAACAATAACATCAGCAGTGTTAAAATGCTGTTCAAAAATCAAAACGATACAATAGTCGAGGTAAACTTAATGAAGATCATCCGAAACCCCAATGATTGCAATTTTTTAAACCTACTTTAACCCCTAATATTATCATAAGTTTAAAAATACAATGACATATAGCTTATAAGTTAGTATGTTTGGTAAAAGTTAATTTAGTGAAGAATAAATGACAATGTTTAACAGTTGAATCATTGAAAAATACATATAATGGTTTAAAGTTAATGTACTAAAGAATAAACAATGATCCATAAACGATAAGGGCAAAAGAAAGAAGGTAATATTTAAAGGTTAATATTGTATAAAAAGTTGGGCAATAGTTAAAAATCAAGCTACTGAAGAATAAACGTTTCTTCTTGGGTAAGTTATGCTATTTTATGTAAAGAAGTAGAAGAAACCATGATTTTCTGGCACAGAGAAAAACATATTTATTATTAGTATTATTTAGTATTAATAGTTAATCAAAAAGCTACACAATGGGCTATCAGTGCTCTGCCCGTAGAAACTTTACCAAAGCATACCTTAGAAGAGAAGAACTCAATTCTAAAATACTTAATTGTAGCAAATAAAGTAGGTTTTGTATCCAAACTATTTGCTACGAGTCGTCAAATCTTAATGTTTAATGTTGTATGTTTCACTAAATTGATTACTTTTAACAGTCGGTGCTATAAATATACAGATAAAATAGTTTCACGAAATTTCCAACCCAAAGAAAAAAGAATAGGCGGTTCTGAAACTAGGCGGTAAAATATTTTTGTAATGTCACATGCTTAATGCTTATACTTCGTAATGAAAGAACACCAATACATCAGGTAAGTTGTTCGAAAGAAACTCTACATTTTAAACACATAAGGATATAAAGACGAGGAAGAATCTACTCTCTTTGATCTATTTTAATGGCAATATATTTTCAAGATTTCCCAGAGTTTCAGTAATAAAGAAATATTATCATCAAACATCAATCCAATCTACTCATTATGTAAACCTAAAATTCCATTCCTGTATATCTAAAACTGCTGTTCATGGAAAACATATAAATATACTTACCAACAATATATTCAGCCTTTTTTTTATTAAGTAAAAATTTACTAAATCCTGCTTTTATTTATTTTTTCTAGTAACAATAGACGTTGGCATCATTTCCTGAGAGAGAAATGCATTAATCAAACTGAATTTTCTTATGTGTTCATACAATCTATTAATCATCATTTCAACATGTTGAGACAAGAAATTGCTACTCTTCTAAACTTTCTTAATACGTATAAGCATACATCAGTGTACTAACATTTTAACAAACGTATATTCCAAAACATTTTATATATGACAGCAAACATACAAAATTAAGTGACAACTTCTTTCTTAGTGTGTGCATAATTTGAATGATCATTAAGTAAGGCCATCATAACTTGTAATTTATTACACTTAAAAGAGTTAAGACACTGTACAAGTGATCTTTTAGTTTCTCAATATGGCTGAAATATCATTAGTTAGGGAAAAGCAAATTCCAATCAGAACAACATGGTTTATTTTTACAAAACTTTAAAACAGAATAATGTGTAATAATAAAAATAATAATAAAGAAAACATTGAGCATAGCTACGCCACTATAAGTATAAGCTTTCATTTCCAGTTGATGGATTTTTTTCTGACATTATAGAGGAACTACTGACAATGTTAACTTCTAGCAGTTTCATTGGTTTCAGATGGGCAACATTTAGATGAAATGTCTCTTTAACTGTTGCTTGGAATTTTTAGAAAAACCCTAAAAATATTTCATTATAATATAAGTAAAATGGATGGGGACAATATTTGAATTTCAAGAATTAATGTTCACGAACACTGCTCCTTAGAATATATGGTTACAGTACAATATATATTACTTGATGAATAACAATTTATAATAATCTAGTCAGACAATAATTTACGTAATTTATATGCATACTTTCTTGAAATTTCCTATTTATATTTTCTAATTTGTTCACTTTTTCTTAACGTGCTCTTTAATACTTGTTTTTACTTATTAGGCAATACGTAGACCAGGAAAGTAGCTCATCCTCTTCGCTTTCTGAATTTGTCAAATTATCATCATTACTTGATACTTTCAGACTTTTTTATAAATTAAAGAAGTCTTTGCGGTTCTTTCCGAAACTTCCCTTTGTTTATTTGTCTGTGCGATATGTATAGAACCAAGTACTTCTTTTTACAATAATTGTTCTTCAAATATATATAATTTGCATTTAAAGTATGCTACGTTCATAGCTCATTTTATTGAAGGATTTTCCCTTTTTAAGATATCTCGAGTATGAAAGATCTATATATTTCAAACACCTTTGTAACAGATATGACTAATACTTTCAGTTCATTACTGTTCAAATATTACCAGCACTGAGGCAAAAGTTATGAGTATATATACACTGAGTGGTCACAAGTAAATAGACAACTAATTTTTCGTCATTTAACTGATTTATGCTAACTAATTTGTGTTCACAGAGCACTATATAAATGAAAATGGTCCGCACACTAATTATCTT
>NW_013665639.1:785501-789063 GCF_000517525.1 Limulus polyphemus | reverse complement strand
TCTGTCTCTATATCTTTCTTATCTGCAATTTTATCTCCGTCTTTTATTCGCCGGGCTTATATACAAAAAAAAAGAGAGCGCCTGGAATAGACTAGATTTGCCAGGAAAAGTCAAGATCCTTCAAGAATCTCATGACGTGTTACCAGCGTCACGTGACTTCCGCTGTCGTAACAATATAAAGATTTCTAGAAGGCGTGCAGACGATTAAGTGATATAGATACAAATAGTGTGAGACGAGCGAAAACAGCTGACAGACAATAGCAAAAGAGAGTAAAGTTACGGGCAAGAAAAGTTCGGCGTGAAGTTAACTACCGTAGAAATGATAGGCCTAACGATTAACATAAGCCTAACGTTTAATATCTTAGCGTAAGACTAACAGTAAAAAAGGACATAAGAATAATAATTTCTTCGTCAAAGCGCGATTCTAAAGTAACTGAATGAGCCTGAGTGCACTTTCACAAAAGGAATATGGGATATTTTGAAGAAAGGAAACCAAACGATTACGGTAACTCGCGCCACAATTGTAAGTGAATTACATGCAGAATACTAGTGCGATAGTAATAGAGAAGATAGTTTGGCTTACCAACTGAAATCCTAAAGCGATTGAATAGGCCTAAGTGGACTTTTGACAAGAAGAAGAGAACTATATATATATAGTCTTTATGATATGCCTATAATCTCTATAGTGTGAAAATTTTGTTGTACATACTTTAACTTGTTCCGAATATATATATATATATATATTATTTTGAAAACAAGTGAAGTGCTTGTTGGTCATTTATCGTTGAATTTATTGCTAACAAGTCCCAGACACCTACTGTAGATGACTCCTAAGCCTAACAGCATCACAGTATATATTTATACTATTAAGAAGTATAAGTAAAAGCCTTTTAATTGACAATTGGTGACCATAACATAACGTCACATTTGACAGAGTTTCTTTTATAAATTTCCTCTTGGTGCACTTTTCATCATTTATACAGGGTGAATTCATATTGAGTTGTCCACATGGACCATGGATCATTTGTTTTGTAACAATGTCAAAGAGATCTGGATCTTCATTTTTATCCGAATTTCTGCACAAATGATACTATCAGTTTGATTGGGTCTAATTTTTTCATACAACCAAATCAAAATGTGAACGTGTGGGAGATCTCTTTTTTTGCTATTCAGTTGCATACATGTAACTTTTAATTTTCCAAAGACCCCATGCTTCATGACTAATTCCATCAATTTCTTTACTTTTAATCTTAATACTCTTGTAATGAGAGCAGGTCTGTTATTAGGTTTCTGATTATGGAGTAGTTCTCGAGCAATTTCAGTCCACTTTGAATTGTATGTGAAAATTATAAAAATACCTGGTGTTCCAGATATTCGCACATAACACATGGCTTGTTGTGTTCTTTCATGCATATATCTTGGTCCATTAGAAAAGCTTGAAGGAAGAATAACCATATGACCAATATTATTTACATTTCCATCTGTTTTAATAGCATCTTGAACTAAGGTTTTGAAGTCAATTTTGATTATTGATTATTGAAGCCAATTAAGATCATTCATGAAATGAATTGTGGCGTAGTCATAGAATAATTATAGGTAAAAATCAGATAGATTAACAACTTCTGATATATAGAAAAGCCAGTGCGTTTTGGTAACACTGCATTCCAACAATGGTTTTATGTCATGTTGCTTAGCAACTAAAGTATAACCTAATATCGTTGTTAGTCTATGTATTGAAAGTATAAAGTGAAATGTAAAGACAACAAAACTGAAAAAATATTTGTTGATTTCTTAGTTTAGAGTTTCTGTTGATTATAGAGGTCAGTTTTTTATATTAAAAACGTTGGTGATATAACAGAAAATAGCTTGATTCAGAAACGATTTAAGTTAAAAATTTAATCGATATTATTACTTTCCAGCCTAGATGCTCTTTCTTCTTCTGTCTTATTTTATCTCTCTTTTCTCTTTCTTTTAGCATTTTTTTTTCTTTGCGCTGCATAAGATCTCTTTCTTTTTTGGGTGCATTACCAAACAAAATTTTTAGTAAGTTAGGTTTTGAAGTCAATTTCGACTGAATAGAGATATTTTTGGGGAAGGTGATGCAGGGATACAGTTTTTTTTGTTGAACTATAAGTAGTTGACTTGATGACAAACTAAAAAAATCGGTGGAATATTTCTTTTAGGTTGGAAAATTTGAATAGACAGAAATACATTAAGTTAAGCCATCTCACTGTGTTATCCACAAAATTCTAGGTTAAATAGCTTTAAAAATGAAGGTTTGGGGCCAAAAGTATGAACATTTCTTGACATTTTCCACTTTAACTGCATACAGTACCGAACATCGCTTTAAAAAAATTGAAAATCACTTAAAAAATCGCAAATTCATAAACACACTAAAATGACTTCAAGGCCTTATCAAAAGAACCAAATCGGCTTCCTTTGGGACCAAAGGAAGCTCATACCAAATTTATTCAAGATCCATTCATAGTTGTGTAAGTGGTGAATTAATTGTAAAAAACGCAAAACTGAAAGTTTGTATGTACCCCAGCATGGACCTAATAAAGCTCCATACCAGACAACAGACAGTACTATTATATTTATATGGATATTTTTACGCCAGCTTACAACAAAAACGGAAATCTAACCAGTTGCAGCAAAACCGTGACCTGTCTTACTACGGCAGCTGAAAGAGGAGGAAGGGGGAAATATAACAACTATAAGAAATATTAAAAGGCTTATTTGTATACATATGCTATTATATTATGACACCTTGTCTTATATTTGCATGAATATATATGCCTGCATCTATACAACTTGAAAAATTCATATGGCTATCTATATATACGGCTTTACAACTAAAAGAAAAAACTATAAAGCCTGCATGTATATATAGATATAAATACAAGCAAATATGTATCGCATGTGCATGCATGTATAAAACTCATGCGGTTATAAAATCCAGTGTTTACAGACTCCCCATATAGCTAGAGGGTATAGATATAGTAGCTATATATATCATAAACATATACATAACATGTGGTATGCTGATCACTTTGCATCATAGTGATCATACATGCAGTACGATCAATGATATCAGAAGCAACAGCCCTCTAATCTCCATGAAACCAAACCGAAGGTTGTCAATGTATCTCGAAAGAGCATCATACACCAACGACGTATTTCATTAATCTAAATTATTTCAAATATTACAGTATTGCTATTACACAGATTTATGTAGATTGATGGAGATAAAGAAAAAGTAAAGAAACAAGATTATTAAAAGTGTTAATTTAAATAAGGGTGGAAATAGAGATCTTTAAAAAAATACAGAAACAAGATAGATAGCTTAAAGTGAAAATGCAACCACCAAAAAGTAAATAAACAAGCTTAAAGTTTGAGACATAACAGTGGCTCACTCCTAGACAAAGACCACTTTCGACCCCAAAATTTGGACTCCATCCGCAGAAAGTGAGGCTTTGCATTTGGTGGGACATCAAAGGAGTAATTCATTTCGAACTTTTCAATCCACATCGAACTGTCAATGCAGAGATCTATAGTCAGC